>NC_132846.1:67888153-68190028 GCF_048164855.1 Canis lupus baileyi | reverse complement strand
TTAAATATTTTGTACAACCATTTGAATACAAAGTACCCTGTGCAACCTCATTAGATAGAAAATCAGAAATGCCCAGGAGGAAATCTCCAAGCTTGTGACAATATGGCAAATGCCAGGGACAAGTCAGAACAAATTTCGAAACTTGCTAAACCCTTCTGAAGTCGATCCGAAACCTCAAAGTTTGGTTCTTTCTCTTTCTCTCTGATATATATATATATATATATATATATATATATATATATATATATATATATATATCACACAACATATACATACATATATATGCACACACCTACACATGCATCCATATACATACACACATAAACACACAGAATTGCACATTTTTCCAGCAGCAAAGGGTTCCATGAACTTGAAGAATTAAAAATGAAATGACATTTCCCTTATTAGAAGGGAAGTCCCCTAGCTTATACGTGATAAAGGGGAAAAGATGCCCTTAAACTACATTAAGAGGTGTGTTTTTTGGTGTTTTTTAAAATTAACATGATTTAAATTAAAGCAAATCATTAAACTTGTGCTCAGCTCTTTGACTGTCTGAGGCAAACCAAGGTTGACTGTGAACTCTTGTGAATGATGGATGTTCTCAGCAGAGGCTGCATGCAGGGGATGTAATTGGCTCCTTAGTTTGGGGGAAGCTTTGAACTGAATTTCTTTGTCCACCACCTGTCAGGGTTGGAATGCTAACATGGGGCTGGAACCCTGCAGCAAAGCTGCCAGGGTTCAAGTCCTGACCTTACTCCCTCTCCCTGAGAATCCTTGGGTATGTCTCTGAGCCTCAGTGCTGTCACCTGTAAATAAGAACTACTCCCAGGTTGTGGGGATTGAGCGAGGTGACACATAAGAATCACAATGAAGAAAGTGCCTGGTATCAGGTTGACATTCCATGTATGTGTGTTATTGCCATCCGGCAGTTTTCATTTACCTGGGAGAATCGTAACAAGAGGTAAGTTACCTGATCCCATTAAAATTTGTCACCTGCTTAAAGTGGCACCTCCTCCAGGCAGGCACCCTAGATTATCTTAGAAGAAATCTGCTCTGTCCTCTTTTGCCCTGCACAGGGCCAGCCACCTACAGGTTCTGCTCCTGTGTGTCGAGCAAATGGGTAAATAAAGGCAAATTCCTGCCTGGGTGTGATGCATTGTACACTAAAATCTCATGCAAGCAAACCAACATGATTCCTCAGCGTGTCCAATTTTGCCCTTGTATTCATAACTGATTTCCTGCTGGGAGTAAAGTTCGCACAGGAACAATCTATGACCGGCACCGGGTATGACATTCATCTTTTTGACCTGGGACCTTTTGAGGCTCTTGCAAATAGATGGTCACTTAATCTGCCATGGGCATCAAACATTACAAATAACCAGCCAAGGCCCTGTGCTTTCTTTCAGTTAGAGCAAAAAGGAAAAGAAAAAAAGAAAAAATATAAATTGTCACTTGCCATGAATATCGTCAAAAGAAATATTGGTGGGGTGCAGGGGTGGGAATCCTCAAATAACAACCTCAGAAAGAAATCCCGGTTCTAGTATGGACATGATTTAAATTTTCATGAACAAATCAGCTGGTTCGCACAAAGGCAGTGGCGATGAACAAGAGTAATAAACCACAGGGGGTGGTGGGGAACTGTGACCTGACTGGGTCCCCCAGAGGACTCCTCTGACCAGGCTTCAGTGTGTGCACCATGTCACAGAGAACACCTCTTGCACTGGGCTAATTATCTTTTAAAATTCATATCTGGAGCCATGGGCTGCCTCATGGGATTAAGCACAGTACGCTTTGCAAATTGAAAATAAGATAGCTGTTAGGAATATATACTTGCCTCTATGATTACCGCGGCAAACAAAGGCAAAACATTAATTTACATCTATTATAATAGAGAAACAAAGCTGGAGATAGTCTTCCTTCGCATCCCAGGCAAGAGATGAGTTTGCAAAGGTGAGGTTCCCAGAAGAGGAGAGGGTGATTGGCTGCAGGAATGAGGGCCAGAGGGGCAGCACTGAGCCCACCTGCTCTTCTGGCAACCATCCCCCACAGCTCACCTGATGGACGAGGAGATGGGTTTAGAAAGGAGAGAGACAGGGCCATCTCTACCCAGCAGGTTAGGGACAGAAACATTGTAGTCTTTCATAAATCCACACCTGAGTGTCTAACAAGATGGTGGCCACTGGAGCTTGTTTTTTAATTAGAAGCTTGGACGGATCAAGTCGCAACTCTGAAGATAGCTATTTTGGTACAAAATGAGGACTCGTCCCTAAGCCCCGTTGGACAGGGAAGACAGTGGGTCAGAGAGACTAATATACCTAGCCTTTTGGGGTGCTTAGTATGTGCAAGTCACTCTACCCACTGCAGTGGGTCCCATTATTATTTTTCACATTTCCCAAATGAAAAAATATGCATGCATGAGGTTAAGGCATTTGCCCGAGGTCACACAGCCAGAACGGGGCATCTAGTGGTACCTCAGTCACATTAGCCCAGGAGCAAGCAGGTCGTCTAGGGCTCCTGTGCCATGCTCATGCCCATATCCCTGAAAGACCCTTTCCAGTTTCTCAAACTGGATTTTCCTTGTCAAGATCAGGTCCTCTTGTCTCAGAGTCTTTCCAGCCAACAGGGAGAATCTATGCCTCCCTCCTCTGGGACTGCCATTTCACCCTTCACCAGACCCCCTCATGGCAGGGGGCACACCGAGTTGACCAGCCTCACCACTAACTGAGCTGGGAGTCCCTAGAAGGCAAAGATCACCTCTGCCAGAGGTTCCAAGCCTGCCCTTGGTTGGGACACTGGCATGAGTGCAGCTCCCCCCTACCCTCTGCCATCAGTGGATTACTCCCTTGGTCCATTATCCAGACCCGTTGCCAGCTCAGGAGCATGCACACACCGTGCTGTGTCCTTCCAGTGCTGGATGCTGGCTCTCCAAACACGACCTGTTGATCTGATGATGCTGAGCTCATCCTCACTGAGAGCACTCCCTTGACATATTCTCCATGGTGACTAGGGTGGGTGGAGGGAGTGGAGGAGATGTCAAGATGCTTATGGGGTTTCGGAGTCTGGTATCACGCAGATCTTATGATGTGCTGCCTTGATGGGCACTGGAGAAGGAAAGGGTCCAGATATAGTTTAGGATATAGTTTAGGTGGCTGCAGCGTGATGAGGATTTTGGAGTCTTGGGGAGTAAACTATGGCCTGATGCTTTCTCTAAAGAGTAGAATCATTTGATGTCCTTTTCGTTGTTGTTGTTGTTTTGTTTGTTTTTCATTTTTTTGTGTGTGTATTTTTTATTGGAGTTCAATTTGCCAACATATAGTATAATACCCAGTGCTCATCCCATCAAGTGCCCCCCTCAGTGCCCGTCACCCAGTCACCCCATCCCCCCACCAGCCTCCCCTTCCACTACCCCTCGTTTGTTTCCCAGAGTTAGGAGTCTCTCATGGTTTGTCTCCTTCTCTGCTTTTTCCCACTCATTTTCTCTCCTTTCCCCTATGATCCCTTTCACTATTTTTTATGTTGTTTTATATGGATTTTCCAGAAAGTTCCTGGAATACATAATGAATATATTTATGACTTATTTTCTTCCTGGGCAGGGATCTCCTGGAAAATAGTCACATTAATGTCACCAGTAGACTGTGTAGGGAAGATGGTTTCAGTTGTCACACATGTGATCTCCTGTTACTACTGCAGAGTGGATCCCATAAGGAGTCTACCCTTATGGTGGCTTCTGGTGCCCCCCTCAGTGCCCGTCACCCAGTCACCCCATCCCCCCACCAGCCTCCCCTTCCACTACCCCTCGTTTGTTTCCCAGAGTTAGGAGTCTCTCATGGTTTGTCTCCTTCTCTGCTTTTTCCCACTCATTTTCTCTCCTTTCCCCTATGATCCCTTTCACTATTTTTTATGTTGTTTTATATGGATTTTCCAGAAAGTTCCTGGAATACATAATGAATATATTTATGACTTATTTTCTTCCTGGGCAGGGATCTCCTGGAAAATAGTCACATTAATGTCACCAGTAGACTGTGTAGGGAAGATGGTTTCAGTTGTCACACATGTGATCTCCTGTTACTACTGCAGAGTGGATCCCATAAGGAGTCTACCCTTATGGTGGCTTCTGAGCCATCCAAAGGATGCTGAACTTAGGAAGGCAAAGGCCGGATTCTGGTCTCAGCTATGTTACTATCTTTGCAAGCCCTTGATGAATCACTGGCCCTCTTGGACCCTCTGTTTTCTTATCTGTTCTTTGGGGCTTAGGAGCAGGTCTTTAATTCATCCCATGACTCTATGACTAAATTTATTTGCCTAAGGTTGAGGCTTTGGGTAGTGGCATGACTTCCTAGCAGAGACAGGAAACAGGAGGAGGGGAGGGGACTAGAGAAAGCAGAGACTGGAGGGAGGTGAAGATGCAGAAGGGGGCAGGTGTGGAAGGCTCTAAAACAGTAAGGTCGCTTTACTGGGGTCTGAGGTTTTGAGTGTTTTATCTAGTAGAAATGCATACAGCATTTACAAATTGAAAATAACTCTGTAAACTCAGATAAGATTGTCCCAGTAATATTGTAGGCAGAAACAGCTCACCATGGCTTCCTTTCAATTAACTATTTAAATCACAGCCCATACAAACCCCAACCCCTGCTGCCTTGTAATAATAAAGAAAGTTAGACCAGAGCCGAAGAGTTTTGATTCATGCTGTTGAATACGGAAGATCTGCAATCTTTCTCTTGGAGCCCATAGTCTAATGTAGCTCTTTGAAAGAACATTCCTTCAGCTGCTGGCAGAGATATCTCCCCCACTCCTTCCTTCTGAGCTGAATAGTGATTCATTATAGATAACCCCTCCTGATTAATTTTGTTTTGACTTTAACTTTGACATTAAAAAAAAAAAAAGCTGTAATCGGTACAATTCTCCCCTCTAACATTCAACGTTGAGCTATTTTTAGCTGGCTTTGGTGTTTGATGCAGAAAAGGAAAAAATCTAAATTTAGAAAGAAATTAAATTGTTGATTGTCATCAAAAGTCCTGGCTGTCAGATTAAAAAGTCATCATGTTAGACCCTTTGTGATGAATAATAAATCAGCGATTTCCTTGAAATTCTTATTTGAGTCCTTCCTTTCTGTCAACTGGAACCATCAGAAGATGTGCTGGTTAGTCAGGCACTAGCAGGCTAATCCACACAAAGCCTTTTCAGATGTACAGCTACTGATTCGCAGGGGGGTCTGGTCTATACAGCCTGGGACCTGGGAAGAGACTGGTCAATTTATCTGCATACAGGGTGTGCATACAGAGTAGCATGGTCCATCTGCACAACCAGGGGACGACTGATTGCTGAGGTCTGAATGAGTTTTTTGTTTGTTTCTATGGGCCTCAGTTTTCAAGTCTATAAAATGGTTAGAATAATACATTATACAGAGATGCCAAAGGACTAGGGATAATGTACAACAATTGTGAGCACGCTGTGTTACATACGTGAGTGTCTGGGATGTGGAAGCAGCTCTCATAATTACAATCACCACCGGTGGTAGTGTAGAGAGCTACTGTAACTCAATAGTATAGAATCCACAGGGAAGCATCAGATGTCTGAGGATGACACTCAAGCATGTTCCGTCCGGTTTGGATCAAAGCCAATGACCGGATGGACTTCCCTTTACATACACGAGGCCGTGAAGATGCAGTCTGAGCTCCAGACTTGGCTCCCTTTCATGACACGAGGCACAGCTGTGTTCTCAACAATTCTCAAACGTCACTGTCACAGCTAAAAGTCACAAAGAGTGGAATCGAGACCTTCGAGGAACGAGTAAATGAATGCAATTATACTAAGCGTTAACCGTGGCCACTGAAAACTGGGCAGGAGCTTTGTCACGAGTCTCTGCACACCGTGTGTCCTCCCTGTCTCTGACACACGCACACCCTACGGTAATCGCTCTCTTCCCCGAAGCCCTGTGGAGAATGCGGTGTCTGGACAAAACCGTAGGGTGGCTCCCCTTACAGAACTGCGTTGCTACAAGAAGTAATGAATGGGAGGAAGAAAGGGAGGAGGGAAGGAAGAGAAGAGTGGTAAGGGAGGTGATGCAATAAATCCTTATAGTGCTGGGCATTTTCTAGGCATAGAGTTTGTTTTTCAGCTTCTAAATCACAGACAACAGGGCTTTCATGACTGTGCACAGCAGTCCTGTGCACATAGCAGATACCTAGTAAGTAGCATTGATTAATTCAAAAGGAATTTTACATTTAAGTTTGGGTAACTATAGTAATTTGTATCACTACGAGCAGCCTTTATGCTATCTAATGCATGTGCAGTGTTATCTAATCTTTTTCTCAGGCATATTCGAAAGATTCCGTAATTAAAATTTAGTAAAGAAAAGGTAGAGCTAACCCATGGACTCTTAGCCTGCCTTCTCCTCTGCGCTCAAGCCTGTGCTTCTTTCAGCATCCTCAGATCTGAGCATCCCATGGTCCCTAAACATCTTAGGGGAAAAGAGGCATGGAATTCACCAGAACAGTGGTACCTACATCAAATGAACCCCCAGGAACCCTGACGCAAGACCCAGAGCAACTCCCTCAGTCCTCTGACTTACGGAGGGTCTCAGAGGTCTGTCTTCTCACGGCAAGCATTCTTCAGAACTAGCTAGAAAGCCCCGATCATGCCCAGACATTTTCCACATTGTTTCCACAGCTGGGGACGCTCTGGTCTGAGAAGAAAGGTGACCAGCCTAAGAGCACTTATCCAATGAAGGTAAAGAGTGAATATAGAAAACACATTTTTCAGAAACCTTACATAGGATTTTTTAAAAATTAGATTGCTTCCTTTTGGGTGTGAACTAGATCTCTCTAGAACATGATCATTCTGTCGCAATGTCTGGATACGGACGTTTATTTATTTCTAGGGGCCTTCATGGTATATGAACCTAGGCTAATTGGAATTGAGGTGAATAGAAGTCTGAATTTCGTGAAAAGCTTGTAACGGCCTCCAGTCTCCTTCTCTTTCTCCAAGAGGGGAAGGAAGGTCACGCAACGTGTGGTCCTCAGAGGATAGCCCAGAGGCCACAGTGCCAGAGTCAGGGGCTGGAAGCAGTCCCCGTGGAGCCTGCTTGCCTGGGGCCGTGAGCACATCCATCTGTAGCCTGGGAGTTGGTCCTGCCTTGTGATGTGGGTGTTCCCTCCACGTCTAAAAAATAAAGAAACGAATCCTGACATTTGTGAGCTTCACACTGTTTGTGACTGACTGCTTGTGGCCTGCTGCAATTTTAATTTATTAAGAAGAGCAACTTTCTCCACTTTTAACTTTAGAATTAGCAGTTTTGCTATAGACACCGGATGAGAGAGGAATATTCGTATCTGTGCTCAGCACGCTAAGGTCCCTTCCACTAACTCTCCTCGCGTCACCTGAGTACTGTCCAAAACCTCCATCCCCTTATATATATTTAGACAGATTTGTATCAACATTGCATTGTTACACTTGACTTCCCCTTTTTTTTTAATTATGTAAAAAAAAATCACATTAAGCCGAATCTAATTACTGCAATGTATATTAGAAGCAGGGCACCATCAAAATTTTATTTAAATTAATCAGGTTTTGATTTAAGATATTAAATTCAAATTAATCATGTAAAAATGGAAATGATCCTTGACGTGCTTCCAGCTGTGACTTCAGTCTGTTTTCTCGTGAGTCACTTTCGGGATGTCTTGGGGGGAACATTACAAAAATTCACGCCGGTGCTATTTCAATTAGAGTTATTTAGCAGGACAGATGTAAAGAATATGGTATAATTAAGAAGGAGCTGATGACATGGGTACAGATTTTCAGGATTAAAAGGGAAAAAAAAATACATGAACTAAAGTGAAAATCGACTACTGGCCATGTTGCCCAAGTTCAAGAGCACGGAGGTTAAGCATTCATTAAAGACAGAAGATTTGCGGAAACACGGGATTTTTTTTCTCTGGAGCCATCTACAGACTCCTACTTTGGTTTCAACTTTGAAGTTTCATTAACAAGCTAGTACTAACTGATATTGCAATTCTTATCGTTCCCGAAATTATCTTTCCCCGTGGCAATCATAGCCATTGACTAATTTGATTCTGGGGCCATCGGAGTTAGAATAATACTTCAAGACCCACTTTAACTCAAATCACATATAATATAATACTGCACAGAGAGAGCCGTTTGTTATTCATACTCAGGCACACATATTAGCTATGATTATATCCATATATTCTTAAGATAATGCTAATTTTTCGTATTTATAACATATAGGACAGACTACAGATTGTTTGTGTCACACAGACTCATTTTTCATAATACTTAGATGAAGTGGGTAATAGAACAAATTCATGAAGGACGAGATGGGCTCATGGAGGTTATACGAGTTTCTAATTGGACACTGGGGACTAGAACCCGCCCATTCTCCTGGTCTGCCCGCAGCAATACTGCTGCCGACCATACACCCTCAGTAGCAGCCTCACCTCTGGGAAGATTTGGTTTTCACGGTCTCAGAAAGCCCCAAGAGTCAGAATACGATTTTAAAGGCCCATTTGGGGCACACCTGGTCAGAACATAAATCCTGGCAGTGCTATTACTGTGCTGGGGCCCCTCGCCTGTTTCCAGTGATTTGGCTGTACCCCAGAAAAGGACTGGGGTGGGGGGTTTCCTACCAGAGGATGTGACTCAGCCTGGGTTTCAGAGTCTCAAATAATCAATATTTCCATGTAAAGATACCATGTGTATCCTTTCGTGCATCCACTCCGACACAAAGACTGTGGCTCCTGGGGATGTCCTCTGGCCCCTCTGGCCTGCTCTGACCCGCCTGAACCCTCAGCCCGAAGCTGTTACCCCTGCGACCCAGGACAGTCCCTGGAACCCCAGGACAAGCAGATCCCCTTTTCTACATGAGCCTTCACAGTATAGAGAGCCTGGACTCCTTCCACCCTGCCTTTGGCTGGAACCTCGCCACAGGCTGTAGGTGCTGGAACATGTGTCCAGGGAAGGAATGCAAGCTTGTCTCCCTTAAATAAATTTATTTAAAAAAAAAAATCAGAGGCTGTGTCTTTTTGGTTTTAGGATTCTCATTCTAGCATGGGGCTCAAAACCCAGTAGGTGCCCAGTACATGTTTGTGCAGTGAGGAAGACAGGGAAGGAGAGAAAGAACAAATAAATTAGTGAATGAGTGTTTCCATCACTGAGTTTATAGAGAAAGTTCACAGTGAATCAAGATGAAGAGGCAGGCAGGAAGCCCTCCTCTCTCCAGCCCCACCTACCCTAAACAACTATCTAGTCAGAGCAATGGTACCACTGCACGGACATCTATCGTAGGTGCATTTCACACGTGTGTCTGGATTGATTTCGGAGTTGTAGGAAGCAGGTGATTCACTGACGAGTCTTGCCTCCCACTCTTGTGATATAAATATATGTAATTACTCTTTCAAAATCACATTTTACTCTTAAAAGAAAAAGAATCGGGTGGGAGGTTAAAATAACTTTTTTTTTTTTCTTGGTGGAAAATGGTCTTTATCAGTTAAACGCTGTTGTTGGTTTCTCAGAAATCCAATCAATCCAAGAACAAGTATGTTTCAAAGATTAGGATAATAATTCTACATTTTCTTCTGGTCCGCTCTGGCTTTTACTTCTTATTTTGCACTGTACACTAGCACCAGGTAGGGCCCCAGACAAGGTGCTTGACCTCTGTGAGCTTCAGTTTTCCTCATTGTGAGTGACCTGGGTTCCTTTTGGTGTCAGATTTCAGTCTATCCGCAGGCTCTCTACTTCCTCCTAGTAGAAGAGGCCTGAATTTTCATGATTGTCACTTGTTCCTCGGGACAGTTGCTGAGTCCTTACAAATTCTTTTCTTTTTTTGCAACCTTTTTTAAAAAAATTATTTTTATTGGAGTTCAATTTGCCAACATTTAGCATAACACCCAGTGCTCATCCCGCTAAGTGCCCCCCTCAGTGCCCATCACCCAGTCACCCCATCCCCCCCACCCACCTCCCCTTCCACTACCCCTTGTTCATTTCCCACAGTTACATGTCTCTCATGTTTTGTCACCCTCACTGATATTTTCACTCATTTTCTCTCCTTTCCCTTTATTCCCTTTCACTACAAACTTTTAATAGATAAGATACTACTGGGTATCAGGGAGTTGGAACTTTATTCTAAAATCTCCAGCTCTGGGAAGGCACCGTGGAGAGCCACTTGCACTTCACAAGCTTCATTTAGAATCCGGCTTTTGTAAATTAGGTTCTGTGATATCAGGCAAACATTTATTTTCTGATCTAAGATTTCCTCATGTGCAAAATGAAGTTAATGCCCTCCATCCTTTTAGTAAAAAAAAAAGAAAAATTTTTTTAAAATTTATTTATTCATGAGATACACACAGAGAGAGGCAGAAACACAGGAGAGGGAGAAGCAGGCTCCATGCAGGGAGCCCGACGTGGGACTTGATCTCAGGACTTCGGGATCACGCCCTGAGCCAAAGGTAGATGCTCAACCGATGAGCTGCCCAGGTACCCACGCCCTCAATCTAGAAGAAAGTTTACAAAGCTTCAGTGAGAAGATAATTGGCTTCTCTGACCCTGTATTCTATCGTTGCCGACCTTGCACACTCCTTGATATTCCTTAAATATGCCACACAAGCTTCTGCCTTAGGGCCATTGTACCTTCTGTTCCCTCTGCCTCTGATGCCCTTCCCTCAATCAGCCACACTGTTTTCTTTGTCACTTGGCTCAGATGACGTCAGTCCTTTGTCAGAGATTCCCTTGATCATGCTCTCCTGCCACCGGCATTTTCTATCCCTGTACCCACTTTTATTTTTCTTCACAGCTCTTACTCTCTGAAATACCAAGTTTTACTTCCTTATTTCTCTATTGCCTTCCCCACAACCCACCATGGGAGCAAGGATTTTCTCCCATATTCACTGTCATATCTCCGGGATGTGAGACAAAAAGTGCCTGGGAAGGAGTAGGTGCTCAGTAAATACCTGGTGAATGAATACCTACGTCTGAAATAAAGTGGACAATTCACCCAGAAAAATGCCAGCCAACCTGCATTCTATGAAGCTTCTTTTTGGAGAAAAACCGGGGTCAGCAGGAGGGAATGGGCTCTTCACCATCAGGTTCTCTGAGCCGGTCCTTGGAGGGCGGCTAAGTGCCATTGGGTGTGTACGCTGTGAAGAGACAGCACCCAGAGAGATAGGGAGAGAACAAGAGGGACAGAATCATGGGGCCAAGTCACACAGAGGGAGAAAGAGCTAGGGAGACCCAAAGCAAGAAAAATCTGAGAGATGGAGCAGAGGTGAAGAGGGAGTGGAGGAAGGGAGGGGAAATGACACATGGGAGCACCAGCGGGAGAATCAGCTGGAAAGTCTCCCTCTAGTCCATCCATCCAGAGCCTGCCTTGCACCTGAGTGCAGGGAGAGCTTTGCATCATCACCCTTGGCCCTTGGGGAGCCAAACTCTGTCCTATTTACTCAGCTCTGCTGGTCAGGGCTGAGTTCCTCTGTGAGCAGAGCATCCCTGAGTGCTCCCCTGGAGGCTGGGAGTCCCGGCAGTACCAGGTCAGGGACAGCTAATTAATATTGGAAAGGTCTTAGTGGCTCTTGCTAATTGCCATGGCCTCCGCAGGTCTTGATGGCTGTTACCTCTCCCCAGCCCGAGCTCCCAGGGGCCACATCCTCCTCCAAGCGGAGGTCAGTGAACACCGGAGTGAAAGCCTCGCCACATGTTTGCATCAGGTCTGGAAGTCATTACGAAGAGCAGGCAAGACGACAAACTGCCCTTCAGGGCCCAAATAGCCCTTGAGCACATAATCCCTATACACATAAGCTCAGATCAACCTCACAGCAGTACTGCAAGGGAGGTGCTCTTGCTAACTCCCCTTGAAACTGGGGAAACCGAGGCTCCCACGAGCAACGCGTTCTGAGGATGCCACAGGCAGCTGCGTAAACCAGAATCGAGGTTGAGGTTGATCTGATCTCAGATGCCCACACCTGCCGCAACCCAACCCTGTCTGCAGGACAGAGCTCTGAGGCAGGATGCCCCATTTGATCTACAGGCCCACGATCCCTTTGCCGAAACTCATGAGGCCAGATGTAATTCAGAAATCAGAATTTGGTACATTTTAGTAAGTTACTATGTCTCATATACATATATATGTGTATAATATGTAGCATCCCCCTTAGGACTCTGGGGCAGCAAACTTGCATTAATATTTCTGTGGCAAAATGTATGAATAGTCACACTGCGTGGGAAAAAGAAAGACTATAAACAGCCCTATATTCCACTTTGTCAGCTCAGGTCAGGTTTTGCTGCCAGATACATAATGAAAACGACTTTTGGTTTATAAGGAATTTTTGGAATTGTGACTATAACATTATGGGCTGGTACAGGCTAGGAGGCAGGAGAGAGTATCTCTTATTTTTCCACCTGACAGACGGCCCCTATGGCAACCCGAAGGCCGTTCACAGTTTCGGTTTATACACTAGATGTCATTTGCAAGTAGAACACATGTGCAGAGCGGAGAAGGTTCTGTAACAGAGCAGTGGAGGGCAGGCTGCCGCCAGCCTGGCCAGGTTCAGATGGTGCTCACTTGGGCACATCACCCAAAGTCAGTGGGCACGAGGGCTTACCCTGACCCCCCGGAGAGATAGCTTGGACCCAACAAATGCCCGGCACTGGGTCTGATACGCAGTGAACGTTCTGCACCTGGTGCCTATGATTGTCATAACCTGGAAGAGCCTAGGGACGCTCCAACCAAACCTCTATTAGATGAGTAGATGGCACGTACCCTGGACATTCTGTCAATGGCCACTCATTTCTCAAAGCCTTTCTCCAATCAAGGTCTTTGTTGGCCAGGTGGTGCATTTAATTTGGAGCCGCTTCCAGATGTGCCCCGGCCTCTGCGTGGCTGTTGGCCATCAAGACTTAGGTACCACCCTTGTTACGAACACGGAGGGTGGAGTGAGGCAGAGATCACAAGGACATGGTGCTTTTTCCGACTCTTTAAGTCAGAGCATCCTCTCCAAAATCCGGAAGAATCTGTTACCCGACACAAGACAGCTTACAAGAAAGGAGTAAGCGTCTCTCCGTATTTAGACCAGCGATCTTACCGCAGGTCTGCACTCGCGTGGGAGACAGGCTATTTTGTCAAAGCCCCAAGAAAACTTCTTCCTCCTATCTGATAGGGTTGCTATTTCCTTTACAGTGTGAAGAGCAGAGGTGTGGCTCCCACCCCACCCACCCACCCCCTGCCCCTGGCCACGTGGCCGAGGCGAAGAGCAAAGGAATAGGCCGGGTTTTCAGAGGAATACCGAGGCTGTGATTACGTAACCAGGTGCAGTGCATGCCAGTTCATGCTCATGGGTGGGTGGGAAGGAAGGCAGTCCTGGGGCCTCGAAGCAGGCCTCTGCCTCCCTCCTGCTTGTCTGATTCCAGCTGCTGCTCGGAGCCCAACTTCCTACAGAGTGAGTGCCCTGTTAGCCTTTTCTGAGATGGATGAGTGTGGAGTCTCCCTGTAGAACCCCAGCTCAGAAAGGATTTGCCATCTCAGTTTGCTCATCTATGAAGTGGGCTCCTTACGGCCACATCACAGAGCCTTGAAGATGTCAGGATTTCAGGCATGGAAGGAATCTAACATATAGCAATGGGGCTAAGGAACGAACGGTTATATTACAAACATTATCTCATTCGATCCTTTCCCACTGTGGCTTTGATCATTTTTTACCTCCTTGTACCAACAGGGAGACCAAGACATGGCATCTTGAAGTGGTTTGCCTAAGATCATAGGGGTAGCAAGTGGTGGAAGTCAGGCCAAGCCTCAGGGCTGTCTGACTCTACACTCACATTAATTCCACTCACTGGGCCAGTTTTAAAACTAAAGCAACTACAAATCAGCCAATCCCTGATACATAGCAATAGAAGAAAGGAAATAATTATTCCTCAGATCAAAATGTCCAGCTTTGCAAAGAGTGGCATAGGTAAATATTAGATGTTCATATCTGTTTAAGGTATGCACAGTTTTCAACCCAAAATAGACTACTAAGAAACAACTGCTGGCCTAATGTGCATCCAGATTGAAACATTTCTGGTTGGCAGTGGAGGCTTGGAGGGCAAAAATGGACATGCCCTGAATCAAGACAGGCAGCACGGCCCCAAAGCATCTCAGGTTCTCCACCTGGTGTGTCCCTGGGGCCTGGAGGGGAGAAGGTTGACCTCTGAGACCTTGCAGAATGGGCACCTGTGTCTTTAACAGTCTTTGGCTCCAGCCTTTCCAGGGCTGAGTGCAGCGGCTGCCCCCCCAGGCCCAGGCTGCCTGTTTTGCACAGCCTCTGAAGCCAGGCTGGCTGCTGCCCTGGGAGTCTCTCGGCCACAGGTGAGGTTCCACGGCCCCAGCAATGCCCAGGGGGCCAATCAGGCTGGGCCTGCATGAGGTAAGATGGAGAGTCGCCCCGTGTGCCCTGGGCTCCCTCGGAAATCTCAGCAGATCAATGTCACCGTGGCTTTTAATTACCCCTCCTAGGCCTCATCATTATTTCATGGCCTCTAATACGCCCAGCGGGCAGCCCTGGGCCCAGAGATAAACAGCCACCCAGCATGACCTGGCTTCCGAGGTGGTGCCCGCCATGGGCCCCAGCCCGGGGGACGGTGGCCTGACAAGGTCCTGGCCCTGCTCAGTGCTGATTGTGTTGACACTTCGAGCCTTTGAGGATCTTGGAGTAGCCTTCCTTTCTGCAGCATCGGTCACTGAGGACCTACTGCGTGCCAGGCGTCGGGCCCGAGCCTGGAGGTGCTGTCCTGGGTCCCCCTGTGGCTGCTCCAGACGCCCTGCCTGCCCGGGTCCCTCTAGTCACCACCAACTGTCCCTCCATGCTTGCAGCCATTCGCCTAGAGCAGTGTTCTCAGCCCAGGATGATTTTGCCTCTAGGGGACATTTGACAATGCCTAGAGACTCTTCCGTTACCACAACTGGGGGAGTGATGCTACTGGCATCTAGTGGGTGGAGGCTGGGGATGCTGCTAAAATCCTGCAGTGTGCAGGGCCGCCCTGCAGCGGAGAATGATCTAGCTCTGAATGTCAACAGAGCCCGGGGCAGGAACCCTGGCCTGGAGGTATCGAACAAGCCCCTGCACCTGGTCCACACAAGGCTTCTTTTATCACCAGTGACCTGCCACGCCACTCCTGCCCATATTTATGCTTCATGGATAGAAACTGCTCATGGGTCACCTGCTCACACCCACCACTGCCCTCCCAGAGCTCGCCTCCAGCTCGGCCTACTCTTCCCTGTGAATGCCCGCCCTGGTTTGCTTCCCAGCTGACACCCATTCATGCTAGAGCCCCTGCGCTTCTCGAGGCCTGCCAGCAAGCACACCTGGCTCAGCAGTCGGCCCCTCTGCTCGGGGTACCGCACGGGTTTCTCTTCCCCCCTCTGCCTCCATGCCTCCAGCTAACCCACAGCCCACATGCTTAACCCTACGTGTGGTTATGACCATGGTTGAAATTCTGGAACTTGGGAATGGTGTGGATCTTCAAATAAATAGTATGTCAACCCTGTAAGAGGGTCTCTCTGTCTCAGGAAGGTGCTGGTGCGCTTCTTGGCATAAGCAAAGACCCTGTGGCACTGGGGACGCAGGCACACTCAGCAGCCTGCCCACTCCATCCTCCCTGGGCCCATAGAGCCATGTGTCCAGATCCATAGTTGGGACCCGTAGTTGCTCAAGAAATGTCTGTTGCATGGACATGTGGACAAGCCTGTCCTGTGGTCTGTAATGGGAAAGAAGAATTCAGACTAGCTGGTGCAGGGTCATCTCCCAGACGTGGGGGACACTGGCTTCTCATTCTTCAGCCTTGGCCCCTGCCGCAAGCTGGCTTCAAGGACATGAGCTCCACCGACACGGGCTGTCAGGCGTTGCCCTCAAAGATCTCATTCTCACGTCAGGAGGTTGACCAGAATCACGGACACCAACTGTCTAAACTCTCATTGAAAGGCTCAACCGAGATGATCTCGGAAAACTTACTGAAGGAAAACAATTCTTATTTTTCTCCAAAAGAGAAGGAAAGGGGCTAGAGGATTGGCTGCAAGTTGGCCAGCTAATAAGAAGGGATGGGACCAGGCTTCTCTAATGACGTGTGAAAACTCGTCCAGACCTGCCCCTCTGTCTGCATGGAGGTCAAATCAGTATATTTTTATAATGCTCTGCTCTGCTCAGGGCCAGGCCTGGTCCAGGACACGGGGAATCAGGCCTGGACCCTGACTGATGTCAGTGTGTCAGATCCCCTGTCATCGAGGCCCATCTGAGGCCCCGACAGGCCAAGGCCCAGGAGGGAACCAGGACGGCCCTGCCTTGGATGCCCCCACGCAACCATCTTCCCAGCCATCTCCTGAGGGTGAGAGGCTGGGAGTCTTGTCAGAGCAGCCAGGGGGCCACCATCACAACTTCTTATTTAATTTTGCTACTGTGTCAATTAATGGATGGATGCTTGGACGTCTCACTTCACCACTTGGATCTCAGGCACGCGGGCCTCAGAGTGTGTTCCCCTGCTCTCTGCATTCGGCTGCTGCACAAAGTCCAGAGTCTTCCATGGGGACTTGTCATTATCTGACCCATCCCCTGAGGCCCCTCGCTGGGGCCTTTTTTTTTTTTTTTTCTATGCACCTGCTCTTTATTGCTGCCAGGCCAGGTGCTGGGTCCTGCCCAGGCTGGGGAGGGGAGGTCCTGACCAGTGCCCCCCTCTCTGTAGCCAGCAAGCAAGGCCAAGCCAAGGTCTGAGGCCTGCACCTGGCCCACCCAACCCCAAGGTGCGGTCCAGGGCTAGGAGCCCGCAAAGGGCAGAGGACACAGGTGGGGTAGTGTGCATGGTCCTGTGCGTAGCCCTTGGCCTTTTGAGTCACTAGCCGTGGGCTCCTGGCAGAACTCATCCATGAACTGGAGGAGCTGTGCATCACGTCTCACTCCATCGCCAGGATCTCCTTCGCCAAGGAACCCCACCTGGAGCAGATCACCCAAAAATTCAGGCTGAATTCCGAAGGCAAACTTGAACAGACCGTCTCCATGGCGACCACCACCCAGCCCATGACTCAGCATCTCCACATCACCTACAAGAGGGTGACCCCGTGACCCCGAGTGTGTCATGACCCTTCGGCTTTGTAGACGCCCACCGCAGGTGCGGGTGGGCAGCGGGCTCGTGGGTTCCAGGTCTCCACGGGTCCCTGTAACGGCGTAGGAAAACCAAATAAAAGGCCCTTATTTTTATGAATGAGAAAAAAAAAATTGCAGGATGCCAGGATCTGCAGAGCACAGCAGCTTCTTCCTCCTTCCACACCTTTGCACACAGGATTCCTGCTGGATGTCTTTTGTTTTGTCCAGGTACTTATGGCAGAGGTGTCCAGGAAGACTGTTGCGGGGCTTCTCTGTCCCAACGCAGAGTTCCAGTGGGTTCTAAGAGCACAGTAGAAGAGATCTCAGCCAAATTCCAGGCAGGGGTTCCTCCTGGGGGCTGCTGCTGGGAATCCACCACACTGCCCCCAAAAACACAGCAGACCCTGCTGACGGTAGCAGACACTTCCAGAAACCTTGTGTTAGACCTTTCCAAGTGTCCTTATCACAAGCTTATCTTCTCACATAATCCTTGTGTCAGAGGGAACCTGGCCCGTGTGGGGCTTCTCCTGCGAATTTTTTTTTTAATTTTTTATTTATTTATGACAGTCACACAGAGAGAGAGAGAGAGAGAGAGAGAGAGAGAGAGAGGCAGAGACACAGGCAGAGGGAGAAGCAGGCCCCATGCACCGGGAGCCCGACGTGGGATTCGATCCCGGGTCTCCAGGATGGCGCCCTGGGCCAAAGGCAGGCGCCAAACCGCTGCGCCACCCAGGGATCCCTCCTGCGAATTTTAAGACTGAGGTTGTCTCTGAACATGATCATCACTGGGTGGCTGTTCCTTCTGGTTTCCAAATGGAAACCGAAACCCTGATATTTTTTATTTGGTCAGTAAGATAATTAAGTAGCTAGCTGATCCTTGATTAGTTAGACTTCTGAAATAGGGGGGAAATCATTTGTATTTATTTAGGAAAGATTTTGTACATAAAAAGCTTGCTACAAATTCAGTTTTAAAATATTTGGATTTACCTAAGGCAAATACCATTTCAAGAAGATATGCTGGAAAATTTGGAAAAACAATGTAGGAATTTTAGATGCTAACCAAGTGTTTTTATTAAGTTTTCTTCCTCCCTTCTTTCCTCCTTCTCTCCATCTCTCTAGCCCACCTTTCTGCATTCAATGTCAGAACTTTGTGCAATATTTAAGGAAAAAAGGACTCATATTTGCTGATGGTTTACACCAGGGTTTCTCTCAGGAACTTTATGTGTTATCAAATGTCATCCTCACAATAGTGCTCTGAAAGAAGTACTACTTTTCCCAGTTTTGCACAGGTTTTCTGACTTGCCCAGGTTCATGGAGCTTGCAAGTTAAAGAGCTCGGTCTTGACCCAGAACAGTCTGACCTCAAAACTAATGCTCTTTCCTTCAAAGATACACTCCTGAGGTATCCAAAATAAATGAGGAGCCCGAAGGTGATCTGCTTGCTCAGTGTTCAACTGTGCTAATGGAACATTTTGAACTTTAACCTCAATTTGAAGTTTGGATTATGGAAGGATACTTCTGGAAGTTTTCCCAGAATGGGAGTGGCATACATGGTGTGTCATTTGAAGCTAGATAATCAAACCCTTGGATATTTCTTGTGGCTCCTCAAAAAACTAGATTCTCCCTTTTGCTACAAAGAGTAGAGATTGAATTCTGAGAGTCTCTGGTTGCACATGAGGGTCTCTGACTGAACTCTGGGGGGTCTCTGGTTGAACTCTGGGGGCCTCTGACTGAACTCTGAGGATCTCTGACTGAACTCTGAGGATCTCTGACTGAACTCTGGAGACCTCTGGTTGAACTGTGGGGGTCTTTAACTGACCTCTGGGGGTCTCTTGAGTGAACTCTGGATGTCTCTGACTGAACTCTGAGGGTCTCTGAGTGAACTCTGGGTGTCTCTGACTGAACCCTGAGGGTCTCTGAGTGAACTTCTGGTGTCTCAGACTGAACCCTGAGGGTTCTTTGACTCACCTATGAGCATCTCTGACTGAACTCCAAGGGCCTCTGACTGACTGACCTCTGGGTGTCTGACTGAATCTGAGGGTCTCTGACTGACCTCTGGGGGTCTCTGAGTGAACTCTGGGTGTCTCTGACTGAACTCTGAGGATTTTCTGACTGAACTCTGGGGGTCTCTGACTGAACTCTTTAGTGTCTCCTCCCCTGCCTGGAGCTGAGCACTGTGTGTGCTCCTAGGCATTTGCCTGGGAGCCCTTTAAGGCCTCTCTCCTCTCTTTTCTTCTTAAGGTCACCCCTTCACATTCTGTATGTTTTGATAACACCTTTATAGGAACCCCTCACACCTTCCCACCACCCTGCAGTTTAGTAATGCTCACACCTTGTTCCCACATCTGAGCTTCCTCATGAGGCAGCAGGTCAGCAGCAATTTCCCCAGCTGACAAGTGGGCAAACAGCCTTTGAGACCCTGGGTCACTTCCTTCTCTCCTTTTATAACATTCAGCCTCTCAAAGGACTTTCTCTTTTCCACTTACTCATGTGCATTTGTTTATCTTTGTCTGATTTTGATTTTTTTTTTTTTAGCATGGTAGAAGTGATGGGAGTAAAAAACACCTCTCACCTGCAGACTATAGGAAAATATGTCACCATTACTATCTCTCTCCCCCTCCCTCCGTCTTGGACACCATTACTATTTTACATCCCAGTTAGTCACTGATGTTTACTTTCAGTTAGTCATATCCTTTGCGGATAGAACTCCTGGCCTGTGGCCTGTCAGGTTGGTAGACTCACCCTAGAATGCTCTATTTAGGAGGAAGCTCTGGCAGAGCAAACCATAAGCCATGGTGTCAACTGGCTTGACATGGTGTCAACCCCCAAGTGTCTGGGGAGGTGTCTCTTGGGCAGCCACCTGCACATCTGCTCACAGCTGGGTGTAGGCGGTCAGCAAACCTGAGTTTGAGCAGGAAATCCAGTCGGGTTTAGGAACAGAAGAAAAATGGGGGCCTGGTGCCAGCAGCCACGGCCGTGTGGCTAAGGTTTCTTCCATGACAATGTACCCAGAGGGACAAAGGGAACACAGCCCCTGTGCTCTTATGCTAAACTGGCATTTTTAAACATCAATCGCCCTTGACATAACTCTTGGAGAGACGTCTGGATGCAGAAGCAAATACTTTAAAATGTTAGGTTTATCAGGGGATTTGGGAAAGGAAACCCCCTTGAAGGTCCTCCCCAGGGACAAGCAGTGGAGCACATTGACCTTGACCTATGTTGCCCGGGCAGCAGCTGCCTGACCCTGGGTCTCCTATTCACAGGGAATGGTCCTTCCCCAGCACAATCAGCATGAGGATCAAGACAGAAGCATCCATGGAGGCCTCTGATGCAGAACAGGTGCTCTGCGAGGAAGAAGAGACAAAAATGCCATCAACTGAGATCTTTTGGAGACAGAGTGGTAGGAGTTCTGGACAGTAAGTACTCCTTCTCTGGTCAGATTTTCTAGACAATTTTGTCTCCATTTAGGGATGCAAAAGTCAAGGCTCATGTTTGTCTTCCTCGGCAGGCTTGCTAAGTGAGGACCAGAGGGTGGCCATGTGGGTCTGGTTTGTAAATGCTTGAATCCCTCCATTCCTTGTTTTCTGTTGCCTTCTGAAGGCTCCGCCTTCTCTTGGGGGTCAGCAACTAGCCTTGGCACCTGCCACATTTGTTTATCAATGACTGGCATGGAAAAATCATGAGGAAGCAAACTGCTTTTCTGCAGAAGGGAGTCAAGGACCCATCTGCAAACCCTACTTCCTGGAAGCCAGCATTGGCCAGGCCTTTGTTGCAGGAAGAGAACAGGAGAGCCCGGAAGTCTCCAGGGTGGGTGCGGAGAGCCCTTCGCACTGCGCCGCCAGCTGTTGGGCCTCTAAGGCTAGGGTGGGAGGGGGCTGGCTATTCAGAAACACTCAGCAAGTGTGTGTCCAAAGTACCCCACCCAACAGGTTCCCACTCATTTGAAATAATTAGGCTGACATCTGGGGGTGATTTATAACTATAGTTTATTTGATGCAACCGTAAAACTCCACAGTTTGGCAGGGTGATGAAGGCTGCCAAGGCCGAAATGTGAACGTGACATTGTTAAGCTAAAGAAGATGCGTCTATAAATCATGTTGTACATCCTTATGGGGATTTCAGGTTAATGTTCTCAAGTTGACAGCATTTTGGACTTCAAGACCAGTTTTATGAAATGGTCATAAGGAAAAAAACACTGCACAAAGACAACAAATTTTTAAAATTGGGAGGGGCAGGAAGAAAGGGAACTTAATTGAGGGTCCCTGTCTCTGCATGTGTGAATTCCAATTGGGGAATGAAGCCAAAAGGAGAATGTTTCGGCAAGATGGATTTTAACAGTAGTTCGGGTTTGTTGAGCATTTATTATATGTCAGGTGTAATGCTGGGTACTTTTAAGAAATATCTCAGCTGATTCTCACCTTAGTGCTGAGGGGTAAGTTCCACATTGGTGAGACAACCAGAGCACAGAGAATCACATAATCCACCCCTCCCCTCCCCAGTTGCCAGGCTTTGCAGGCAGTGGAGGTTATATTCATTCTGGGGCAGGCTGGCCCCAGAGCCCTGTACATCCCCTTCACTGTCTGGACTGAGCAAGCAGATATAATGGAAGGGATCTGTTCCACAGGCTGGAGAAACTAACATCCTGTCTTCTCCACCAACCTCCCAACGGGGCCTCAGTCTGAGCATCTGCAGAATGGGGATGATGATACTTACGAAGTAGAGGTGTCATTGGGATAACATGTGACTTAATCTGATAAAAGTGTCTGTCTACCAGAGTGCTTAGTGTCTAGTAGCATCTCAAGGTTTGCTAGCTCTTCCTTTTTCCTTTTTTTCTCCTATAGTAAGCGAGCTGGGGGCTCTTGGGTGGCTCAGTCGGTTAAGCATTGCCTTCGGCTCAGGTCATGATCCCAGGCTCCTGGGATGGAGCCCTGAGTGGGGCTTTCTGCTCAGCTGGGAGCCTGCTTCTCTCTCTCTCTCTCTCTCTCTCTCTCTCTGCCCCTGATAATCTCTCTCTCTCTCCCTCAAATAAATAAATAAATAAAAATCTTTATTTATTTATTTTTTTAAATAAAAATCTTTAAATAAAAGAAAGAAAGTGAGCTGAATTAGATCCAACCCAAGTTGCTTGCAGCAATCCAGGAATTATTTTACATAGGAACACTAGCTTCAAGTGGGGTCAAGAAGTGACCGAATGCATGGAGTGGTTAATTCCTTGGCTAGTGCCCAGTTAGGCAATGAGTGATGTTTGAACCATTACACCGTGGCAGTCTAGGACCAGTGGCAAATGTTCACTTGCCAACACTTTTTAAACTATCTGGAAGGCCATTCATCTAGGGGTCAGCCAAGGTCAATTACAATGGTACTGCCACCTGGCCTCCATCGATGATCAGAAATTGCCCTGAGTGACCGGCAGAAAGGGACTGGGGTATATTTGCTCATTGCTTGCTGCTGCAAGCAATGTGTGTCTTAGCCCAGAGCTGGCTCGACCCAGGAGAGTGAGTTCCCAGTTGTGTTCCCAGCCTCTGAGAACAGGCTGGGGCGCCCAACTTCTCCCAAACCTATCGTTTGGCCATGGAGTAGTACATCCCCTCTGCTGATACCAATGGCAGGGCACATTGCCATTCCCTTGGGATGGCCCCTGGGATTTAGTAGAGCACTCAAAATAAAATTAACTCATAATTTATTACAAATAATGCATATGCATTATAAAAAAAGATCAAACGATGTAACATAGCTATATAAGGAAAATTCTCTTTCACATCAGGGATGACCACTGTTAATTGCATTCATCCTTCCAGAAACAGACTATACATTCCCAAGAATATGTGTTTTTCCCTTTGTGTGTTACACTGTCACACCCCTTACTTCTTTACACATTTAGCAACTGATTGTTGACCCTTCTGACTCAGCGCATGTACAATGACCCCATTTTTGTCACGACTGTGTAGTTCTTTTTTGAGCGGATGGATTATTATAGTAGTTAATGACTCCTGTTCAGCTGAACATTCGGGTTGTTGCAGATTTTTCCCAATATAACCAATGCTTCAGTAAACATGCTTTTAGGTATTTTGCAGAAAGGTGTGAAAATATCTATAGAATAAAGACTGAAGCTCTGCTCTTTTAATTTTGATCGTATATTGCTGCAATGCCCTTTAGAAAGTTTGGACACATTTAAGCTCTCATGTGGTGAGATCTATTCTGCGTACCCTTGCCAATACTTTTTGAACTCTATGGCATTCTCCATTCTGATAGGTGACTTGTTGATTCCATTGCTATTTTAATTTAAATTGCTTTACTTCTTGGTGAGAATTAGGAATTTATGTCCATAAGCAGTTTGTGTTTCCCTTTATGTCAGTTGCCTATCCATATCCCTCGTACTTATACACGTCCTCCCCTGTTCTGTGGTTGTTGATATGGAAATCTTGCATTTTCAGGTTTATCAAACATTTCCTTTGTAGATCTTTCATGTCTTCCTTAGAAATAAGGCCTTTCCCATGACAAGATATGAAAACACACTTTCCCATATTTTATCCTATACTTCTCTTTTTATTTTTTTATAAACTTTAAATAATTGATTTTATTTTTTTTAAACCAGTGCCCCACCCCCTAAATTGTGGCACCCTGGGTCCAAGTGGGCCAAGAGAAATGAAGGCAGGCTCTAGCATTACACTGCTTTTCAGAGGAAAGCAGGATCCCTCCTTTCTGGTCCCAACAGGATCAGCAGTGAGAAGTTTCCTGGAGAGAGGGCTTGGGTCTGCAGCAGACTCAGGATATGCCGATTGATCCACCACCCTCCTCCCACTCCTCCTTCCCACCACCTCTGCTGAGGCTTTCTCCTGGGGAGTTATTCACGCCTTGCATTTTAGAGAGTCTTTATTTGTTGTCTGGTTTGTGAGAAACAGACTTCATCAGTGGTAGGAATCACTTGAGACGGAGTCTTGACAAAAATATGGTGCGGATGGCCAGAGGCTGATGGGCCTTGGGATTAAGGCTGAGCACCCTGGCTGGGGTGACTCAAATGTCTGCGGATGACTGGGGAGATAGGCCCTTGCAATGGGAAGAGATAGTGCCTGGAGACCGCAGGGCTCTAGGACTCAGTATTCGCCTCTAAGAAAGCAGCAAGGCTGGTCCAGGAAAACTGAATCTGACCTGGGAAGTAGGACTGGAAGATTCAGAGGAGGCACCTGTGGGCTTTGCCATGAACTCACGGAGAACAGGAGGCTGTTGGGGTGGGTGGTTCCAGGGTCACTCTGGGAAGCCATGGAAACCAGCACCAGCTTCCAGATTCACCTGAATCCCAGGCAATTCCCAGATCCTTGAGCCCTGCTTCCAACTTCACCTTAAAACCACCTGCAGACAAACTTCTGCACGGAAACACCATTCCGTCCTCCAGAGAACCAAAAGATCTTTTATATTTGATGAGAAGGCAATTGTCATGGCAAAGAGCAAGTCTTCCTTCCATTTCGGGAATGAGGGTAGAACTGTACTTTAGGGTCAGACCATCTTTTAGGGGGCATTGTAAGGTTACTGAGGGCCCAATGTGTATAGAAGGTGCTCAGCAACTGGTTTCTCTGATCATTTTGGAGTGGCTGGCATGCAAACAAGTGGTGTATAATAAAATGCAGTGAGTGTCATTACAGAGAAATGGGGAAAGTTCTAGGTTTTTTTTTTTTCTAGGGTTTTTTTAACGCTTCTTGAGGGGTAAGTGGAGATTGGCCAGAGGGGCACAGGTTTTGAAGGATGAATGGGAGTTTGGCCTGTGAGAAAGAGAAGAGAGAGAGTATCCTGGGTGAGGTGACATCACAGGCAGACAGGTAAGTTTGTAGGAAGAACAGAGAGTGTGCTAGTGTTTTGTGGGACATGGTGGGAGGTGAGAGAAAACCCAAGCCTGGGTGCCAAACCAGGGCTATAGGCCACTGCGGTTTCAGGTGGAATTGTGACAGTATACAAGGAAGAGGGGACCAAGACGACATAATGCCCCCAGACACCATGGCTCCTCCCAAAGTTCTGCTGTGCCAGAAAATGAGAAAGGAAGACAAACCATAAGAGACCCCTAACTCTGGGAAACAAATGAAGGGTTACAGAAGGGGAGATGGGTAGCAAGATGGGGTAACTGGATGACGAGCACTAAGGAGGGTGTGTGATGGGATGAGCACTGGGTGTTATACTATGTTGGCAAATTGAATTAAAATAAAATATTTTAAAAAAATTGTTTCAAAACCTGCCCTATCCCTGTCCCTTCCTATGCTTCCTGCCATCCGCAAAATAGAACCATGTTTAAGAGCAGAGACTCTTGCTGGACTCAAACTGAGACCTGTCATTGTAGCTGTCTGACTTTTGGCAAGATGCTAAACCCTCTCTCTGCCCTGAATTCGGTTATCCATAAAGTTACAATATGAATAGTGCCCTGAAACAGGTTGTTGGGAACCCGAAATGGGCTAATCCAGGGACAAACCATGGAACTCAAAAGAGGAGCTGCAATTCTCCTGGCGGACACTGAGAAGCCCCCTGAGCACATGATGCTACAATGGAGAGTGAGCCTCTGACCCGGAGAAGCTCACAGACCTGTGGGTGATGCAGACCCGGGCCTGACACTTGTCATGTAAAATTCTTACAGAGCGTGGGGAGGAGGGACGAATCAAAGGACACTCCCCATGGAAAGTGATCTGACCTGAGTCTTGAAAGAAGAGGTAGTCTTTATCAAGCCTGAAAGAGGGGATCCTGAGGCCAAGTCCTTTCTGGATCTTTCTGGATCTTTCCATTATCTCCCAGAAGGCGAGGAAGGCTGAGCGTTCACAACCGGCATCTCTCCTAATCCAGATGCTTCCCCTGCCTCAACTGGCTTTTAAGTAATGCAGCTTTGGTGGGAGGTGGGATGGGTGGTAGGAACTTCCGGCCTCTCCGTACCCCCTGCATGCTGGTGCCACCTCATAATGATCTGGGTTGGCTCAAAAGAAGGAAACTTGGTTCAAAATGTATGAGTTCATTTTTATGTTCTACTGAGAAAATTTATTCAGTGTGATGCTCAGTAGCGAGTGCCGTAAAACACCTTAATCCCTGGTTGAAGAAAGGTAATACCTTGACAGATGTGCGCCTCCTACTTTCCTCCCGGCCATGTTTCAACAACAAACCTTTATTTCTGCTTCTCGGCTGTAGCAGGGAAGAGAAAAAAAATGAGAAGAGCAATAAAGCAGTCAGAAATCTCAGGAGCCAGGCGGCGATGCAATCGTAATGACAGATTTTTAATGTGGCGGGAGAGATTGACAGGGAAATGTCTTCAGAGCAAACGCTCGCCAGATGGAATGCAAACGGTTTATTGGAGAAGAGAGGTACACTGAACCGAGGAGAGAGCGGGTATAAGGTGGTCTTTCTGGCTGCTGCAAGTAAACACACCAGAGAGAGGGACAGGGAGAGGAGAGAAGACAATAAATAAATAAATACGGAGGAAGAGGGGGAGCAAGGCATCGGGATAGACCCCGGATATGCCTTGCAGAAAGGGATTGGCGTGTCATCAAATTGCAGCTGAGCCAAAGGCCCCCCAAAGCCCAGGCCGGGGGAGGGCCGCATCTGGAAGCAGGGAGCCTTGGATTCAGGGCCAGGGCTGCTTAAACTCATGAAGTTCTACTGAATCCTGAGGCTCAGTTTTTCTGGGACTCTGAGCCCTTCCAATGGTGCGGATGCTGATTTGGGTTCTATGAACATTTTCAGCATCTATTGGGTGCCTGGTCCTGGATCAGGCCCTGTAGATGTAAGGGGAAGGCAGCTCTATTCTTAAAGGAGTCCAAAGAAATGCATGTGTATAGCATGGATTATCTGATCTGTGTAAAAAGAATAATTATTTATTATTAAAATATCAAGTGTGAGTGTATAAATATGTGTTTACCTATCCATCCATTTATTTGCCCATACTATCCATCCATCTACCTATCCATCCATCCCTTTTCCTTCCTTCTACGAGTTTCCAGTATATGGCTCATAATTTATTTAAAGTAGTTAAAAATAGCAACATCCTCCAATGGACAAATCAACAAAACCATATGATACCACTTAAAATAGGAAGAGTGGGGAAACGATTTTAGACAGTTTTGCAAGATAATCAAGAATTAATAACATGTTTGAGTCCAAAAAGATAGTATTATATGCTGGGGCCAACTTTAAAAAAAAAAAAAATAGAGATCCCTGGGTGGCTCAGTGGTTCAGCACCTGCCTTCCGCCCAGGGCGTGATCCCGGAGTCCCGGGATCGAGTCCCATATCGGGCTCCCAGCATGGAGCCTGCTTCTCCCTCTGCCTCTCTCTCTCTCTCTCTCTCTCTCTGTGTGTTTATCATGAATAAATAAATATTATTTAAAAATATAGAAGTTGTGATATGAAAAATAAATGACTAAGGCAAAACATAAAATTAATCAATAGGGCGTCCTGAAGAGCATGTCAGTGATGCCAATGATCAGAAGTCCTGGCTCAGGTTTAGGGATTCCAATGTTGTCATGAACCAGCTCTCACGTTGAACAAACCACTTTTCCTTTCTGGCATCATTTTCCCCAGCACGTAAAATCAGGTATGGTATATTGAATAGAGACACCACAATTTACAGATGACGTGATTCCCCACGTCCTTTTGTTGCTAACATTTTAGGGCGCTGAGTGCAGGTTTCTGCCAGTGGATATTCTCGAGGCTAACAGTAACTTGAAAACAAAGCGATGGCATGACGTGCACATGCGGAATGTGCTTTTATAGCATATAATACAATAAAAATACTTTTCTTAAATAATCCATGACAGATGAATTCATCTTCTCTTTAGAAAAATCTAATCAAATGTTAAGACGCCTCTTTCCAGCACCAAGAGCTACAACCCTCCTTGTCCTCGGAAACAAACAAATGAAACTTCGTGTTCCCAGGGATGGCGAGTCAAGTTGAAACCTGTTGTCACAGCCCTGCGGAAAATGTGGATCCGTAAGATTTCATGCCAGACGTTGGGTGCCAGACATCTTGCAATGGGGAGTGGAGGGGGGAGGGCAAGAAAACTAGTGGTTAAATGGGAGGACGGAATGGGAGAAAATATGATTGTACTCCTAGCCACCCAGACGGCATTCTTCTCTGACACATTTGTGATATGGATCTCAGCCCAGAGGAAAGTCCAGGATGAGAAGCCAGGCACGGTGAGCCCCCTGGGGTAGAAGCGTCAGGACTGGCGTGGTGCAAAGGGTGTTCTTAATCACTTCGCGTACGACTCTATTTTCCAGCTCCATAGAGTGTTGGGGGGGTTGCTTTAGCGTCCGAGGAAAAATAGAAATAACCAAATCAGCATGCCACAGAAAGTTGTATCTGTGCCGTGTGCATCTGGCATGTTTTCTATTCACGTTTCATCTTGCCCGGTCTTATGGTGTCCTTGGAAATAGCCTGAAGCCTCTACTGATCTGTTCAGCCCAGTGCTTTTTTTCACTTTTGTCTTAAAACAAATGTCCAGATAAACAAATGCTTTGGTTTTCATAAGCTACTGTTCTTTGGAGCTCCCACGTTGTCCCGTTCAAATTTACTTCTTAAAAAAATTAAAATCCTGTTTGGCATGAGGATGTAGCTGAGTCAGGACTTTTTTGGTTCAAGAACCAAACAAGGTGAAAGGTTTAGAAGACAGATATAACAGACAGCTGGAGTTTTGGAATATATACAGTGGGTTTCTTGGGGTTCATTAAAAAGCAGAAGCAAAAAGCAAAAAAAAAAAAGAGGGGGAGCAGCATAATAACTTCTCTATTTGCTTTTGTACCATGTCTCCAAATTTCTGACAAGAGTTTTGAGTTCAAAACCTATGCTAAAAAGCCTTTCCCCATTCTTTCCCACAAGAAAGTACCGTGACTTAGTGTCCATGGTTTGTTTAGGCTCTGCTCCATTTCTGGGATGTAACTATAGGTTCGCTATTTGGGTTATCAGAGTCTTGATGTGCTCGCCTAGAAACTGGGCACAACATTGACGTATCATGATCCACGAGAAGATCACAGGCAAGGGGCATGTGGATGGGCTCTGGGAACTACAATGTGCCCTGAGTGACATCCTAATAATTATCCTAAACAATTACCCTAATATCATTGACAAGGAAGAGGACATTCTGTAACTTGCTGCTTTCCAGGTAACTCAAATGACTAATTTCTACAACACCATCTTGCTCCATACAGGGCTTGAATAATTTTCATTTGGAAATAAACTACCTCAATCATGGAAAAAGTTCCTATAGCCTACAGGCTCTCATCTTCCCTCTGCCAGCATGCGGGACCCAGGAGCTCCAACTATTCTAAGGGGATGAAGCAAGAGTTTACTCAACTTTGTCCTGCTTTTGTTTAGAAGTAGACTCTCTCGTGGAATGGATAATAATTTTGAGCAGTAGTTGTGCTACTCCTGGTGTTCTCCATCATCTTGAGACAGTGACGCTGTAAAGTGAAGTCAGTATGGGTCGAACAGGGCTCAGGTCCTGCTCTACCTCCTAGGGCAAGTCTCCTAGCCCGTGGAGACTTCAATTTCCTCCACTGTTGCTGGAGATCATTTCCAAGGTCCTCTCCTTCCAAAGCCTAGGACTGAACTCTTCTTTGTCAGGAGAAACAAAATTTAGAAAACAAGCCAGCACTCATTTTATTTTAATGCTCCTCATTGTTAAGAAATCAAATCTTGAGGCTGCCACTATGGAGAGAGCAACTGAGTTTTTAATGTAATCAATAGCTTGAGCATGAACCTGCCCTGGGTATCAGCAGTCTTGGCTTTAAATTCTAGTTCGTTTGGTTGTTGTTGTTGTTTTTCATATCTCCACATGCAGAAAATTTAGGAAAAAATATCTGGAAATATTTACTGTCTAGAAATTGGTGTATATCCTTCTAATATTTTAGAAATGCATATGTGTGAATAATTTTTCTTATTTATACAAATGGCTTCACACTGCGTACCCTGTCATATAACCATTTTCACTTCTTATAACGTGTTCCCCCCCCCGCATCATTAAATATACTTCTGCAACATAATGTTTAATTATACATTTCTGATCTTGCCAATTAGAATGTAAGCTCTGTGGGCATGGAGATTCGTCACCTTGTACACTGTTATATCCTCTGGGTTCAGAACAGTACCTGGAACACAGCAGACTCCAGAAAAGTAACTTGAATAAATGAACTCACAATAGTCCATCTTGTTCCTATACCATAGCTCGTTCAGTTTAGGTCTCCTTGGAGACCTATGAGAATGGGAACCTGGCCTACCATATTCATTGCAACGGCCACAGAAGTTGGACTAAGGCCTGGCACTGAGTAATTTCTCAGTAAATGCTATTCAGTGAAGCCCCCAGAACTGGACTCTGTTGCTTCCAATATTTTACCATTATAAACAATAACCCGGAGAGCCTAGGGGGCCTCAGGCAGTTAAGCGTCTGCCTTCAGCTCAGGCCATGATCTCAGGGTCCTGGGATTGAGTCCCATATCTGGCTCCCCGCTCAGCTGGGAGCCTTCTTCTCCCTCTCGGTGGCCCCTTCCCTCCGCTGGTATTCTCTGTCTCTGTCTCTCTCATAAATAAATAAATAAATAAATAAATAAATAAATAAATAAATAAATAAAATCTTTGAAAACATAAACAACAATGCAATGAACATCTTTGTGTTAAAAATTTGTTAATATCCCTGATTTTTTTTAAGGATAAATTCCAAAGCAATATAATTGGTGGGTCAATGGGTAGGCACATGGCAAGCTTTTGAGACACATTGAAATTTGCCTCCTCAAAAAGTAATGTTTGTTTATTTGTTTTTGCCGATCTTCATTCCACCAACATTATAGAAAACACCTCTGTCCCTGGAGCCTCAGCACCAGAGAAGTCTGTTTTTCAAACCTTATTAATTTGATACATGAAAAATTGTATCTCCTTGATGTCACCTCACATTTCTTTGACTCTAAGGAAATTTAATATTTTCATATGTTATTTTAGTGTTCCTTTTTTCATTTGTTTATTTTTACTTGGATGTTTTATTTTCTTGTTAAATAAAATACATGAAGCTTTTAGGATGACTTGGCAAGTAGTAAGCCTTGTTCACCTTATTATTATAGCTACTATTTTATTTTATTTTTCCTTTCTCCTTTTTACTGATTTATGAGAATGTAATATTATGTGTCATATAAGCATATTTGTATATTATTGGTTGACACATATGATAAAAATATTTTGTCCATTTATTTTATTTATTTCACAAATATTTTATTTTTATAGTGCCACATCTACCTAGTGTTTTTTTTTTTCTTCCTCTGCTTTTGCAACTAATTTGTCTTTTGAACTGTGTGGGCAACGTTTAATATACTTTTCAGACACATGAGATATTTATAGGATGGTTTGAGTTTCTTTAAAAAAAATGCTGGTAGGCTAAATTATATTACTTTTTAAAAATCCTATTTTGTTTGTGATCTACAATTTTCAGAGCAGTTTAATATATGTTTCTTCTGAGTCTTGCGGTGACCCTTACAGTGGTGGATAAAACATTAATACGTCCGTTTTTACTGATGAGGTAAGTGAGCTTTGGGCACGCAGGGGCAGCATGTAAAGCCAATGAGCGAGGACTGGTGATATCCTGAATGTCATTCCAGGCTTCTGTACATTTTGGCTTTTTCTTAAGGAACCTGAGAAAACTGATGATGATGGGTGGGGGAGGAAGGAGGAATGTAACTCTAGGGCTTGATGGTAGCATTTCGGTGATCTCTGCTCACCTTACGTGTCCTCCATCCACAGCCCAGGAGGACAAGTAAGATAATGAAGGTTTCCTGAGTGTCTGTTATGGGCCAGGTGCTTCCATATGCACAATCTTAGCTAATCCCCACCACAAACCGAGGCAGTTAGAGTTATAATTCCAGGTGTCTCTTTTTCCTTTATAAAGGACACAAATGTCAGACTCCCAGCCCGCCAACCTGAGTGCCCCAGGACACACCAAAAAACAGCAGCAGAGCCAGGATTTCTGCCCAGAGAACGTTTGTCCAAGGCCTCAGGCTCGTCCCCATTCACTCCACAGCATTAAGTCTGACAAAACCAGCCCCTGACTTTGAGTGGCAAATTATAGCCTGGTTGTATAATAGCTCTCGATCTTATTTATTCACTTTTTTTTTTGAATTCCTAAAAAATCACGGCGAGTACATCAGCATGGCCCCCTGCCCCCCGCACTGTGGAAGTTTGATAATGTATGTCCTAACCGCTTAATTGATTGATTACCTCACTGCAGCTTCCTGAGGTACGGAATTTATCTCTAATAGCCAGAGTCAGGCTCTGCAGGCAACCGTGGGGGGGACTGGGGTCCCTTGGTGTCGATTTGCTCTTAACTGGAAAGTCATTACCACTTAATACATGTAGATTGTGTTGAAAGAAAATTATGTGTAATGAAATGAGGGAAAAATTAGTGGAGTGTTATGGGCGAAAGCAGATGTTAGGGAGGAATTATGCTAGCAGAGATAATCACCTTCGTTGGTATTGTGTGTGCTGGGGTGTTAACTGAGGAGGAGGCGGGGATAGAGCCAAATGAATGCCCTGATCAGCACAGATTCGCCCCTCAGAACCTGCAGCCAGGGGTGGACCCCCAGGACTAGGCGGCTGGGCCTCTGGATCTCTGCTCACCCATACCTGGGGCCCTTTCTCCCCACTGTCTCCTCTTGGGATGTGGACGCAGGGAGTCTGCCCGAGGGTCTGGTGAGACTTGGAGCGGAGCAGCCCAGGGAGAGGCCTCCTGCCAACCAAGGCTTCCAGGGAAAATCATGGAGCTCTAATTCTTACAGCATTCACTGAATCTGGGGAAAAGCAAAACAGAACAGTACCCCCACACTAAAAAAAAAAAAAAAAAAAAAAAAAAAAAAAAAAAAAAAAAGTGAGAGAGAGAGAGAGAGAAACCTGCCACCACCCTAAACTAAAAAAAAATTAAAAAAAAAGTAAAGCTTAGCTTGTAAGAGGGTAAGGCTGTTGGAGCTTTTTGCAAATAGTCTTATCTCAGATGGAGGCATTTAAGAGCCTGTGCCTGTGTGTGAAGCCAGGGGGAATAAAACCTCATTGCTTTTATGTCTCAAGATCCTTGGGTACAAGAGCTCGGCATTCACAGCCCAGACCTCTTGCTTGACTCATTTGCTGCTGAAGAAACTGAAGCAAGAAAGAAAGAAAGAAAGAAAGAAAGAAAGAAAGAAAGAAAGAAAGAAAGAAGGAAGAGAAAGGAAGGAAGGAAGAAAGGAAGGAAGGAAGGAAGGAAGGAAGGAAGGAAGGAAGGAAGGAAGGAAGGAAGGAAGGGAGAGTGAGAGATCCTTGCCCACAGTCACAGACATGAGTGAAAGGGGAAGCTGACCATCAGCACGGGGGCAGTGAGAAGTCCAGCAGACCATGCTGCTTCTTCAAGGATGAGAGGGTCTCACTGCCTATAAGATGTTGCAAAATGAAGGGATATTTCCAACATTCTGGCATCATACAGATTGTTGCATAGATCATAAAGGGATGAGAGGTCTGGTTTTAAGACTCCATTTTCTGCAAGTGGTCACTCTTGTATGTCTGTACCAACCAAAGAGTTTTCCCCTAGAGATACTTGAATTGACCCTATTTGTAGGAATCCCCAATGTAAGAGAGCTCATTCCCTGGTTCTCAGCAGCATGGAATGGGCTTTGAGAAACTAGAATCGTTTGCCCTCAACCATGTGGGATACACTCTCAAGAGTCAAGGTTAAGTTCTTACCATGGGGGATCCCTGGGTGGCGCAGCAGTTTGGCGCCTGCCTTTGGCCCGGGGCGTGATCCTGGAGATCCGGGATCGAATCCCACGTCGGGCTCCCTGCATGGAGCCTGCTTCTCCCTCTGCCTGTGTCTCTGCCTCTCTCTCTCTCTCTCTCTCCTCTGTGTGACTATCATGAATAAATAGATAAAATCTTAAAAAAAAAAGTTCTTATCATGGTCTCACGGAGTTGAAAACCTCTCAAACCAGGGTCCCATCTGTGGAAGGGGTGACTGCAGAACTTAGTTTTATGAGTTTTATGTAAATATTGGCAGAAATAATATTTACAAAGCACTGGGCAAAATGCCTGGTGCATAGAGTAACTGCTCAATATTTGGTTTTCTTTATTCACATGAATAACTGTTAGATTTTGCCTGGAAGTGTATTACATGTTTGTGTGTGTGCACATGCGTGTGTATATCTATACACAGGCATATACCTAGACTCTACTGGGATTAAAATATAATAAATCATTTTAAGACTTTACTGAATTAGCACATCAAAATCTTTCATTCGTAAGTATGCCTTAATTAATATAAGGAACACTGTAATCAGACATTGCAGACTTTCATTTTATTGTTAATGTTATAAATAAGCTTTAATTCTTAAACTGGTTGAAGGTGCCTGTTCTATGCACAAAGTCAATTAACCCTGTTTTTGGAAAAAAATCGAGCAGGAAACAACGACCAAGAGTTTGAATAAGTAAAGCCATGCTATCTATACCAAGGGTCCTTGGGTAAAGCCTGTTTTATCACAAAAACCATTGCTGTGCCATCTTCACAGCTCAAGTAAGGATTTTTCCTCCATCTCCTTGTGGATATTTAAGACAAGTACACTTTGGACTTTATTATGGAGACTGACATCACGGTTTTATTTAGAGCTGACAGCATTTACCAGATAGCCCCTGCTACCAAGGAGACTATGCAGTTCACCAGGTTTATGAAGACAGACAGGTGTTCCAGGACGTTTGCTTGAATTATAACAATGCTTCTGGTTAGGAGCAGGCTCGAGTATGCCACAGGGTATTCAGACATGGCCCTTTATTTGTGAATTACTAAAAAAAGTCATACTCAATAAGGAAAACTTGGCAAACAGAAAGAAGCTTAATAAACACACACATGCATTTTGTGTGTGCAACCCCCCTCCCCCCAGAGCCTAAAGAGAGGTCATAGGCTGGAGTTTACACCCTGACCACCTGAGTATCTATAGCAGGCAAACCCAGAGACACACACACAAAATTGCAAACACATCCATGATCCCCCTCCTCAGCCAACCTGAATCCACTGTTAAATTGTTTTGGGGTATTCTTTTGTTCTTTGTCTATATATGTATACTTGTGCATATGCATGTGTCTGTACACATATGTATCATTCTTAAGGATCATTCGTGGGATGCAATTGAATAAATACACTATAATTTACATAACAATCACAATCTGTAGGATGTTCCCAGTTTGAGGGTATTTTTTTTTCCTAGCAATGACCATCCTCATGTAATATGTGGCATCTCTCAGATCCTTTGCTTAGAATAAATTCCTAAAATGCAATTCCAATGCTGTAGAGTATGATTATTTTAAGCTTTGAGAAATATTGCAGTCAGCAGGAGTAGAATGGAGTCCAGGTGGAAAGAGTTACTACTGTAGCTCACTTCCGTCTAAAAATTACATCTGAGTCTTTGCCATGCTGACTCATGGCAGCCTAATGTTTTAGATGCCACCGTTTACCCATAGTTATACATTCATCATATTATATGCTATGCACGTGTCATAAACATATTTGAAATATCACAAAAACCCAATCTTATTTGAAACATCACAAAAACCCAATAAACTAAGGATCAAGCCCTTTTGCCAAATGAAGGGGGTAATCTTTGCGCACTGACTAATCTCTACAATCACCAGTGAAGAATTTGATCCCGATTCTATTAATGCCAATGCACAGCATGAGGAATTTACAATTACTTTGAAGTTAGACCCCAAAATGAGCCCTGGTTCTGTACTTTTTCTTTGTGATCCTTAGCACATCACTCAACTTCCCTGGGTCTGGTTATTTATTTGATACTAAGGAAGTCGAACTCGCTAGGTTATTTGAAGGATTCATACAGATAATGAATGTGAAATGCCTGGTATACACGGTTCCATTAGCAACTATTATCAGGGTTCTTACAATTATCTACACCTCTTATGTCCCTGGTAAAAGTTTTGGGCAAACCCATGTTCAGATCATAGCTAGATGTGTGGCCTTGGTGAACCCACTTGAAGTCTCTGGCACTTTGTTTTCTCACCTGTAGAATGGGACTAAAGCTTCCTGCCTTCTTGGTTTTCGTGATAATTGATGAAAACATTTAAGAAGAATAGCCCAATGCAAGAACCCGGAACATAGTAGGACCCACAGTAGCAACATAATAAAGCTTTTAAAAATCCATGACAAAACCATAAATGACTCTTTGAAAGGTATCAGTCCTTTTTCCCCAGATTCACAACTGAATGGATTTCCAAGGGGAGGCCAGCTCGCAGTCTCTACGTTAATGGATTCAAGAGGCAAGTGGGCTCTCTTGGAGCCGCTGGAAAACTATGATGAATGTTTCAGTGACTAAAAGAATAATTAAATCACTCAGAGCTGGATGTCATTAAATGAAATGGCACTGCATTAGTGGCATGTAGCTGTTATTCTTTATAAATACAAAAAAGCAACCTTTCGTTAATGCTCTGGGTCTGCCTGCTACAGATACTCAGTTAGGGGGTCAGGGTGTAAACGCCAGCCTGTGACCTCTCTTTAGGCACTAGGGGGAAGAGGGTTGCAGCCACATGGGCAGTGAAGGAAGGGCCCTGGGTGTGCGACTGGCTCTGCAGGTGACTGTGTGCGCACAGTTAATAGGTTCCTATCTTCTTCACCAATATCTCTAATACCAGAACCTCAACTTACTTGTGCAGGAAATGAAGAGTCCCATACAAAGATGGTCCAGTCAGCTCACAGTATGGGCTTTGGAATAAATCCTCCCTGAGTTTGAAACTCAAAGTGTGACTTTAGGTATGAGAGTTGCTCTTAAACCTCATCTCTCCATTAATAAAAGCAAGATAAAACAGATGTGAAAGGTTTTTAATGGTAACTGGAGGAAATAACCTGTAGGATCTCTCAGCCTTCAAAGAAAGGGGGGTTACTTTCCTTCCCTTTCTCCCTCCAAAGGCAAACTTGTTTCTATTGTCTCAATTTTTTGTTTGTTTGCTTTATTGTAAACATGGCAGTAAAATTTTCTAGTGCATATTCAGAACTATTTAATTATTCCCCAACTTTCGTTTTGTATATAGCACTACCACTTGAGTAAACAATCATGACCTTGAGATCTGTGGGACTATTTGTCCTTACACCCATGCCCCCAGAATGCCATGATTCATCTTTCTTAAGTTTATTAATTTCTTTAAACATTTTTTTCTTCTTTCTCTTTCTGTTTGGCCTCTTAACAGCCAATTCTGTAAGTAATAACACTTTGATGAGACATATATATAACACTTTGTCATATATCCTTTTAAGTAAACTTAAAACCAAGTGATTCTTATCATATTTATTGGTACTGAATGGAGACCAGAGTGCAGGACTAAGTCTTTCAGTCTCCTAAGAAACTCTTTTGGTTTCCTGGCTGTGCTGTGGTGAATTGTGGCCTCAAGATGAGTGATCTACAGATAAGGAAGGTCAAGCCCTGGCTGCCATGGGGAACCAGGACACTGACATTAAAGGTTCTTTGAATTCCAATACTGGATGACTCATGGGACCTGGTTACTGGATTATAATTAATGACAACAGTGATGTCTTCGTTGGATTTTGGATAATGAATTTATCCATATCTACAAGAGTGCTTTGTAAACCACTAAGAAATATATAATGGGAAGCATTAGATCACCTTGCTTGTGGGTGAGATGTGTCTGTTTATTCTAACTAGAAGAGCATGTTCAATGAATGAGTCCTTTCTTCTACACTATTGTTGGGGATCTGCAGTGGCATAGAGATTCTGGCCTTGACTAACACTGAGGTCTTTTAGGAATGAAAACATTGATCTGTAAATCCAGAATTTAGGCTCAGTTCAATTAGAAGACAAGGCAAAGTTTACTTCTCTTAGCATCAGATTACCATTCATAGAATTTCTTAATACAAATTAGTATTTATGTAGAAGATCACAAATACAGATGTTTGTGTTCAGACACACACACTTGAATGACTGTTTCACATGCATTTGAACATGAAATATAATGATCATAATATTTTCTCATATGTCTATGACTACATGGTTTATATTTAAAGAATTTGTTCCAAAGAAGATTTGGAGATGTGAGTTTGGGAATCTTAAACCTTTTGCTTGCTACTGTATAACCTTAGGAAAATCATTTAACTTCCCCGAGGCTCAGTAATCTCACCCCCAAAATGAGACAGTTATTATTCATATTCGATATCATTATTTTGAGGAGAAAATAAGGTAACACCTATAAAACTATCTGACGCAAGGGTAAGTGCTTTCTCTACTCCCTTCTTTTCTTCCTTCCTTCCTAGACATAGATATGACATGTATGGAATTTCTGTAGTTAAACAAGGATGTGTTTTAAAATCTAATAGCATTTAGAAACTAGGAAGAAAACAAATGTCTCCCTCATTATCAGAAAGCATGTCTGCATGTTTAGGAAGTGTTCTATCATTCATGGTTCTTACTCCTCAACATCTCTAACATTGGGAATGCCCCTGTCCATTTCACATGGCCTTTGTTTCATATGGGTGGTGGTTATTTGAAACCTTGGGGAGGGGCAGCAGTGTGGGAAAGCTCAGTGGATGGACTTGCCTGCAGTACTGATGGATTTCTAAAAGGTTCTTCCCTAAGTGGAAGATGAGAGTTGAAGTGAAGTTTGAGGCTCATGAGGAGGGATGGAAGTAGCCAAAATCCCTGGATTTTGTTTGATAATCAACTGGCTATTCGATCTAGAGTGGCATTTCCCATCACCAAGTAACAGGTATTACCTGAAAAGACTGGCCTTTGGTCAAGTTTGTTTGGTAAAATGCTGAGATAAAGGAAAAATTCTTTATAGCAGGAAACCTTAGAGGTTTTCATATGTTAGTATCTTGATTTATTGAGTGTTGGATTCCAGCATCTCACTCTCTTTCTCTCTCTCTTCTTCTCTCTCTCACGTTCTCTTTTTCATTATATAATTCTCAATGACCATATTTAATTCCAAAACAAAACAAAACACCTCTGAAGTAGTTATCATTGATCCATATTAGTTTGTCCTTAAAGACGAGGAAATGGGGTTATAGGGAAGTAAATAAATGAACCGATAGGATTTTGATCAGCACGACTTTAACTGCTTTCAAATTTTTCTGTTGTTTAGTTTAGAATTTAAAATTATTTTTAGGAATATGCACACACCAGCTTGGGAAGCTTGGGTGTTAGAGATAAAGAAGATGATAACATTTTACACTGTGGACCAAAAGGAGTCAGGTTCCTGACTGAGGACTCTAGTTACAGAGTCTGCCTGAGGCAACTCACCAACTGTATCATAAACCCAAAGATTTAGTTTAAAAATCTAAAGTAAGGGTAGCAGCAGACAGGATACCTTGTTGCAAAGGCCTTCAGTCGGAAGAATCAGTTTTTAATGCTGGGACCTTCTTTGCCTTGTCCACGCTGAGCTCCTGGTAGAGAAAGCAAGTAGACTGGATGTTCAGGGTTTAATCATGGTGTCTTTGTAACCAAGCACCAAATTTGTTTTAATGATTCTCTTAAGAGTGATTCATCAAGGATCCTCGCCTGTGTCCCCTTTGTGCCTGGGTACAGATGTGCATCTAGAACACATTTAGTTCTATGTTTTCAAAGAGTGGCCGCCCACTCTGTGCATATGATTAATTCTACATGCAGCTAATTATACCCACAATTGGCTAATTGTCAGTGCAATTAGCCAATTGCAGGCCCAATTGGCCACTTGTCCCATAATTTGAAGGTGCAAGTGGACAATTGAAGGACCTATTAGATGCATGCAGAGTTTTACATATTCAAAGACAAGGCTAGGGGAGTAACAGCCTTTAAAAATGTGGTCTTAAGTGCAAAGTAAAAAATCCATATGTGTAGGTCTTTGAGAAAGAAAGTTACAGTTTCATTGGACACTTTTTCAAACTTAGTACTTTGGCCGGTTTTTGTTTTGTTTTGTTTTGTTTTGTTTTTTGTCTTTGTTTTTGTTTTCAAAATGGAGCAAACAAGGAGCTTCTATGCTGAATTGGATATTTAAAACAAATATTGAAATGTTTAGTATTTTAAGTCAGAATGACCACATACCCCAAACCACCCTATAACTCTTTATTCTTATGGAATTTTCGAAGTCAACTTTTTTCCTAAAAAATTATAAGAAAGCAAACAGAGAAACCATCAGATTTCTAGGACACACACAGCTGAAGTCAAGTTTTAAATCAGAAGGAACTCCTCAATTTCAAAGCCTATGAATTTGAAGGGTTAATAGTAAAACAAATGTGTCTCTGAGAACAGTAAACATTACCAAGCTGTGGGCCTAATATCCTGTACTTTTCTCATTTCTTTTCTGTTATTCTTAATATTCTTTATTATAAAAAGTTCTGTTCATACCAAAGGCCCTCATTGTTGGTTTGTCTTTTCTCTTTTCTGGTAGGTCTATTATCGAGGCCACCTGGAAGGAACGGCTGAGGTCACTTCTCATTTAATGTGATCACACTCAGGGATTACGACTATTGTTAGTGATTATCTGTGCAAGTGCAACTGTCTAATTCAGAACCCCAAACCTATAAATACTCACCCTTCTGTGCATGTTTTCTTCTCAGGTGCCTCACCACAGGAAGCCCCAATCCAGAAGTAGGAGCCTAAAATAACAAGCAAGTGTGTGAAAACTGGCACGTCGTAGGCACTCAGTACACAGCCCTGGAAGACGAGTGTCACTGATGAGGAGGTTTAGGGCCACCAATAAGGTTTGGAACTTGTACATATAGAGTGGATTTAATTACCTGGAAAGTCATTGAAGTTAGAATGAAATAAGATTGGGAAGGCTTCCCTTATATCTGCAGTTCATATTTTTAGGGACTTCAACCCTCTATAAGTTGGCCAGAGACTGAGAAGTAAACCCAGCAGGCTTTTATATATCAGGAATAACTGCTACAAAGCAAATGCACCAAAACCCGGCAAAAAATGCCACTGCGCCAAAGTGTCCCAAACTGATCTTTTGGATATGAGTCTCAAGAGATTTTCTGAATGCAAAGGATTTCACGGTCAAAGATGGATGGGAACACAGCACACTATTTGCATATTTAAGGTAAAAAACAAAAAGGTCAGCAATAAAAATGTATCTGTTTAATTCATGTTTTAACCCAGAATATGTCAATGTAATTGACCAAGAAATCCTCTTTTTCCACAATAGTTAATACTACGTTACTGAATTAGAGTTCAATGGGACACATTTTTGGAAATGCAGCATTTGACCGTGGTTTAGAGCTAAATTAATAATTTAATATGCACCGTTAACAAACTTAATTATTTGAAAAAAAAAACAAACTTAATTATTTGATTTTCAGCTCACAGAAATTTTTAAAAAGATCACTTTTAGAATTCAAGACTGGGACCTCATAAAGGAACTGAAATAAAAAAAAATCAATTTGGAATCTGTGTCATAGATTATTCATTGGAGGTAAGTCATTTTCCGCATTTGTAGGAGAAAGTTGCATTTGATGAACACTGAGCTCTCTCCTGCCCTGGCATCCTGGGGTACCCAGTGGTTGAGCCAAGCAATGCTTTTTATTTCATGAATTTATCTTTCCTCTCTCAATCTCCAGGCCTTGCTACACAAGTAGCCAGAAGACAGACTTTCCAATTCCAGACTTTAGCATATCAGCTTGTCACCTGGGCTAAGTCTCAATTGCCTGAAACCTCAGTTTCCCTAAAGAGACACTAAGGATAATAATATAACCAAAAGAAGACTCAACAAGCTAATGAATGTAAAAGCCATTTAAAAAGTGTAAAATATTCCCTGTCGGTGTTGCTGGTCTGTTAAATAGTTTACTAGCAGTTTATATTAACATAACTAGTAGTTATTTTAACTACTATAGCCCAGATTCAATTATTATTCATATTAATTGCCCCAGAGCTACTACTAATATGCTAATCGTGATAATTAACCGATGCTGTGCTTGATGCATTTCAGCACCAGATTTTGTTCTGCTAAACTTGGGGTTTTGCTTGGAGGGGAGAATAGCAGTGCTGGCCTTCGGGCCGTGCCAGGAAAATGTGTGGGCCAGATGGCAATCCAAGTTGGTCTGATAGAACATTTCTATTTCTGTGGATTCTCAAAAATGAACTGACAGGCACGAAGCAAAGTGGTGACTCATAGCCTTCAGGCCCCTGACTTACAGCTTCTGAGCTGAAATTTCCTATTGTCCTGTGAAACCTATTTATGGAACACTACAACTGGCCCCTTTTGTCCCCACCGTCATCAGTGTGGTCATGGCGATCACAGCCGACCTTCCCTGAGCACCAAGTGTGTGTGCCTGGACCCATTTGATGGTCTATTTAAATAGACCATCTTAGGCTCTGTCACTACCGCATAATGCACAGGTCTGAACTGCCAATCTTCAGATGCAGACTCAGCCGGTCAAGGAGACTAAAGGACTCACCCACAATCACATAGGGCAAAGGGTGGCATTGAGATCTGAGTCCAAAACATCTCCATTTCTTTTCTTCTATGTGATATTGTATTTCCAATCGAAAGTATCTCAAGGTTCATAACCCTCCTGTGGGCGGTCACTACTGTGTGTGCCTGTGTGTGCATACACGTAAGCATGTATTTTAAGTCCACTCCCCAGGGGAAATATGGTACTACTGGCCTGGCATAGAACATCCATTGGAAAAGTGCTTGCTAGCTTGAATTTCCAACAAGTCCAAAACTTGGTCCACAGCTATGCTCTTTACCTTTGTAAATTGATTGAGTACCAATATTGGACCCCGCTTCTCAGTGTATCAATATAGATATGGGGCCTTGAACAGACCCGTCACTGACAAAATAGGCTGAGAATCTAGACCTTCTGACTCTAGGGCCAACATTTCACATACTACACCTTAAATATGGGGAAATCCATTTGTTCTTTGTCACTCTTCCTTTTTCATCTTCTGTTGCTGATGAATAAACGATCATTTAAGGAAAAGAAGACGTATCTACACGTTACACCCATCTTTGTCATCACTATCAAAAACATGAAGGCAATGGCAAAACCCTGAGTTTCTCAAGTTTTATTTTTGTATGAGTTTGCATTGCACTGAGGATGGACCACATAGCTGGAGCTCACATGGCCATGGGGCTTTGTATCCAATGCCCAGCCTCAGACAGGCATCCAAGGCCATCAGAGTAGATGGTGCGGTGGATGCTCAGCATAGCCATTTTTAGTCCAGTATACTCGACTACAGGGATAGTCAAGTATTATTTTGTATTTCATTTTTGAAGGGATCAACTTTTTACGATATGTACGGGGCTTTCTTTACCAAATGAACATTCCATTAAAAAATATTATCAAATTAATAGCATAACAAGTTTTTAGGGGAGGTTTATTGGAGTCAAATATTTTTTAAAAGCTGTCATTGAAACAGACATAGTTGTTAAATTGAGGAGATAATTAGGTACCTGAAATTAATCAAAGTATGTTTTTAAAAATAAAATCTATATTTGACTCATTGCAAATATGTTTCAGTCTTTTCTGTTTCCCTGTAATATATTAGAAATTGGCAATTTTGCAAACTAATGTGCAAACTGCCCTCGGCCGTTAAAATCCTGTTCTGTCCTTACCATGGTAGATGCTATAAAAGTGTGCCCCAAATTAAAACGCAAGTTGTAAGATCTATAGAGTGTCCAGGCATCAACTGCAATGTATAAAGATGATAATGCTGACTTGAATAGCTTTATGCTTAATTTTCTACTAGTTTCTTCTTTCTCCCTTTTTCTTTCTTTTGTTTTTAAATTACCTTTTTATCTCAGGGAGGAAGGCAGTGATGATACCAGCCTAGTAGGTGATGGAGATTCAAGGGAAAGAACAAGAGGGAAAGATTGGTGATGTCCAATAAGCAAGAAATCAGGAGTGAGTTGAAATTCATTTATTTTTTTATATTATTGAGCACCTATTACACGGTGGGTAAGAACATGAAGCAAGCCCAAAGTCCCTGCTCCCATGAATTTCCATTTTAGTCAAGAAGAGATAGTATACAGAAAACAACCAACAGTGAAAGAGATGATGTGTCATGTGGTAATACATTCAATAAAAACAGAATAGAGAAGAGAAGAAGGAGTCATGGTGGGGAGGGGCTCACGGGAGACCAAGGGGGAAGTGATCATTCCACCCCTTCATTGATGAATCTGTATGTGGTGTGTGATCTCTGGCATTTCTGCTTCTGCTCTACTTTTATTTCTATAAATGCAATTTCAGTTTTGTAAAAGCTGAGGTGATGAATGAGACAAAGATGTCTGACTCATACACAGATGATTTGATGGGAGAGGTAGCATGTCAGAGCTTTGTGCAAAGGGGCAGAAGCCTCCGTACTGCCCACCTGCCTGGAGCCCATGAGACTCAAGGATCACTACCTTCCCTCACCCCCGACCTGGAGGAAATCAGACCTCATCCAGTATAGGATGCACTCATTATGGAGATACTGAAGTCCGGCCTTTCTTCATCATCTCGGCTAATTGCATGCATATTTTGTGAACCACGTTGATAAAATTGGCCTGCCTAAATTATGGCTTAGAGTCTTTTCTCTTTCTCGGCAGGGTAACCACTTAACCAATTCTTTATTCTCTTCCTTTTGCAGCCCTTATAGATTTAGCTGCTCCTCTTCAAAGGTCTTTGTCTTGTGTTCATTATCCCAGAGAAGTACTATTTGATGTTAGGACTGCAAGGTGGTATCAGAAGGTAATAGTGAGCTCCAGTGATGCGCCAAGACCTGGGCCAGGTGTTTTACCAAACTCTGGACTGGTTAACTCTTGTTAAAGAAAACCCAGGAATGAAGAATATTTCTGCATGGTGAATAATTTCAAGTTCACAGAGACTGTGAGGTCTATGATGTCCTTAGAGTACATACACCCAGCCATTTGGCTCAGGACTTCAAATCTGGCTGCACACCTGCATTCCCTGGGTAGTTTTAAAAAATACAGATCTCTAGGCCCTGGATCCATCATAGTCTGATAGCCTGAATCTCTCGGTGTATTGGGATTCTATACAGTTAAAAAGGAAAAGAAAAAACAAACAATAAACCCTCTTCTCAGTGATGCCAAGTTTGGAAACCTTTGAGTACAATATCTTCTTTTAGAAGTGAGATCACGCAGGAAAAAGGCTTTCCCAAGACAGATCAGAGACTGGTTCCCGAATGTCTGACCAGGCTACTCAATACTGAAACAATTCCCAGTTCTCCTTTACCTTGTTCACCAACACTTTGTTCATGATGCTCCCAGGTGACTTGCACACGATTAGGTCTGCTGCTATGAGCCCAACTCCTAGCTGAAATGCACATTCTCCCCCAGCCAGCAGTTGGGCCTGAGTTTGCTCCTTTTACTATCTGGCTCATGGTGGGTGCTCAGTAAACATTGTTGAACTAATGATGATCTCTCCTGATTTTCAGTGAGAACTATTTCCACTGGGTGGGACCATTATTTCCCCCTTGCACTGTGGGCTCTCCTCGCTCCCCAGGATTGGATTTTAGTAGCTGTACACGCTCTTGTCAGTATCAGTCTAATGGATGGGGTGAGGAAGCCTCTTTCCTCACAAAAGAGCAGGGGAGATACACAGAGATGGGGGGAGGGTAATGAAGGAAGGTGGAGAGGGTGGAGCTCCTATTACCCCTTCTCTGCTCCTGGAGGCCTGGTGCTTACCTTCATTAGTGGGCAATGATTGTCATGCTACCATCTCTGAACACTTGGAAATAAAGGATAGAAGGATGTGGAAGGAGATGCTAGCAATAGGCTAAGTGCAAAATAGCACTGATTTTCCAGTGGCATAGACCAGGTTGGAGTCACAAGCTGGCATGCACTGTCTGTGTGACCCTGAGCAAATCACTTCACCTCTCTGAGCCTCAGTTCCCATTGCTGTCCAATGAGAAAATAAGTCTCTAACTCACACAGCTATGAAGGGGGCTAAAATTTTTTAAATGTGGACAAAAAAATATGGACAAATTTTTAAAATATGGCTAATGGACAAAAAGATATCACTTAGAGGTGTTTCTACAGGCTGTGGAAAGATAATGAAGGAATGGAAAAGTCTTATTTATACATGTGCGTAAATGTAGGCATAATTTGTAAAGCTACATGTGTTTATAATGAAAAATAAATTATAATATTTCATCTTTTTAAATTATAATAGTTTATTAAAGAAGAGATGCAATTCAGTTATAGGTGGGCAGCTTCCTGGAGCTACATCCCTAGTCCTTCCTAAGTTTTGACAAGGACACACTGAATGAATGGCCAAAGTCCCTTTCTGGGGTCCAATAAGCATGGTGGACCTACCATAAAGGCAAGAATGAGCAAATGCAAGAGGCTCAGCATATTTCTACATGTCACATAAACCAGAGTTATACGTACCAATGAAAAGACTGGAAATAGCCTCCCTTGCCCGGATCCAGTATAACCAGTACATGGCAATTAGAAGATAAAGCCAGTGTCACCTTGGGTAGCATCAGTATAGACTGCTATCAAGAGGACCCCCCGATATTATTACCAGCTGCAATAAAAAAGCACTTCTTTGAATGTTTTTTTCTACCTAATTGTCAAAACTGAATAATATTATCAGCTTTTTTATCCTTTGAGTATTTTCCTAATAAGAAAGCACGGAGATGCATTGCAAATAAAAGCAGAAGATTGGAGGACGCAAAGCAATCATGCAAAATGACTTTCATATCAGTTTGATAAGCAGCTGAAATTTAATAACTACATCTCTCCTATGGTGTTGGATGAAAGTTTAATACTTTCTGCTTTGGCTTCTTTCTTCTGCAAGATGCTTATTCTAAACTCTAGCTTCTCCTTTTATAGTAGGGAAAATGAGAGGTGGATTAATCAAAGCCTCGGGAGACCTGGCCCAGCCCCAGCCCCAGCCACACCACGGTGACTTAGCATCTGAACTCAGCCGCACCCAGCGCTGTCCATGACCTCCGGAGAAATGGGAAGAGATTTCCAAATACCTCCCCATTTCAACTGGAATGTCACTGTGGAAAGCACACACCTCATTAAAAACCGTGTAATAAATTTATGCCTCCACCCAAATCTCTTTATGTCTTGAATGAGGACAAATTATACAACCATTGATAATAATTAATAATAATATAAAGAAACACTTGGAGCTGCACTGAGACCCCATATTTTAAAAGATGGTCAAATCAAATCCAGGAAGACGATGACCCTGTTAACAAATGGAATATGTCTTCTGCCTATAAACCTACATTGGGTAAAGACTGAATGAACGCGCGGTGTCCTGATGCATGATAGAACACATGCAGTAAAGAATAAGTGAATGCACAGTTGTTTTGCAGGTGGTATCTAGCCCGACCTCCTCAATTTAGAATGGGGGAAATTGAGATGCAGGAAAAGAGAAAATAATGGCCCAATTTGGGTGTCAAGTAAATCAGCATGAGTCAAATGGCACTGGACATCTGCCTCCTCAGGCCTTCTGTAAGAGCCTCCAGGATCTGAGAAGCCCCCCATTCCCCCTGCTGCCTAAGCAGCCTCAGTAGGGGACTCACCCTTTCTGGGGGCTCCTAGCACCCACATAACAAAAGCCATAGCCTTCAATGAGCTTCCTTGGAAAGACAGAAGCCCTAAAAGGAGAAGGAGGAGCATTTGAGTAGGATGTGATCCAGGCAGAGTTGGGAAACCAGTTCTAAGCCAGTGAGAGGCGCTTCATGGATCTCTAGCTCTGTGTCCACCCAGGCGCTGGGTGGGGTTGGGTTTCCCAGGCCTGGTGGTCTTGCCCCTGCTATAGGGCTAGCCAAAAATGGGCTTTGGCTGGCTTGCTCTTTTACTGCCCCCTACTGGGAAGTTTCCTGCCAAGGAGTGGAGTGGGTTGCCTTTTAAGTTGTTTTTTTACAATGGGGACAACTGAAGTCAATAGGGGATTCTAACTCAGGTGTGAAACCAGAGATCTTCTTGAAAGACATACAGTAGCACAGAAGCATGCTCGAGCCTTCTAAAGGTTACAGATGGATCTTGATAACACACCTCCCCACAAGGACTCGCCTTACCTCCTTTTGCCGAAACTGTCTGAAAGAACAAGAGCACACAGTTTCCTGGCTGTTTCTATAAGTATGCATCGTGCAGATACAAACTGAATATGTTTTTTTTTAATATAGGTATAAACAGATAGTAATACAATGAAGGAACATCTGATCCAGTCATCAGATCTAACTGCAGCCTTTTAAAAGGGAAATGTAACTCCAGATGTCGTCTTAAGAAAATGAATCAATTAGGCAAATGAGGAATTCCCTCATAAATCAGAGGATGAGAAGCTCCAGTCCAGGACTTGCCAAGGGGAGGTGGGGGGAAAGTGGGGGGTGGCCAGGAGGCTGCAGATGCATCCGCTGCCGGTTTTTTTCGAGACCAGGTAACCCAGACGCCTCCCTCCAGCCCGCCCCAAGTTGGGTTTACTTTATTGAATGCTGGTATGATTTGGAAAGAGTGTTCTGAACGTTCCAAACCTTTTACCCTGGAGATAATAGTGCCTCAGCCTTTGGGAGCGGGACCCAGTATAAGCTGGTGTCACTATTCATAAAATAATTGAGTTTACACAAAAAGTGATTTCAGTAATAGCTGCCTTTTTATAAGTATGTACATTTTATTTAAAATTACTGACTCAAAAGGCAAGGTAGAAAAAAAAATCACCTCCAACAACTTCCTGTAATTGCGAATTATTGTGAGGGAAACAGAAGGAAAAGATTTCGAAATTATGAGCCATTATGCTCAAGAGAGAGAGAGAGAGGAGAGAGAGGGAGAGAGAGAGAAGCCGCGGAAAAAAAAAAAGACATCTCGGCTTCATGAAACACAGCTGACAAGCTCGGCTAAATTACCCCCGGACCATTACAAAAATCACTTAATTGCCAAGCATTTTGTTAGGTCAATTGACTCTAATTGAAAAAATAACAAAAAGCTTATTATGCTGCAAATGTGGCCGTGGAAAATGAGTCTTCTGTTAGAAGGAAACAATAATTCTAAATTTCAGCTGCTGCTCACACTACAAAGTTCAGTGTTTCCTTCGGATAGAATCCGCCTCGGAGGAGAAAGTGAATATGCATCCATTGATTATCTTCCCTCTTCACACCCCCCAGTCCTTGCTCTCCCTGCCTGCCCCCTTCTCTGCCTTGCTCCCTGCAGGAGCACCGGCGACCCCCACCCCTTCCACCGGGGAGTAGACTAACCCACTCGGGGCTCACCCCTCACCCCCACACGGGGCAGACTGGGAGACAAAGAGGGACGGGGTGAAGGCGCCCTCCCCCTGGTGGGACGCTGCCCTTTGGCTGAAATGCCTTCCCCACCCTCTTCTTTCCCTGAGCCCCTCACCCCTTCTCCCCTGCAGGCTGCTGCTTCACCTCCCCCCTCCCCTTTTAAATATAGATAATGGAATAAGGAGAACAGCTTATGTCCACGAAATTTCTGAAATTGCCCCTCGCACACCAGCCCGGCGCTGGCCTTCACTGACATCAAGTGCAGTAATTAAACACCCTGCCAGCTGAGGTAGGTGAAGGTTTATTTATAATTACACATTTTTAGGATGGTTTGTCCAGACTTGGTGCATTTAAAGGGACCAATCGGCCACAGCTCTTACTGCCCCAATTATAGATTTCAATGGTGCGGGTTTGTGATGGGGTGAATCCGCTCTGCAAAAAGCAATTATTTGCCCATAAAGCCAGGGGCCCGGGGTAGAAATGTCTGATGGCAGTACCTTTGTTTGGAAAGCCGTGGCGGAGAAAGTAGGTGTCTGGCTGTGTGTGTGTGTGTGCATGTGCCTGCATGTGTGTGTTTGTACCTGGGTTGTATGTGTGTTTGCGTGTGTACATCACACGCAGGTGTGTTGACGGGAGTCATAGATGGAAACAAAACAAACCTTCTCTGCAGCCCCTTGTATAAACACAGGGCTGTAGATTGCAAACCCCTTCCCTGCTCGCTTCTCCTTAAAAATTACAAATCCGTGGCCATCTTCAGATCCAAGACAATGAGACCCCACCATCCGAGAGGACCCGAGTGACCGGAGAGGACCAGTCTGGCCTGTGGGAGCCCAGGAGCCAGGACCGGGGCTTCCAGGTGCACTGAGCCGGCTCACAGTGTCTGTGAAGGGTGACCATGTGGCGTCGCTGGAGATCGCCAGGTCCGGCTTCGAGAGTGCGTCCGGGCGGACTGCGGGGCTGGGCCTAGGGGGCCAATGCCCTTGGTGGCAGCCAGCAGGTCCTCTCCTCCCACACCTCATCCCCTTGTGTTGCTGCCCCTTTTAGAGTCTGGTGTCACTTAGCCCCAGGGGCAGAGCCAGAGCCATCAGGCTGTGCATCACCACTCTTGTGGTTTCTTGGGGGGCCCCCAGCTGGAGACAATGGCAGGAGGGGCCTTGGAGAGCCCCGAGTGTCACCTGGCGTCTTGGCAGGCAGCTGAACCTGGGAGGAAAGCGAACCATCCGGGTGCTACAGGTGTTAAGATCACCCTGAGCAAGGCTTGAAAACTCCAATCAGAGAAGGGGGAGCTGCCGGAAATACTCCCTAGGGGACTTGCTCCGGGTCAGGTCGCGTGTGCCTTGGCCAGGACCTCGGGGCCAAGAGCTCCAGAGGCAGGCAGGAGGCAAAGGCCTCTGCTGGCCGGTGGGGCAAAGGAGCTGCCAGAGGTCAAGGCCGGGCACCGAGCGCCCCGCACGCTGCATAGGGAGAGGCCAGACAGCCTTGGAAAGAAGCTGGTCCTTCCGATTAAATGGCAAAACCCTACTGAGAGAAATAAAAGTGAGGAATGGTGAATTCGGTACCACTTGCCAGACCAATGAGCTTCATCAATTAATCACAGCCAAATAATCACCACCTACATTAAAGAATAATACATGAAAAGGACAAGGGCCTCGCTGTAACTTATTCAGAAAGGGCTGCCTCCCTAATCCCTCTGAGTCCTGACATGTTAACTGGGTAGCGACTAATTAGATGTCAAAAATTCATAAGCGCTCTTTAATATTGCATATATCTGCAGCCGCCGACATTTCAATATGAGAGTTGTATACACAGAAGTCACTATAGCATTAAAACACAGCGGGGTGGGAGGAATAAAAGGGAACCAATAAAAACAATGTCCCTCAAAAACCCCAGAGAGTGTGGGCTTTGGAAGTGTGTACTTTCTTATTCAGAAAAGGTATCACCTTAATAAGAATTATAGGCAAAGGGGTTTCGCTGCTCCGTGCTGCGTGGACAGAAAGAGGGAGAGGAGACGGGCTTATCAAAGACGCTGCCAGGTAAATAGTAATTTATTGTGCATGCACAATGAGCATTACCCAGTGTCCTGACACTGGGTGATAATGAAAGACATGTTATTGTGGCATCCACACAGGGAATTTCCACCCCCGCCTCCTCCCTGCTCCCTGTCTCTCTTGAGCAAAGAAGCAGTGATGGGTCCTGGCAGCTCCTGCCTGTTTCAAGCCATTTCACATAATATAGGATGCACCTGAAGTTTAGTGGATTAAGTAAGTGAGTTAGTTTGCTGGCTCGGTGATATATATGTTGCCTGCATGTGAACTTATATTTCAAATGCTGGGGACTATATTTTTATGAAACAAGCCTTTTCCTGTTGGAAGAATTATAGGAATGTGATATAATACAAGGCAGTGAGATTAAAAACAATGCATCATAGCAGGGAGAAAATGCACTGTTTTATGACTTGCATCCGTTAATTGAACCTCTCAGGAATAAAGAGAAGGGCTCTGCAGGAACCTGCTGGAAAATCATTCTCTTTTTTGACTTCCAGGGAGTGTTTGTTTTGTTGTTGTTGTTATTTTTATTTGTTTAGTATAATGCACATACATAAATATATACACACACATGCACATACAACATATGCGTGCACACATATATATACATGCTCACATGACATATATACAGACACATACAATGCACGCACACATCTAAACACACATGTGCACACATATAGGCATTCATGTGCATCTGTATACACATGCAACACACAAATGTGCACATGTATACTATATTTGCACACACACGCGCGTATATACACACAGAGCAATGCTATGAAAGGCATATTTTGCATTCTGTACAAAACCGTTCTTTGTCATAAGTCATGTTTTCTTTGAACTCTCACATTTGACACAGGAGGAGAGTGTTATTGAGTGTATAAGAAAAGATATGAGTTCAAAACATTAGGTGGACAATTATTAGCAGCTTACATCAATCCCATGCATATTCTGAGCCTCAGTTTTGTCTCCTGTAAGATGGGTGAAGCAATGCCTTGCTCCCACTTGGTCAGGCAGGTTATGGGGACAACAGCACAAATGCCAAGGCTTCTGTGAGATGCCAAGAGCCCTGTAAAGGACACATGTCCTGAATAACTTCCATTGCCCTGTGGCCAGGGCTACTCCTCCCCACATATATTGTAATGGTGAACGGGCTTATTTTTTTTTTTAAGATTTTATTTATTTACTTATGAGAGACATACAGAGAGAGACAGAGACAGAGACACAGGCAGAGGGAGAAGCACGCTCCATGCAAGGAGCCCGATGTGGGACTCGATCCTGGATCTCCAGGATCATACCCCAGGCTGCAGGCACCCCAGGCTGCAGGCGGCGCTAAACCGCTGCGCCACCGGGGCTGCCCTTTTTTTTTTTTTTTTTTTTTTTTTTTTAGTGTCAGAGGACATTTTATCTTTACTTCAACCCTTGGATGATTGTAATGATGTAAGTAAGCTCCACAGTAGGTATTAATGTTCAGTTTCGTGGTTTGGGAGTGATCCCTTCCAAAGACAGTCCTGAGCTCCATTTCTGGTTAAGTCTATGCTGACTTGACCTTGGAGCGTATCTCCAGACTCATGCCTGTCTCTGGAACGTCAGCTCCGAGGGAGGGGTATTCCGGAGAAGGAGAAGCAGATCCAATGTCGTCATCTGGCACAATGCCATGGCCAATGGTCAATCTTTATCTGATTATACAGGGTCTTTGATTTGGAATTCACTACATTAATTCAGGCTGAAAAAGTCCTTTATGATCAATATTTAAATCACAGTTAACTGCATCCATTTGCTATTTTTGTACCCCTGATCCTTTCTCACAGTGTTAAATTGGTTTCTTCCTCAGCTTCAGTGTTTCTTTTTCAAAACAGGAGCCTCTATCAATTTTGACTGGTAGCTAGGAAAACATGATCTTCCCTGGTTTGTCTAGACGGTAGGAAATGAGACATTTATTTCCTTAGTGGGTTGAGTTGAAAGCTCGGGTCATTTCACTCATTCACTGCATCATCTGCCCACTCATTCTGTCACTCATTCACCCATTCCTGCATTCACTTTTCAAATATATTTTTTAAGCACAATTACCACCACCTGACTCAGTTTCCTTTTGGTACTACTGCTAAAAAAACAACCACATTTTCCTCCCAAACTCCCCCAAACATGTATATAGTCCAGTGGTTTGGGTAACAAGTAAACACGTGACTCAGATACAATGACACAAGTGCTTAGGGAGATGGGTGTTTGTCAGGGGTGTTTTAGGGACACCCACAACAGGGGCACCGGAGGTGGTCCAAAAAGAGAGAGGTCAGGAGAAGCACTACATTGGGCATAGAAGGACTCGGAGATGGAAAATGAGGATGGGAGAATTGCAGAGGCGCAGAGAATAGCACATCAAGGGTCAGTACAGTGGATGTTTGGGTACTTGTTCTCCTTCCTCCATCCAACCTGGCACTGTTTGGGGGGCGCTTTCATTCTCAGCCGTATGATTTTAGTGTGCTTGATCCCCTTCCCCACTTTCAGGGATGGCCTCTCACGGGTTTCACCAATGATTGTTCCCACCTCTTGGTCACTGTGATTGTTCCAGAGATGAGCACATACTCTACTCAAATCTAATGAAATGTGAGAGGCTTGGTGGAGATTTTAGGGGAGAAATGCCTCCTCTCACTTCCATAGTATCTCTCAGAACTTTCTCTCCATTTCTGGAGAGTGTGGTATGAGGTTTTGAGATCTACGGTGCTGGAAGATTCCAGAACTGCCAAGACTGTCACAGAACATCAGAGGATAACACATTATGAAAAGTAGTGCAGAAAGGCCAAGTGGAAATGCATCCATGTGATATTGTTTAAGTTGTTGGATCAATCCTCACCTCAAGTTAGATGGTTATGAAGTTTACAATTTTATGAGCCAATGAATTCCTATTATTGTTTAAACCAATCTGACAAAGGATTTCTTTCATTCAAAGCATAAGGTTCTGAAATGAAGAAATCTGTGCTATAATATAGATTTGGAGAAGAAAGGGAAGAAGAAGAAGAAGAAGAAGAAGAAGAAGAAGAAGAAGAAGAAGAAGGAGAAGGAGAAGGAGAAGGAGAAGGAGAAGGAGAAGGAGAAGGAGAAGGAGAAGGAGAAGGAGAAGGAGAAGGAGAAGGAGAAGGAGAAGGAGAAGGAGAAGGAGAAGGAGAAGAGAAGGAGAAGGAGAAGGAGAAGAAGGGGGGAGGAGACAGAGGAGGAGGGAAGGAGAGGAGGGGGAGGTGATTAAGGGAGAGGGAGAGGAAAGAGGGAGGGGGAGGAGGAGAAAGAGGAAGTAGGGAAAAGAGGAAGAAGAGAATATGGGGATAATGATGAAGGTTATGATGATGGTGGTGATGATGATGGAGTTGGAAGTGATGGTGGAGAAGATACTGAACATGGCTACCATGCATTGTCTCCACCATATCAGGCATTGTACTCAGTCCTTTAAAAATATTATCTTCTTGAACTTCACAAAACACTGTGAGATATTTGCCCAAAGTCCTACCCTTAATATGTAGAAGAAGAGGAATTTAAAAGTAAGGTCTCACTCTAAAGCCTAGGTTCTTGGCTGAGGGAGATGCTGTTGAGAAGATAAAAAGTAGGGAGGCAGGGTGTCTGCAACCCAGGCACAGAGTTCTGAGTGTGGAGCTTTGTAACAGGATGCCACATAATTTTCTCATTTGGAGCATTTCTCTGCGCTCCTCAGGCTTGAGCTCCATACACATGTGGATTGCCCTCCACCACAGAACCTATTGCATCATTGCAATAATAGACTTCTTGTTTTTACCCCATACTTTCTTCTGCAAAACACCTGCTTCTAGAATATAAATTTTATTCTTCACCCACACACAAAACACAGGTGACCTGTAGCTAATAGGTGACTGATGAATGGCAACAAAAGGTTGGTGTCCATGACACAAGGGGACCAAGCTCATGGGGCAGTTCATACTCCAGAGCTCTCCATGGGATCAAGCATGAGTTAGATTCTCCTACAGTTACACCCTTGCTCACCTCTTTCAAATGCTCTCTCCCTGCTTTCCTTCTTCTTTTCCATATTTCCCTCTTGATAAGTCATTTGCACATGTATCTCCATGTCAAGCTCTGTTCCTTGAGACCTCCACTCAAAGCTGTGCAGTGAAGCAGAGTGACTACAGAAGGGCTTAGAGCTGAAGGCTTCTGTCCAGCACTTACTTGGTTGTGAGGACATAAATCTATCTCTAATGCACCCCAGGCAATGGGGTCAAATGGTCAATTTCTGGGCCCTACAGAACAATCCGGAGGAGGCTTCTATTTTTCCCATGCTCACTTCTTAAATCTTTGTTATTTGGGGCTCAGAGGGAAAGGCATGTGGCCCTTAGCAACAGAGTTAGGTGGATGGGATAGGCCAAACAAAGTTGAACAGAAGGAAGTTAATTCTGGTTCACCTAGAAAAGCTCACTGAAGGGATCCTTGCTTTTACGTCTTAAGGAAATGAACATTGCATATAGTGATGAGGGCTGTGTCCTTGAAGCCACAGCTCAAAGCAGAAGCCATAAACATTCAACCGATCGCAATGATGCTATTTTGGAGACCCGAGAAATAATAGTCAAACGCATTTCCTAAACTTACGAAGTTCCAATGTGTATAAAAGACACATTATTTCACCGAAACCCTCAAAAAATGTCTACTTGATACATGTTCTTATTCCAATTTTCCGGATGGAAAACTGAGTTCAGGGAGAGTTATTTATGTAGGGGAAGAGCTATAAAGCATGTTCTATCAGATTCTATATGCATTATGGTTATCTGACTCCGTGTCAAAGATCAATAACTTTAGCAGCAGTTTTTTGTTTGTTTTGTTTCTGTAATATAGACATTGACAATGTAAGTGCGCGAAAAGTTTCTCCTGAATGGTGCCTGGTGGCAGCTGGATCACACCCAGTCCAGCATTAACAAGGTCCTAAAACTCAGCATAGTGACTGCTGAAGAAGTTATGACCTGCCCACATCATCTCAACAAAACTATCCAGGTACAGGAACGTGAATTTTAATAGCATTGTCCTTTAAATTTCCATGATAATTCCTTTGATTATACATATTTCACTTAGTAGATATCCTAACTTTTGTGAAATAATGTGGAAGAAAAGATAATAAATTCTAGACAAATGGTACCCAAATAGATGGTTAGAAACTATGGGAGAATTTGGAGACCAATACACACAATTTACATGAGAAATTTGGTGTGTTGTTTGTGGATAGGAGAACAGAGACTAGCAGTCTAGGCTCAGGACAAAGAAGGAATGCTTACAATGACAAGTGTCTTTCAGGGAACAGGTGGGTGGGCAGACGGGGTGTACAGCAGGGGGCAGGGAAGAGTATGCAGGGAGGAGGCACAGGTAGTGTGACTTGTTCACTCATGGGTACACTTGCCCCTAGTGTGTAAGGGATTTAGTGTCTGCTCCGCATATCACTACCTACATGCTTTACCATGTCAGGATATATAATTGGCCTGAAGATGAACAAGTCTTGCTCTCCAGGTGACCCAGATCACTTAGATTCCTCTTTGTAGACAGGACAATGACTTTATGATAACAGAAACAGCAACAATAAAACAGCCACAGTTATAATGCTTCCCAGTCCTGGGAGTAGCTTTTCCACATGGGACATGAAATAGAAACATCTATAGACCGTATCACGACTAGAAGTTTCCTTTGGCTTGGAAGCAAAAGAAAGGAAATTACTTTATCAGAGGACTTGTTTTGTGCATAGTAAGATGCTTGGCGCTCTAAGTATGTGATCTTACTTAATCCTCATAGCCACCCCTGCAAGCTACAGGGTAGAGGCTCTAGGAAGAAAAAGAGGCTCAGAGGGGAGATAATTGCTTTGCCTAGAGTTGCACAGCAAATCAACAGCAGAACCTGATTCAGGTCACTATGAATTACAGCTTCCACCTGCACAGGGAGAGCCAGTTCCTCATGGTCAGGAGCCACCCAACAAAAACAGGAGTGGAACAGACTCCTAGCCGTGTTCTCAAGATGCTATTTGGATCAGTGAGCCTCTCCCTCTCCTCCCTCTCTCCCCACGTTTGTAACAGAACGTCACTTTTCCTCCAGGACGATCAAGTGATTATTTATAAAGCAACTTCCAGACAGGTCATTCCAAGTCAACAGCTGGTAAACATTGTGCAGAGCCCAGGGATCCCAGCCAATCCCCCAATGATTCCTTGTAAGTTATAATGAATCTTACATCTCTTCATATAGTTAAAGAAAATAATTTAGAGGAAAAAATAAACTTTGAAAGAAAGAAATACTCCAGAGTGGTTTTATTTATAACAGATCCAAATTGGGAAGAGCTCCTATACCCAAAACAAAAACAGCATAAAAGAATCACATCCTCCATTTTAAACTGAAATGCAACTTATTATAAAATGAAAGAATATCTCTCATGGAGATCTATGAAAATAAGACCAGTGTTGAGATACAAAACAGAAATCAAAGGTGTAATGACTTTTTGAGAGGAAGATGCAAAATTTATATTATTGCAAAATTATTATTACCATATTTGTTACAAGTATCCACTTCAAGAATTCAGAAGAACAGAAAATCCAGTTTTACATGAACTGGAGAACTTGGAGAATTAATCACAATTAAGTAATGTGACCATTTCAAAAAAAAAATACTCTAAAATTCAATAGCGTTCCTATGTATTAGCAGCATTCATTGAGAAAATATCATGGAAAAACTAACTCAAAGCCAAAAATTCTATATAATCTGTCCTTAGTGTATATAGTACTTATATGGAGAACAAATTTATTAATCAAAAATTTTATTAATGAAAGAAAAGTGGGAGGGGCACCTGGATGGCTCAGATGGTTAAGTGTCTGACTCTTGGTTTCGGCTCAGGTCATGATCTCAGAGTTGCGGGATCGAACCCTCAGATTCTGTGCTACATGGGGAGTCTGTTTGAGATTTTCTCCCTCTGCCCCTCTCCTTCCTCTAAAATAAATAAATAAATCTTAAAACAAAATGAAGGAAAACTTGATTGAGATGCCTAGTTCCTATCCACCAGTTAGATTGCATCCTGCCCCAATCCAGGGCATTTGCACGTACTGTTCCCTTGCCAAAAATGCTTTTCCCTCTGATATTTTCCATAGTTGAGAGTTTCTTTGTATCTTAGATTACCTATCATCTCAAAGAGGTTTCGCTTATTTCCTGATCCAGAGCTGCCCACTATCCCCACCGTCACTTGCCTTTACCCTGTTCTTCATGGCACTTAGCATCACATCACATTATCTCATCCACCTGCTCACTCGTTTATTGTTCGTCTCCAACACTTAAACAAAAGCTCCATGGAACATGATTCTTTTCATCTCCAATTCTGACACAGGGTAGAATCTCAACATTTATGTATTTATTTTTATTTTTTAGATTTTATTTATTTATTCATGAGAGACACAGAGAAAGGCAGAGACACGGGCAGAGGGAAAAGCAGGATCCCTGCAGGGATCCTGATGTGGGACTCGATTTCCAAACCCCAGGATCACTCCCTGAGCTGAGATGCTCAACCACTGAGCCACCCAAGTATCCCTCAACATATATGTGTTTAATTAAATTTGAAATACATAGTATGGTTTATTTAGAAATAATGAATTTGTAAAGAGTTAAATTCTGTCCCAATACAATGAGTAGTTTTCATAGCTCAAACTCAAATTTCAAATGGGCTATCTCTAGACTAGGGACTGGAGATGTGGTCAATGATGCTAAAGGTCAGTTGGGAGGATAAAAATATAATGCAAGGGAATGCAAACAACTATTTTCAAGAGAAGGTAAAGAGGGAAATGGGCACGAGGACTGGCTATATTACAAAGCTTCATAATGCTGTACTACTCAGAGCAGTGTAACATAGGCTCAAGGACGGATAAACATGGAAACAGTGGAGCTCAGTAGCAGATCATAAACTATAGAATAAAATGAAGAGTAGTAACATGAATAAAGGTGTATGAAATCTTGGTGAGTATGGTAGCCAGAATTCTGGGATGGTCCCCAAGACTCATGAACCTGGTGTACATGCCTTGCATGATTCCCTCCTCTTCAGTGTGGGTAGGATTGGTGAATAGGATGAATTTCACCCCCTTGATTCGGTTACCTTATGTGACAAAGATGAAGGAATTTTACAAATACAATTAAAATCCCTAATCAGTTGACTGAGTTATAAATTATAAATTATAAAGAAGGAGGTTATTTTGGGTGGTCTTGACCTAAACAGATGAGACCTTAAAAACAACTGAGTCTTTCCTAAAGGTTCAACGTGTGGGAGATATTATAGAGGGGACCACATGGCAGGGCTGTGGGAGCAGTCCATAGGAGCTGAGAGTCCTCAGTCAGCCAGCAGTGAGCAAGAAAACAGAGAAGTCAATTCTCCACTAGGGAACCAGGTTCTGTCAACAATCCGAGGGAACTGGAAGCAAATGTTTCCCTGCAAGCCTCTGGATGAGGACACAGTCTTTGCCACCTTGATTACAACCTTTTCCCCTCAGCAGGGGACCCAGATATACTGTGCATGGACCTTCTGACCTAAAGAATTGCAAGCTAATAACTGGGTGCTGTCTTAAGTCACTGTTTGTGGAATTTATGACACCAAAATCGAAAGCTAATGCAATGGGGAAGGGGAAACAATTCAGCAATATTACGAGGAGAGTTTATTAGCTACTTGGGAGATGTAAGTATGGATTTCTGTAAAATACTCTGTAGCAAAATAAATTCCAGATAGACTAAATCATTGGATGGGGAAAAGTGAAGCCATGTATTGTCTAAGTAAATACTTCAATGATCTCAGGACAGAAACATAATTGTGGAGCACAAAAATGACAGAAAAAAATTTCAATTCGATAGATTGGAATTTACAAAGGTAAAACTTCTTCAGGTGGAAACAGCAACCCAAATCTGTGAAAATATTTGCCTCAGAGAAAACAGATAAAAATTTGGTATCTTTCCTAGGTAAAGAACACAGAAAAGCATATTAAATATTTGTAAGTGTCTATGTGTCTGTGTGTATTCATGCAAATGTAGAAGGAAAACACCAACAGCAAAACGTCCTCATCAAATATCTCTGGATGATGAAATTATGAGTGACTTTAAAATTTCTTTTGTAGATTGTATTTCTAGTCTGTGAACAATTTCCAAATCAATTCTGTATTAATGCCGTGAATATATAAAAATAATAAATATATAACACTTCAATATATAACTACAATGGCATAGAACGTAATTTAGCAGGATCAATTATATTTTGTAATGTTTTTATAAATATTTAAGTGCTAAAGATCAGGGGAAATATTAGAACATTCTTGCATATGTATGCTATTAATACAACCGTGTAGAAACATTGCAAGCATAGATGGGTGGAGATGGGAAGACTTTGTGCTATCATTAAAATAGATGTTTTGTGAGGATAGTGAAAATAGGGACAACTGAAAATATCTTCTTTAGATATTTTGGATCAGATGCTTGTCTATATCTACCTAATATGAAAATATAAAGAGATGATAGATTGATAAACAGGTAGGTAGGGAGTTAGAAGGATGATAGATATATACATACATACAAAGGCTTGTCATGTGCATTAGTATTTCTAAGCCTTCTGTAACAAATTGCTCCAATGTTGGTGGCTTAAAGGACAGAAATTAGAGCTAAAAGTCTCAGATTAAAGGATGAGCAAGTTTGGTTCTTTAGTGTCTCTCATAGGTTTGCAGATGGGCATTTTCCCTGTTTGTTTGTTTGTTTGTTTTTGTGTGTGTGTGTGTGTTAAGATTTTATTTGTTTATTTGAGACAAAGAGAGAACATATGTGCACATGTGTGTGCAGGCGACTACAGGGAGAGGAGCACTGGGAGAGGAAGAAACAGACTCCTCGGTGAGCAGGGAACCTGATGTGGGACTGGATCCCAGGACCCCGAGATCATGACCTGAGATGAAGGCAGACACTTAACTGGCTGAGCCACCCAGGTGCCCCTTTACCTTTGTTTCTTTTTACTGTCTTCTTCTGTGTGTGTTTTTTCCTTATAAGGACACCAATAGGGCAGCCGGTTTCAGCGGTTTGACGCCTATCTTCAGCCCAGGGTGTGATCCTGGAGACCCGGGATCGAGTCCCACGTCGGGATCCCTGCATGGAGCCTGCTTCTCCCTTTGCCTGTGTCTCTGCCTCTCTCTCTCTCTCTCTCTCTCTCTCTCTGTGTGTCTCTCACTAATAAATAAATAATTTTTTTTAAAAAGGACACCAGTCATAAGGGATCAGCCCCCCCCCCCCCTTCATAGCCTCATTTTAATTTAACCACCTCTTTAAAGACCTATCTCTAAATGCAGTCACATTCTAAGGTACCTCAAGTTAGGCTCTCAACCTATGAATTTTGGGAAAGATACAATTCAGTCCTTAACATGATGCAAAAATATCTCCTTCCGCAGCACTCAACTTGCATATTGTCCTTTTCTAAAGGGTGGCATTCACAAAATTATTTAGTAGACTGGTAATAAAATTATCACTATTAACCTTAATTTGGCTCTTTCAACCTTGATTCTGTTGAAGGGGTAAATATCCCTGTGGCCTCATATATAATGAGATTTCAGTGAGGTGATGTACCAGGAGAGTCAAGTACAGCACCAGGATGTGGCACCAGGAATGAGGCATGCCTCTTTCCTCCCCTGACACTCTATTGTTGATCCAGTGTTTCTAAGATTTTTTTTCAACCAACAACCTGTAGCAGCAGGGAAGACAGAATTTGAGACAAAACTCAAAAAGGCATTCAGCAATGTTGTTCTTATATTCTTATATTTTCTTAAAAATAACAAAAATGTTGACCTTTTCTACAATCAATCCATATTTATTAAAATAGAAAAGTTGTGATGTTAGCTTGCTCTGGGAAAACATGCAACATTTACCTGTGCCTTCCTAAGTCTAGAGTTTGAGACACAAGCTCTGGGAGGGGTAAGACCCAGCCCTCTGGTTCTAGAATTTCTCACAGCATGTCTTCAGGAGAACAAAATAGAAAATCAAACAGTAGACTGGTGTTACAAAATCACTGAAAGAAAAGTGAAAAACAAAAAACAGACAAATATAAAAATGGGCAGACAACAATGCCAGAAGGACAAATAACAGATGGACAAACAGAATTACAAAGCAAATGCCAAGGACTAGAAGAGGCAGTAGCTGAGTTGGACAACATTATTAGAATATAGTCAGATTCAGCCAGCATGCACCATTGCAGGTCCACGCCTATAGAGAAGCAATTTAGGGAGGCACAAGATCTTTCTTATAAAAATGTCCGTCACTGCTTATTATATTTATTGCCTTGTAGTAGAACCCAGAGGGCCAGGATTCCTGCCTTAAGTATTGGAATGAAGCACCTGTCTTGAAGATTAACCTGCAGTGGGATCTTCCACAAGGGATCTTAAATATCTGTTTTATCCAAATGCTCACGCAACCCTAATCGGGTGCGTTCGTGACCCCCATGCACCACTGATGACCATCACAGAACCCATGCCAACAACATTCTATTCTTATCAAACAAGCTAAGCTAAACCCTTACATCAGGAGCCCTTTGTTATTTTGCAATGTGGCTCATCAGTATTAGTTCATATAAACAAAGAATTTGCTCTCCCTTCAAGAACAAGTTCCATTAGCTGACTTAGAGTGTCTGGTAATGAATAAGACTCCTCACCAGTGAGAGATGGGCTGAGTAGATGTATCGTTTTCTGTGTTATTGAAGGGAAACCAGCTAAGAGAAGAGCCAATGGCTCACAGTTCACAGTCAGGAAGCTGTCCTGAATACATGAATGCATACATAAAGTGTGCATGGAATGAAGGCTTGTCAATGGGAAGGGTGGTCTCAAGCTCCCTCAAGGACAGAGATTAGACCAAGATCTCATGCAAGGAAAGTCAAAGACATAGATGCCATAGAGCTGATTAGACCAGCAGTTGACTCACTATACCCAGTGGCTAAATCTGGCCCATGGCCTGTCTTTCTGTGTCCCTCCAGTTCAGAATTGTTTTTATATCTTTAAGGGTCTGTAGAGATGAAGAAATAGAGATAGAGAAGACATAAATAGAGAGAAATAGATTATGAGACAGAGTCCCATAAAACTAAGTCTACTTAGTCCCATAAAACCAAAATATTCATTATTGATGCTAATACGAGTTTCCCATACCCTGGCTTAGAGTTGTGATTATGAACTGCTCACAACTCTGGTAGTGGCCCCCCTGACAGTAAGGCTTCCTGGTCACTGTGAGGAAAAGGGTTTTTAAAACATGCTATAGTCATAGGTAGTGCTCCTTAATTACTTTATATGTACTTGTGATGAATGAGAGTTTTACACTGTTAACTAACTATATTCTCACAACTCTTTGATTAAAGCTCTATTTCCCCCATTTTAAGTGGAGACAATTGAGCAACAGAGAGGTTACATGGCTTTCCCAGAAACACATAACCAGGACATGGTGGGGACCAGAATTTAAACTGGTTCAAATCTGAACTGGTTGAAGCAGTCTATATTTATATGTACATATAAATATAGATGTCTCTATATTTATATGTATATATATATATAAATATAGATGTCAGGATAGATAAACATATCCTGAAACAATAAATCACTCACAATTTTGAGTGGCGAATGCTACAGAGCACTTATTTAATACATAAACATTTATGCTTGTGCTATGTGTCCACAGAGTGTTGGCCTTGTTTCTGGGACCCAGGATGCTCACATAACTTCTATATGCTGCCAGCCATGCAACAGAAGGAAAAGAGAGAAAAATGCTATGTTGACTTTTACAACTTCCTCTTAGACGTGATGTGCCCCTTCTGATTGTATTTTACTGGTGAAAGCAGGTCCAGTGGCCAAGCTTGATGTCAATGGGGCAGGAGGCCACAATCCTTCCTCAGGAGGGACAGTACATACCTGAGTCCTGCGGCACTGTCCACTGTAGAACACTGAACAGGTCTTCCACTCATGTCCCTGCATCCTAAGACTTCAGCTAGAAGCCCTCCAAACACTTTGTAGCCACCTGATTCCCCCTAGTTGCTCTTCCCTACAATTGTCCTGAATAAGAGGATGGTCAATCAATAGCAACATCTCATTCCTTCAATCACTGGAAGCCCCACCACCCTCCAGGTGTTCCTACTGTTTAAATCTGTATTAGTCAGGTTTCTCCAGAGAGACAGAGCCAATAGGTTTGAAATATATAAATTTAATATGTCACCTATATACTATATACATGTGTGTCATAGGTACAATCATAGGTAATATCTATGTCATTGACAGATGTATGAATATATGGGGGGGAGTTTGTTTTGAGGAATCAGCTCATGTGATTTTGGTAGCTGACAAGTTTGAAATAAGTAGGGCAAGCCAACAGGCTGGAGATTGAGTAAACTGATGCTCCAGTCTTTAGTCCAAAGACTGGAAAATCAGGGATCCCTGGGTGGCGCAGCAGTTTGGTGCCTGACTTTGGCCCAGGGCGCGATCCTGGAGACCCGGGATCGAATCCCACATCGGGCTCCCGGTGCATGGAGCCTGCTTCTCCCTCTGCCTGTGTCTCTGCCTCTCTCTCTCTCTCTGTGTGTGACTATCATAAATAAATTTAAAAAATTGAAAAAAAAAGACTGGAAAATCAGGCAGAGTTTCTATGTTGTAGTCTGGAGCAGAATTCCTTCTTCTTGGGAAAACCTTCGTCTTTCTATTAAGGTTTTCAACTGATTAGATAAGACCCACCCAAATTATGGAGAGTAATCTACTTTACTTAAAATCAACCAGTTGTAAATGTTAATCATATCTAAAGAAAGGCTTTATAGAAACATCTAGATTAACTAGAGTTTGACCAAACAACTAGCCAAGTTGACACATAAAATTAACCATAACGTTTAAGGACTACACCTCAGTGTAAAAGTCCTTCCACTAAAGTCTGCATCACCCTCAGAGTCCTTAGCTCTTCATATTAGTTAACACTAAATGTGGTGATAAACTCCCACATGTCATGATGATTCGAGTATGCTACAATTTATTTTTTGCCACATGAAGTCCAAAATAAATGTTCCCAATTGGCATGTGGCTCTCCTCCAAGTGGTGATTCAGGGACCCAGACACCTACCATCTAACGGTTTCCTACCTTTAATATACAACTTCCAAAATTGCTGAGCCTGTCTCTATCAAGCCATTGCAAGGAGGAAGAGCAAGGGAAGTTGTTGTGGATTATTTTATGCAACGGAAGGAATTACTACCTACAACCTATTGGTGAGAACACAGTCACATGATCACACCTACCTCAAGGGAGTCTGGGAATTGTAATTAAGTTTGTAGGTGTAAAGAAGGTGAAAGGGATTATAAGGGAAAGGAGGGAAAATGAGTGGGAAAAATGAGAAAGGGTGACAAAACAGACACCCTAACTCTGGGAAATGAACAAAGGGTAGTGGGAGGGGAGGAGGGCTGGGGGATGGAGTAACTGGGTGATAGGCACTGAGGAGAGTACTTGATGGGATGAGCATTGGGTGTTATACTATATGTTGGCAAATAGAACTTCAATAAAAAAAGAAGGTGTAAAGAATTAGGATTGCTGATCTTATAGCTGGCCTTTGCTCCAGAGTGATCTTAAATTCTAACATAGCTATGGGAGTAAGAGATTGCAACAAGGTACAAAGCTTTTCTGTACTTAAATTCTTATCTTATAAGCTGGAAACAACTCTCCTGCCCCTGATGGAAGGAGTCAATACATGATGGCCGTGACAGTGCCCTGTGCACATGAGCTGCCCAACATGTCTGTTTGGTTTTAAGAAGTTGATAAAGAGCTCTGCCTCCCTAAAGGTTTGGCAAGCAAGCTTCACAGTAATTTTCACTGCCTCTAGAAGGATAAGGAAAGAGTTAAATGTCTCATGGTAAAAAATTGGCACTTTTTTAGAGTTTGCTTCCAAAGTGCCTCCGAACATCTTTATGGTGGAAGCCTCCCAAACTGAGTCATACACCTTAGAAACCAGCTCATCTTTGTTAAAATGGGTTTCATTTCTTACTGACCCTGTCAACAGCTCTGCAAAGCTAATTTGCTAGTTCAGTGGCTCATCATCAGTTCCTCTTACATGAAACTGACAAAGGTCAGCCTTGAAAAAAAATATTTGATTTCAGACCTTAATCCAAAGAGTTGCAATATATCTCTGCTTCTCTGATTGAATTAAAAAGAAATTCACCTAATTGCTTATTACATATGGAGGAATTAGGTTTTCCCTGCTGGTCCTTATCCCTATTTGGCTCCTTCTGAGTAAGACTTAAGGCCCAGTTTAAGTTAATTTATACGTAAGCTGCTATGATCTGTCTATAAGCCAAATCCAACTTGTGATCAAGAACTTCAGAAGTCACATATCGAATATCACCTTTGTCATTCTTGAAGAAGTGGTATAGCATCCTCATGCACCAGTCAATACTTTTCTAGTCAGCTGACCTGTCTTCAGATTTTGGTTGTAATATCCAACTTTACAACCTTGGCCAAGTCACTTGAATTTGCTGCGCTTCTGTTTATTCCTCTATAAAGTGGACCCACAAAATCTACCCCCCCACACAGGTTGATTTTACGATTCATTGAATGTGTCTACAGCAAAGTTGTTGGCCACACGGAGTGCTACATCAATTCCAGTTATCCTTCTTTTCTCATTAGGTTTAGATCAGGTGTTTTTTATTCTATGTCTTCCATCATGCTTTATTAGTTAGAAAATTTTGTTTGCAAACAGAAGAAACCAACACAGGCTGAAATGAAATTGGGGTATTTGGTTTAAGGATATAGTCATGTCTCCCTGAATCTCAGGGTAGGAATACAGCCTTGGAGATCCAGTGCTTGGATAAGACAAAGAACAGCATCTGTTAAGCCCAGGGAATACCTTCTTTGTCATATCTCCTCTTCTCTTTATTAAATCCAACTTCTTTCCTACTTCCACCTGGTGGAAGATATCCAGATCACAGCTCTGGACTCTTAGAGATATTTTTTGTTTGTTGTTAGGAACTCATCTTGTGTGAAATATACTGACAAATTTCAGTTCCAAATTTGTCCCAGCTTGTGTTAGTTGTCCACACCTGGCCCAACCCACTAGGGTCATTTATAAATATGGATGCTGAAATACCTGCTCTGCACATAAGGAAGGTCATTAAGGGGGGACTGTGAATTGAACAGACACCACAAGGTATGTCTACTACAGTGGGAATTTCAGAAGTTTATTTTCATTCTAAATAAAATAGATGGAAAAACTGGAACTTTTTCTCCCTCCTCTTTTGTTTAGAATTCCAAAGACATGAAAAAACAATCTTGGTTTCTGTTGCAAGTCTTTACAGAACGGTCAAACTAAGATTATGTAGAGAAATGGGCTACATGGGTGAGCATACTGAAAGCATCATCTGGAAGCCACTGGAAGCTTCTGAAAGCTTAAATGCCAATGCCATCACAGGGAAAGTGTCCTTCACACAAAATAGACTGTGGCCGAATGTGAGAACATTGTACCTGGATGCATCTTTAATGCTCTCTCTCCAGTGAAATGGATGACAAGGGTCTTTTGACTGAGGTTCATGTACCCACAGGCCAGTAAGACTCTGGCAGAGATATGGGAACTGCCGGCTTGATCAGTGATGAGCCTTCCACCAGTTCTCAGCAGGTTCCCAAATGAAAATGTCCTATACTTGGCTGAATTAATTGAGGACTTTTTTTTTCCCTATAAGCAGAACTTCAATCCTGTTTATGTGTGAAACGTAATGTTACAAACACCAAATTTCAAATAAGTATTTCCTTTCTGCATATCTTAAGGCATAGTTTTTATTAGAGAAATAAAAAGAAAAAATGTTTAAGCTTGAGTTCTCTTGGCAAAAGAGAGCATCTCACAGACATTTCTTTTCTTTTCTTTTTTTTTAAAGATTTTATTCATTTATTCATGAGAGACACACACAGAGAGAGGCAGACACAGGCAGAGGGAGAAGCAGGCTCCTCGCAGGGAGCCCGATGTGGGACTCGATCCTGGGACTCCAGGATCATGCCCTGGGCTGAAGGCAGATGCCAAACCGCTGAGCCACCCAGGGATCCCCTATATGCTATTTAATTTAATAATTACAAGTCCATTAGGTAAAGGATAGCATTCCCACTCTACATATTTTTAAATATTGAGACAAGGAAGTTTAGGTAATTTGTCTGAGATCAGGTAACTTACAAGAGGTAATCCGAGGTGTGAAACTATCTGTTGGACTTTGAAGAAGGGGAAGTGGGGAGTTGGTTCAAGGATATATGCTCCCTAAGCTAAGGAAATAATTGATCATAGTTTTATAAGAATATCAAAGTTACTTATAAGCAAAAAACTTCTTTTCGGGCTCTTCTCAAAGATCCTAAACATTAGTCATTTTTACAATAGAAAATGAAACCCAACTTTCATTCATGACCAGGGGAAGATGACCAGGGGAAGTAAGAGATACCAGATGTACCATCACAAATAAAATGAATACAAATAAAATAAAATACATAAATCACCAGTTTTCAAGCCTTGGACATGAGATCATGATGGACAGAGTACCCTGACATATGCAAAGCAAGTGAGATGTAGCCTGAATTAATCCCAGTTTATTGCTTAGAGAGTGTTTCCAGGCCATGGCAGAGGGAGAAAGAACCTACCAGAACTTGGCAGTCTCCCCAACTTGAAGGAATATTGGGGGGAGGCCAAGGTGGACAGACTTCATGGAGCAGAGTATCAGAAAGGGGAGAGAGTTGCACAAAGAATTCAGAGATCCATAGCGAGTTGCCTCGACTCTTCAGCTGAAAACTGTTCATCACACGCCTGTGAAGAATCTGCATGAGACAGGGGAAGAACAACCAGGAAGGATCAGAGGAAATAATCCATAGAATTCACATGGGGCTGAGAATAGGGTATGTTCCCTTCAGCTGGTGTGGAGAACATCATAATTCACGGGACAGCAGGTAGAGTCATCAGGTTTTTCCTTTAGCAGTAGGGCCAAAATAAGACCTTGTCTAGGTGTTACTCTGGTCTTGCCTCAATAAAGCTTAAAAGAAAGACTGAAAAGAACCAGACTTGTTTCCAAGTAACTTAAGTACATCTCAGAATAACACTTAATATTTATGGGAATATAAAATATCCATCACTCAACAAGGTAAAAATCATAGTCTCTGGCATCTAATAAAAAATTACCAGGCATTCAAAGATGAAGGAAAATGTGAGTCTTAATGAGGAGAAAAATCAATTGATTGAAACAGACTTAGAAATAACATAACCGATAGAATTAGTAGACAGGATATTAAAACAATTATTATAATTGTTTTTCACTGATTTCATATGTTTAATGATCCAGAGCAATAAATGAGCATGTTGAGATATGGGCCATATTAAAAAGAAAATGACTAAAACAAAACTTCTAGAGATGAAAACTATAATGCCCAGGATGAAAAGTATGTTGCATGAGATTAACAGCAGATTATAAATTGCAGAAGAAAAAAAATAGTGAGAGTGAAGTGTAATATAATAATAGGAACTTTCCAAAATAAGACAGAAAGAAAACAGACTGAGAAAAGACAAGTAGAGTATCAGCAACCTGTAGGATAACTTCAAATGGCCTAAAATACATGCAAGTGGAGTCCTGGAGCAGAAAAATAGTCAGAAAACTAATAAGTAACAATTAAAAAATTCATGCTATAATTCTATAGATCCAAGAATCTCCATGAGCTCAAGGAAAAAGAAATCAAAACCAGAAATTAGAAGGAATCAAGAACAGAATTAGAAATTAGAAGGTATTAGAATTAAATGAAAATTAGAACACAATATATCAAAATTTGTACTATGCAGCTAAAGCAGTACCTAGGGGGAAATTTATGGCACGAAACTGTCTATATTAAAAAAAAGAAGAGGGATCCCTGGGTGGCACAGCTGTTTGGCGCCTGCCTTTGGCCCAGGGCGCGATCCTGGAGACCCGGGATCGAATCCCACATCGGGCTCCCAGTGCATGGAGCCTGCTTCTCCCTCTGCCTGTGTCTCTGCCTCTCTCTCTCTCTCTCTATCATAAATAAATAAAAATAAAAAAAAGAAGAAAGGTCTCAAATCAGTGAATTCAACTTTCACCTTGAGAAACTAGAAAAGTAAAATTAAACCCAATTTATTTATTTTTATTTTTTTAAAGATTTTATTTATTTATTCATGAGAGACACACAGAGAGAGGCAGAGACATAGGCAGAGGGAGAAGCAGTCTTCATGCAGGGAGCCCGATGTGGGACTCGATCCCGGGACTCCAGGATCATTCCTTGAGCCAAAGGCAGACGCTTAAGCACTGAACCACTCAGGGACCCCTAACCCAATTAAAATAACCACACATCATGAACGGATAATATCTCAATCCAATTGATATATGCAGTCACTCTTCTTCCATCCGTACACAGATGCAAACATACAGTTTGGACATATACAGTCAAATCCTGGCCATAGCACTACTGATGTGGTCTTAGGCAAATAATTATGCTTCTCTGACCCTCCCTTTCTTTTCTTATAAAGCGGGATAATGAGGTTGGATCTTGAAGACTGGGTGGGCCTTCCCTATGAACAGAACAGGTAAGAATAACATTCCAGATAAAGAGGAATATATGCAAAGGTATCAAGACAACCAGGAATGTGATATCAGAGGCAGGGGGCACACCTGTAGTTTAATTCCAGTTTAATAAGTATGAGCTTTAGGGAGCAGACAGAGGGGGCAGATGGGGATGATCCCAGCCCTGACCATGGATGGCCTCATCTAGCATCCTTAAGACAACAGGGAGCTGCCCATGGACATGAATTCCAGCTAGAGACATTGCCAGAGTCCCATGGTTTCCGAAGACCATAGCTGTGGTTCTTCAGATAATTATATCACATGCTTCAACTGGTCATGAAACCCACATGATCTGCAAGGTAAATGAGAAGTTAGAGAATTTTATTTTACACAATTCAACAAGGTAAATGCAGGTTGATCTATTTGTTCGTATTAGATATCTGTCCGTGCCAATTCATTTTATAGGCATATTGATTAAATGAGTTATTTATTTTACCTTACAAAAATTCATCTGTAGAGTCTGTAAATAAGCCAAATCTCTCAGATAAGGATTCTTTCTTGGAAGCATTCTTAAAGTGATATCAGAGCACCTTTTCTTTTCTTTTGGTCTGATTCACTGGATTCCTAAAGATTATTGCCAATAAAGTACGGAAGGAAATGCGCACATATATTTTGTGGAAAATCTCCAAGTTCTAGAATGCATACAAACTCAAGCAAAGCATTCAGTGGGCTGTTGCTCAGCCAAAATTCAGTTAAGTGTGGCTAGAAATGTCAAATTCACCTGCTCTCATTCCTTTCTGAAGAAAGTGACAAATGCCCATCTTGGTCACTGGAGCACAAAATTAGCCAAGTGCCCCAGGGAAAGGGCAACTTGGGAAGAAATAAACAAGAGGTCAGAGACCCTGGCTCCTGTGGGGAATAGTAGAAATGGATAAAAGGGAAAAAGGCTTATTTGTAATGGAAATCATGCCATCCATGCAGCCACTACCTTTGATTGCAGGGAGATCTCAGAATTTCCCCCACCTAGACACTGATGTAGAACATGGCTGAGTTGAAGGTAACCTCTGACAACTCAGAACTGCTTATTTCAGATCGTCAGGGAATACATTGTGCCTTGTCCACCTTCATGATCACATACAGAATGCAAAGGCAGAGGAGGCCTTGGAGCTATGCCTTCATTTACTTTCTCTGCATGATTTAGGAATTTCCACCAGCTGTGAATAGCAGAGACTTAAATATTTTGGAACTCTATTTCTTTTCTCTGTATAAGAGGTCCAAAGGTAAACAGCCTGGGAATGGTCTCATAGATCTGACAACACCAAATATTCAGCCTATTCTCTTATTGTTCCACCATCCTTTGCATTGGCTCCCAGCACCAAGCAATCCCAAAGCCCAAGATGGCTGTAGGAGCACCAGCTATTATGGCAGTATCCCAAGAAGGAGAAAAGTAAGGGAAAAAAAAAAGTCTGTTGCTTTTAAGAAGCTTTACTGGAAGTCTCATTGAACATTTTTACTTATATTTCATTTGTGGGAACTTGTACACATGGTCACACTTCGGAAAGGGAGATTGAGATTGACAGGAAAATCATCTTCAGCTCAGCCCTTTGTCACCTAGAATAAATAGGGGATTGTCTTGAGAAAGGAGAGAATGGGTCTTTGGTAGGCATCTATTCATGGACGTTTTGACTTACAACTAGTGTAGGCAAGTCCTTATTGAAGGATGTAACCTGCTTTTCTGGAAAAAAAAAAAGTGTTTCTTATTTCTAAAACCCTCAGAAAAGAGAAAACAAGTAGAGAGAAGGAAGTAAAATATCAACCATAATTCATGCCCTGAAAGAAACACCATTAATGTTTGATGTCTTTCGTATCACTTTTCTTTCAGTTTATTTTTTAATTATTATATGACACATATAACATCATACAACATTGTATTTTAAGATACACACAATATTCATGATCATGAAATTAACCCTAGTTTACTAAAATCAGAAATTTAAAGTATAACAAAGAAATAAAAATTCAGTTTGTCTATTTCCAGATAACAAGAATCACTGTGAATATTCTAGGGTATTTTAATGTTGACTTATCTTTCAATTCTTCCATTGTTGATATCATACTGTATATAAGCCAATTTTAAGTTATGCTTAGTATAAAATTATTCATAGTTCTTAACCGAAACATGATTGGATATGAAGAAGTATAATAATAGATATGATATTTCATTGATTCTAAGACACATATTTTCACATTTTAACATCCCTGATGGGATGCATCTTATAATTAATGGCATATCATAGTTTAATTGGTATCTTTTTTTCTTAGTGCTACATAAAACAATGATACTTCTTATGATTGATAATGAATTAGATTTTATCAAAGCAGTAATATCTGTCACTAGACAGTTGATTAGTCATTCAAATTAACTCAAGTAATTCAGGGACTCAGTGTAAAATTTAAAGAAGCAGAAAGCTATTCAGCAAATTCTCTGGCAGTAAAACATGACCATTACTTTGCTTAGTCTGTATTTGTTTTTGGAGAGAAAGAGCGAGAGAAACTAGAACAGGGTACATTTGGTGACATAGCAAATCTGGCCCGGAAGGAGTCATGTTTGGGTGGTTTGGGGTCAGACCACAAAACTTCTGAGAGGATCCTGAATAGTTTAGTATTTGCCGAGGTATATAATTCCACCACCAGTTTTCCTTTATTTATTTTTTTTTCCAGTTTTCCTTTAGCTTGAGTGGTGAAGGGAATCCCTACTCTCAGGAGTCACCTCCTCTCCCTCTAAAGGAATCATCCAGCCTTGGCCATTGCCACATTGCATGCAAACCCCTCCTGCACAAGACGAGACATACATTCTTCTGCTCCATCCTCCAGAGCTTAACCTTCTTGTTCTCTTGGATCAGCAGCATAAGAGCAAATGCAATATGCATGACATCCAGGAAGAAGCTGTGACAACCATTATGGGCTTTCCTCAGTCTCCCGATTTTTTCTGTCTACTAGGAGAACAATGCGTCTCTGGGAAGTGGCTCTTTGGTCTCAAGCCACCTGGGGAAGACAGGCAAAGCAGACCGGAGCTGACCCACAGCACCTTATAGGTGAAGTTTAATGTGACAAAAATAAGATTTCGTTGCTCTTGCATCCCACAGAGGTCCAGGGGTTGTTTGTTTCTGTAGCATAGCTGACTAATACGAGATCCCATCAGACTTGGAGCACGATAAAAGGGGGTTGAGACATGAGCTCCAGCAAGTATATTTCTTAATTTAGGGGAAAACCAGGGTACAATGTCTAACCAGCAACGTATGAGCCAACCAGAGCTCTAGACTGGGGGTTTAAACAGAGCAAGGGGAAAAAAAATAAAAATAAATAAATAATAAATAAAAATAAACAGAGTGAGGGAAGACCTATAAGTACTTTTTTCCTTTAAAACAGAATCTGATCAGTGCCTGCTGACAAAGTTATCTTAATTTTATTTTTTTAACAGCTACTATCCCCTAGTTGTTGACCTCAAGCTGGATTCATCTTCTAGAAAACTGAATTTTCTTCCCATCATTTTTTTTGCCAAGAAGGGTAATGAACATTCCTTTTTTTTCCCAAATGTTTGAATAGATGATAGTGCCTTTCTCTTTCCTTCCTACATGGAGTAAAACTATAACAATTACACAAGTACAGACCACAATGATTTTCCTCCCAAAACCTATAGATAACACTCCGTGTGCATGTGACATTGGTGAGAAAAAGTCTGAGGTAGTGGATTTCTATTTATTTGTAGGCAACTATTCATTAACCAGGTATATAGTGACTTTGTTTTTCATCCTTTTAATGGTTCTGTCAGGACATATGCAGGCTTTAATTTATCCTTTTTGCATTTCCCTAATTGGGGACTGACCTTTAACCTGACCTTTAACATTCTGGTCTTCTATACACTGAGGGACTTTTTCTTGATAAAGTTTGCACTCAATGAGACACAGAAGGAGACCCATTACTCAGATCATAAGGTCTAAAAAGTCATGGAATTTTGTCTGCATTGTTCATATGGCACTAGAAGAATTCTCAGCCTATAATTGATTGATTAATATTCATTGAGTGGATAATAGATTATAATGCATCTTTACCTTGACACCATGACTTCTCATGTCACTTCCTTTACTCTTATCATTTGAGCAGGCACCCAGAATTTCTGTTCTTCAGCTTTGACTCTCTTTTCCCTACTGTCATTTCTGCCTTTCTGTTTCAAAAGCCCTTTTGTGGCTTCGCTGTAAGTCTAGTGTCTGTCCTCATGCTTCCAGTTGCTTCCCTGTGGCCCCCTCTCCACCCCATGCCCATCTCACCTGGGTGCTCCTCTTAGGTGTGGCTTTCCTTTCATTTCCTTTTACATCTTCCTTCTTCCTGTCCCATGAGGAGAACCTATCACTCTTCAAGTTCCTCTGGTATGGTGTCCTTCTCTTTCAGAAGACGCCTTTTCTTTGTCTCGATATTTTACTTTCAGTTAAAAAATGAGAAAGCCAACATTGGTTGACAGATGTTACATGGGAGTTTTGCCATGCATTCTCTCTTATGACTTCCATTCTCTCTTGCATTGTCCAAGATTAGGCTTTTGGCTATACTTTTTTCACCATCAAAAGCCAAATTGGGGTCAAAAGGTATTAGCTTTATGTGGAATAAAAGAGTAGAAAGAGGTTAGAAAATTCTTTTTTTAAAATATTTTATTTATTTATTCATGACAGACACAGAGGCAGAGACACAGGCAAAGGGAGAAATAGGCTCCCTGTGGGAGCCTGATGTGGGATTCCATCCCAGGACCCCAGGATCATGCCCTGAGCTGAAAGCAGCCGCTCAACCACTGAGCCACCCAGGCACCCCAGGTTAGAGAATTCTTACACTGTGAATTTCTCCATTTTACAGATGAGAGAACTGAGGCCCACAAGAACAGGTTTACTCAGTCACAAGGCTAATGCACAAAGGTTTGCCCCCACCTGCTCCATATGGCACAGTGAGTGTCACTTTGTGAGGATGCAAAGCTGGAGTTCCTTTTCCATCTCCATGGGAATTCTTTCTCAGCTGCAAGATTAAGAGAAAGTCCTGACCCTGCAAGAAATTCTCTTCCATCGACAATCTCCCTCTGTATTTTTAGATTCTTGGATCATGTTTCTTTCAAAGTCACAGTCTTTGTCTTTCAGATAGCCAAGTGTTTCTGATTTAATTAAGAATGTGGAGGAGGAGGAGGAGGTAGGTTAGGGGTGGGAGACACATGCCAGAATAATGTGATGGTTACGTTACCTTCTCTGAAGCTTTTCCAAGACCATTTGCCAGTGCTCCTTTATTAGGAGTCATTTTGGGCTCAGACCCAGATGCCTGCTGGCCTTGCCCTTTGCTGCCATAAAGGCATCATCCACTTCCAGGAAATGAGTCTGCACAAGCCCACAAGTGATCATCCAGGGCCGAGTCCAGTCCAGTTCAAGTAGGTAAAGAACAGTTCTCTTACACAAATCAATTAAGATTTATTGCAGTTGACTTGAAGAAGGGATAAGATTTACTCTCTGCTGGGACTTTCAGAGCCCAGGGATAGCCAAGTTATGTCAATGGGCTTTAGTCAGTCCTAATGACATTTACATATGAAGAGTTTCATTATGTGAGCTTAAGAACTAGTTATTATTAGCAGTCTATGGCAAAAATAATAATAATAAAAAATGTAAATTAAGGAGCTAATATGAAAATAGATGAAGTTTACATTCTATTCAGCAAGCATAGTTTTATTATTAATTTTATGCATTATTTACAGTGATAGTTAAATATATTGATCTTAGCAAAGCAGGAAGTGTTGTCACACCAACAACTAGATTTGACTAAGAAAAAGGTAATAATTATCAATTAGCGGAATTACTGCTAATAAGGTTGGGGGAAGTGCAGAAAATTTCTGATTAGGAAGAACTGACACGTTCATAGTGTTGTGTAAATTGCCAGGATTTTAAAAATACATCTGCCTCGTATGATATTTAAAAAAGAAAAAAAAAGTGTCAGGCACATAATTGCTAGATACATCCAAGATACAAACCTTTTTGTTGTTCTTTTAATCATTTGGAAGAAGAGGAGTCATTGCTTAGAAGATTTTTGCCCTTTTCTGTGGAAAACAAGTAAAATTAACCAACAACTCAATTATTCTGTTAATGAGGCAATCTGCACCCCCTTTGCACAAATTCAGTTTATCCCCCCCCTCCAATATCCTCTTTCCTACCATCAATCAACTATCCATGGGGGGGGGGAGGATATGATCTGCTGGTGGGTGTGGGGTGGAGGCAAGATTGAGGTTTATGACACATTGTAAAATGGAAGCAAAAAATGAACCCATTTTACAAGGGAGGAAATGAAGGGACCAAAAGTTTGCTCGGCCAGCCTGGGATGTAGCACTGATGTCCTTGCTATTATCCAACCCTGCAGGTGTCCAGGATAAAACACGTTCTTTGTAGACCTTTGTTCCCCATGAATGTTTGGCTGTTTGTTGGTCCACCCATTTATTAATCAATAACAGCTTTTTAAGCTGCATGAGGTAAGCAATGCAAGGGGGGTAATTCTAGGCAAAAGCAAAGCAAAGGACTCTTTAGTTAGAGAGGGCAGCCTCATCCATGATAAATATGAGGTTTCCTTTCAGCTTTTGGGAACACTGGCAATCTGTCAAGAGTTGCCCTGGCATCTTTGAGCAGCTGTAGAAAGATGTTCCTGGTCCGTAGGTCCCGGGGCTGAGCCAATTTTTATTTGTCCTTTTCAGCTCTGACGCGTGACAGTTTAAGTCCGATGCTTTGCACCTAAGTTAGGATCCAAACAAAACTAGCCCACCTGTTCATGCATCTCCTAGCATGTTGACTTCCATTGAGCATCCCTGCCTGAAATAACCCCAACCCATTGGCTCTGATTTCAGCAGCGTTCCCACATTTTCTATTCCTTATCATTGCAACAGTAGTGTCACCACCCTGCCACTTACCAAATAAGTTCTGAGCATCTCTGTTGACCAGCCCCCACCCTGTGTGATGACCCAGTCATCTGGATTTTGTCTTCACAGAACCTTATGTATGGCCTTCTCTCACGTTGTCCAAGCCCAACGACTGGCGTCCAGTTCCCCGCACACCTCTCCATCTGTTGGGTTTTTGTTAGGCTCTCACCACACCGCCTGCCTCTTCTCTGTGTCCCTCCAGGTCATCTTGGGCACTTCTGCCAGTATGTTCTATCCTTGAAGCTATTTATTTTTTTCTTTAAAATCACATGAGTGAATAATAGATAAATTCTCATTGTAAAATGTCTAAAAATAAATAATACTGTGCAAATTCTAAAACATAACACCCTGGAACAGCTCTGCTCCCTGCCAAGTTCTGGACCATCTTCTGTACATTGAGAGACAGTTATAGACACATGAATTTTTTTATTTATATGTTTACATGAATAAGAGGATTCATCTATTTCTGTGGCTTATTATTCTCACCTAGCTGTGAGATAACTCCAGATTAGTTCATATGGCGCTATAATTTATTTTCAGTGGCTCTTTGGTATTCCAAAGATTGGGAATTTAGACTTCTTTTTGTCATGTATTGATGGACTTCAGGATTGGTTTTGCTAAGACAGGTAGTGATGCAATAAACACATCCTGAGGCATACATATTATTGGGCAGCCCACATCTTTAAAATGTTTTGAAAGTTAGGGATGCCTGGGTGACTCAGCAGTTGGGCGCCTACCTTCAGCTCAGTCATGATACCGGGATCTGGGATCAAGTCCCGTATTAGGCTCCATGCGAGGAGCCTGCTTCTCCCTCTGACTATGTCTCTGCCTCTCTTTCTCTGTGTGTGTGTGTGTGTGTCTCTCATGAATAAGTAAATAAATCTTTTTTTTTAAAAGAAAGTTAACTGCCAAATTTTTTCCTCAAAAATCTGAACCAATTTTTAAAATGGCCTTAGTAGCTGCCAGTGGGAGTGCAGGCTGTCCTCAGTTTGGGATTATTGTCAAAAATTTTTTATAATTTAATTTTATTTTTAATTAAGTTAATTAAATTTTATCTTAATTCAATTAATTAACATTTAGTATATTATTAGTTTCAGAGGTAGAGATCAGTGATTTATCAGTTGCATTAAACAACCAGTGCTCATCACATCACATGTCTTCCTTTAATGTCCATCACCCAGTTAACCTCCCATCCCCCCCTCAAGAGGCCCCCAGTTTGTTTCCTAGAGTTCAGTGACTCTTATGGTTTGTCTCCCTCTCTGATTTCATCTTATTTTATTTTTCCCTTCCATCCCTTATGATCCTCTGTTTTGTTTCTTAAATTCTACATATGAGTTGAAGTCATATGATAACTGACTTTCTCTGATTAACTTATTTCACTTAGCATGATACCCTCTAGATCCATCCACGTCATTGGAAGTGGTAAGAATTCATACATTTCATTTTTTTTGGCTGAATAATATTCCATTCTATACATATAGCACATCTTCTTTATCCATTAATCTGTTGATAGTCATCTGAGTTCTTTCCATAGTTTGGTTATTGTTGACATTGCTGCTATAAAATAAAATAAGATGAAAATTGAGACAGAGGCAAACCATAAGAGACACTGAACTCTAGGAAACAAACTGATGGTCATTAGTGGGGATGGGGGTGGGAGGATGGGGTAACTGGTGACGGGCATTAAGGAGGGCACTTAATGTAGTGAGCACTGGGTGTTATATGCAACTGATGAATCACCAAATTCTACCTCTGAAACTAATTTAAAAAATAATTTTTATGTGTATAAGTGTCAAATATATCCTTTCAAACTGTTGTCTCTTAACTTTTTTTAAATTTTTTAAATTTTTTATTTATGATAGTCACAGAGAGAGAGAGAGAGGCAGAGACATGGCAGAGGGAGAAGCAGGCTCCATGCACCGGGAGCCCGATGTGGGATTCAATCCCGGGTCTCCAGGATTGCGCCCTGGGCCAAAGGCAGGCGCCAAACCACTGCGCCACCCAGGGATCCCTCTTAACTTTTTATATAGCATCTATGACAAATACAAGTTTTATATTTTTATATATTGAAATATACTGATCTTTTTTTTTCCTGGCTTCTTGTTCTCATATTTTCTTTGGAAGACATGATCTACTCCAAGATTTTATCCATCAATCATGTATAATCTATTTTTTTAAAAGATTTATTGATTCATTTTAGAGACAGAGAGCGAGCACTTGTGAGTGAGTGGGGTAGGGAGGAAGAGAGAATCTCAAGCAGAATCCCCACTGAGCACAGAGCCTGACACGGGGCTCAATCTCATAACCCATGAAACCATGACCTAAGCCCAAACCAAGAGTCAGACACTTAACTGACTGAGCCACCCTGGCACCCCTAATATCTATATTTTATATACACATACATGGACATATACTCACACGCTTTTCCTATCTCCAGTAATTTTACAGCTATGACCACAGACTTAAAACATGAAAATTTAAGATCTCTCTTCTAGGTTTAAAATAATATTGTCTCTTCCTTCTATCTTCTTCCTCTTTAGAATAAAGGTGGAATTCCAATGTGCTGTTAGGCCTCTCATGGCCTCTCCTACCTCATTTCCTCCTGCTTTGTCTGCCATCAGGTCTCTAAAAGCTTCATTTTAAGTCTCAAAGGGCCAGGCTCTCTCATACATCTGGGCCTTTGCACATGCTGCCTTCTCTTGAAGGATGATAGGCTGCTGGTTTTCTCAGTGTCCTTGTCTAATGAGCAACAAAAAAAAATATTGGAGTCCTCCCTTGAAAGATGAGAAAAAGGGAAGGAGAAAGGAGTGAGGGAGGAACACCTAGGGGTTTACTGTGTAGCAGGAAGTCTTACTAAAATCCTTTGGAATTGTGGTGGGAAATACAGGGAGCCAGAGATTCAGCAGGAGGGATTATCCTAGGCTGAGCTTTTCAGTGATGACTACTTATACTTCCAGAGTCTTTTATGTCCTGGGAAAGCAACTTCTGATATTCCCTAATTTTGTGCTGGCAGATCTATTCAGAGGCAGCTGAGGACCAACTCACAGAAAATGGAAAGAAATAATGTAAATTCCTTTTCTTTTTTTTAAAGATTTTATTTATTTATTTGAGACAGAGAGAGTGCTTGAGTGTACAAGCAGGGAGAGAGGCAGAAGGAGAGCTAGCTTTGCTAGCAGGGAGCCTGATGCAAGGCTCAATCCCAGGACTCTGAGATCATGACTTGAGCTGAAGGCAGATGCTTAACCAACTGAACCACCCAGGCGTCTGAAAAGAAAGTGAATTCTTAATGATTGGAAGTCTGTGTTTGATGTTACCACTGCCTAAAATCCTCCTGCAGTCTCCATAATCTCCAAGATAAATTGGGAATTTTCTGGCAGGTTCCAAGAACCTTCTTAACCCTCAACACCCTGTATGCCTTCACCTCCTAGCACACTTAGCCTGCAGGGTTTCTCTAGGAAGTTCCCTGAGTGGATCACTCTGTGTCACCTCCTCTAGCATATTTATAATACTTGGAGTAGTTCTGAATCCCCTTGAAGGTGGACACACCTGTACTGACCATTCCCTAGTCAGCTCGCATATCAACTCCCATAGAGGACTCCTGAGTCGTTCCTAAACTTAGCCCGCCCCCAACTAAACCCTAACTGGGACCATCCCTGTGCTCATCCCTAGCCCTAAACCTAACTTTGTTTCCCATATTTAACCCTAAACTTAACTTTATCTACAATACACATAAACTTGATGAGTTTTACTCTCACCCTCCTCACTCTAGTCTCACCCTAAGCTTCAGCCTCGCCTCATCTCACCTTGCTAACCTCTAACCATAAATCTTACCCCACCTTACTCATTCCTAAACCCTACACCCAATCACCACCCTATTATATGAAAGGTGGATGGGTGAAATGGATGGACTGATAAATGAGTATACATATGGATTGATGGATAGATAGATACATGGATGGATGGATGGATGGATGGATGGATGGATGGATGGGCTGATAGATGGGTGTATGTATGTAGGTATGAATGGTTGGATGCTTACATGGTTGTATGTATGGATGGATGGACTGCTAGACAGGTGGATGGAGCCATGGGGGATAAGGCAGTAGACTGTATATGTGTCTGTGTGAGTGGGTATAGGATGTAGATGTATGATGAGTGATGAGGATGACAAAATGACTCACTGGATGTGCAGAGACCATACAAAAAATGTCATGTGAGAAGCTTAAACCAGGGTGGGAGCAGAAAAAATGAGGATGCAAATATAAATTAAAGGATGATTTTTTTTGGAAGTCTGTGATGTCATCAGTGAAGATATTAACAAAAAGGAATGATATGGTCCCACAGAAATTGGGAGCCTGTGTCATTCTGTGATTCATAGAAGCTAAATGTATTTCCTTAACACCTGCTGCATGTCTCACACAAAGTGGGGCACTTGGGTGCCTGTGAATGCTTGGCTGGCACAAGGGCTGGCTTCAGGTTGGTAACACTGTGGCTTAGTTCAAAGAGAATGGAGGACGTCCTACTCTAGAAAGATGCTGTTTTTATTAGTAACTCATTGTCAATGATTATGGTCTTCTTGGTGTATCAGAATTACCTGAGGGGATTTTTTTGAAAAGACACATGTAGAACTCACAAATGGATGGTCTGGATTGGGCTCAGGCATTGCCCAAGTGATTCTAATATGCATCCAGGGCTGAAGACTACTTCATTCATATTAATTAATAAAAATCAATCAGAAAAACTCTTACTCATCTTTCCAAATGGATTTTGCCAATTTGGTGATACTTTTTTTTTTTTTTTTTTTTTTTTTTTGCTAATAGAGCCAATTAGCCACACTCCTCCCAACCTCCATAGCACATTTTTCATACCTTTATTGAACTATGTACCGCATCATGAGGCGTGGGTATGTAAGGTTCTGTTTCCCCTCCCCTCACTGCTGCCATAGCCAGAAATCAGCTGGCTGCATAGGACAGAAATATGAGAAACCTCAAGGAATCCTGTCACCAGAAATACCATATAGAGTCCTAGAAAGTAAAAGACACATCTCATTCCTTTGTGCAGCTACATTGGTCTCCCTGCAAGTTTTGTCTGGGCAAACAATTAAGACTGTTGAACAAACAATCATTTTTGATATCCCCAAGTCTTTGTGGCTCAGCTTCTGTGTCTCCAGAAGAGAGCATCTGATTGTCTGGATCTTCTTGGGCTAGGTGTCCATTTCTGACCCAAGAAGCTGAGCCCAAGGAGATCAAGTCATGTACTGCTTGGACTCACTCTTTCCTAGAGGGCTGCAAGAGGAATCTCTACAAAGGAGGGCTTATAGTCAGGGAGGAAGTAACCTACACCAATCCCATGCATGGCTCTAAGATACCCGCCATAGATCTCCTAGTCAACCCACTGCCAAGCCCAGGACCTGACATCTTGTAGGTGTTCAGAAAAGAACTTTTTAATTAATAAATAGAACAAAGAAAGTTGAGGATCTGACTGATGATGAGGAATGATTTTCTCCCAAGGCCCAGGGGCCACAGAGTTCTCTCTTAGAAAAGGACTGAGAAGATTTCACAGATACAAGTCATCCTAACTGGGTCCATGGGGAAGACCTCACAGGAGTCTTCCCTTTGCTAAATGTCCTATCTTCTTCCTAGATGAGCCATCTAGGGCGCCTCACAGTTTTAATTGTGTACTGTAGTGGGTTGAATAGTGTCCCCCAAAGATATATCCACCTGGAACCTGTGAATGTGCCCTTATTCGAAAATAGGTTCTTTGCAAATGTAATTAAGAATCTTTGGGGGTTGTCTGAGTGGCTCAATCAGTTAAGCCTGAGAAAGTTAGGCTACTATAACTATGAGTAGTTATGGTTAAGCCTTTGACTCAGGTCATGATCTCAAGGTCTAATCCCTGCTCAGCTAGGGGTCTGCTTTTCTCTTACCCTCTGCCCCTCCACTATGTACTCTTGCTCTCTCTCCCTCTCTCAAATAAATAAATAAAATCTTTAAAAATGAATGTTTTTTCTTAAGACTCGAGTACACAGCATAATGATTCAACAATTCTATGCATTACTAAATGCTCACCACAACAAATGTATTCCTTAATCCCTTTTACCTATTTCAGACATCCCCCTCCCACCTCACCTCTGACAACCATCAGTTTGTTCTCTATAGTTAAGAGCCTAGTTTTGTGTTTGCTTCTCTTTTTTTCCTTGTCTGTTGTGCTTCTTAAATTTCACATATATGGTCATCCTGTACTTAGAGCGGGTCCTAAATCAAACAGCAGGTGGGCTTATAAGAGAAAGACAGGCAGGCAGAGGGAGATTTGAGATGGACACACAGAGAGAGCAAAGCCTAGAGTGAAGTTTCCCCAAGCCGAAGTCTGCCTAAGATATCAGAATGTGGAAAAGACGGGGGAGCATTCTGCTCTAGAACATTCCAAGTGAGTGTGGCCCTCCTTACACCTCGATTTTGGAATTATGGTCTCCAAAACCATGAGAGAATGAATTTCTATTGCTTTAAGCCACCCAGTTTGCAGTCATTTGTTGGGGCAGCTCCAAGAAACTAGTACAGGTATGTGGAAGACAGCCTCTATTCCTCTAGAACTTAAGCAGTATATTCTCCATCACATTTGAGTTTCAATTTACTGATAAGGGCTTGTCTTGAACAAGGCCAGCATAAGGTACGATTTTTCCCTTAAACGTGGGATTCGTACCTGGCCTCTTTAAGAGACCAAAGAAAGGGTGTTCAGTGATGGGTTTTGACTTTGGGTGGCCAGAAAATGTGTGAGGAGTCTTTTACACACTGCCTCCTTTATGCTTCAAAAGCACGCACTCATCAGATATGTAAAGGAAGAGGCGACAGAGGCACCATGATGTGCCCTGACTCGAAACCTCTCTTCTCAACACGGCACCATTTTATGGTTTTGTCTCCCTAAGACTTATGGATCCATTCATCAAGTTCCAAAGAGCAGGCTGATTTTACATATGGCTCTTCCTACTCTGTGCTTTCCTCAGACGATCAAAACCCACACTATTTTAGTAGAAAATAAATAAATACATAAGGAGAGCATTATTCTTCTCAGGCAATCACCTTTTCTTCATTACAGCATTCCGGTTGCCTCTCCTAGTAATGGATCTTTATTTTTATCTCTCTATTTCATGCCTGCCATGAGGAAACAGTATAACCACCCCCATCCTCCCCGGGAGCCTCCTCTTCCATCAAAGGAGAGATGACTATGTCTTGAGTGTCTGTCTTCACCTCCTGCCTTCCTGCCCTGACTATCCGCACCTCATCTTCTCTCATTTTTCGTTTATGTGAAAAGTTTTCTCCCTCTCCCCAGCTATTTTGTTTGAAGGAAAACAAATAAAACCCCACTCCAAGCTTACCATCAGTGTTGTCATTATTTACCATGAAGATCATTGCTCTTCGATTATGGAGTTGGGTCTGAGATCACTGGAAGAAGACTCTCTTTTTTTTACACCTTGGTGCACCAAGCTAAGTGATTAAGATATACCCTAAGCTGATGGTGTTGTCAGACTCATCGTACCTGCTTTATTTCTCCTCACTTTCCCATCCCCTCTCCCACTGCTGCCCCACTATGTGTTGATGGAGGAAGCACAGGCTATGAGAAAAGCATTAGAATAAAAGTTTGTCACAGAGAACTGTGATGAAAATGGCCTCGCTATTAAGGAGGGGTTGTTTGGGTCTCCTGTGAGCACAGAGGCAGGATCCTCATCAGATCTTTCAAATAGTCAGCTTCCACCATGGCGTACCATGGCCAGGGCCAAAAAGTGCAGAAGGTGATGGTTCAGCCCATCAACCTCATCTTCAGATACTGGCAAAATAGATCTCGGATTCAGATGTGGCTTTATAAGCAAGTAAACATGCAGATAGAGGGCTGTATCATTGGTTTTGTTGAGTACATGGACCTTGTATTAGATGATGCCGAAGAGTTTCATTCTAAAACAAAGTCAAGAAAACAACTGGGTTGGATCATGCTAAAAGGAGATAATATTACCCTGCTCCAAATTGTCTCCAACTAGAATGATCAGTGAAGTGAGAAATTCTTAAGAAGGCCAAGTAGTTTGTTTTTTTTTAGATGTCCTTTGTTCGGAATATAGTTCTAAAACCCTTGTTTGTATTGTTTTGATTACCTTTATGTTATTACCAGAGGACAATAAATGCTATGGGATTGTTTTTATTTTTTTAAAAAAATCTTTCAAATAGCCTGTTCCTTCCCTGCTGGTCATTAAAAATAACTGTAGTTTTAGTGGAAATGCTCACATCACTCAACATCAGGGAAATAGAAATCAAAACTACAATGAGATACCTACCACCTCACACCAGTCAGAATGGCTAAAATTAACAAGTCAGGAAATGACAGATGTTGGTGAGGATGTGGAGAAAGGGGAACCCTCTTTCACTGTTAGTGGGGATGGAAGCTGGTGCAGCCACTCTGGAAAACAGTGTGGAAGTTCCTCAAAAGGTTGAAAATAGAGTTACCCTAAGACCCGGCCATTGAACTACTAGGTATTTATCCCAAAGATACAAACATAGTGATCCGAAGGGGCACTGGCACCTCAATGTTTATAGTAGCAATGTCCAGGAGTAGCCAAATTATGGAAAGATCCCAGATGCCCAACAACAGATGAGTGGATAAAGAAGATGTGGTGTATATATAAAATGGAATACTATTCGTCCATCAAAAGGAATGAAATCTTGACATTTGCAACAACGTGGATGGAACTACAGGGTATCATGCTAAGCAAAATAAGTCAATCAGAGAAAGATGATTATCATATGATCTCACTCATGTGTGGAATTTAAGAAACAAAAAAGAGCATCATAGGGGAAGAGAGGAAAAAAATAAAACAAGATGAAATCAGAGAGGGAGATAAATCATAAGAGACTCTTGATTAAGAGGGAGGAAATAAACTGACGGCTGCTGGAGGGCAGGGGGATGGAGTAACTGGGTGATGGGCGTTAAGGAGAGCATGTGATGTAATGAGCACTGGGTGTTATATAAAACTGATGAATCACTGAGCTCTACCTCGGAAACTAAAAATACATTATATGTTAATTAATTGAATTTAAATTTAAAAAAATAACTGTAATTTTTAAATATGCCAATAGACACAGAATATAAATAGGAGTCCCATAATTTCTCTCTACCAGTGAGTTTGGGCAGAGGTTTTTTGTACTACTACCAGGCAAGCATGTATGACTGTCCAGAGAAATGTTTCAGAACTCTCTTTTCCTTCTGTGGTGGGGCCTGGCAGTGCTCCACATGGGGACCACTCAGCCTGTCTAGATTGGTAGGAGAACCACTCAAACCTGAAAGAGTCCCAAGCAAATAGGGTGGCATCTTTGCTGCCTTATTTCATTGAATGGTAGGCAGGGGCTGTTCATTACTTCGGCATAAACTGACTTTGTAGCTGGACAGACCATAATAAATGGAGCGAGGAAAAGAGAATGGACTGTTTCTGGATTGGACTCCACCTCTTTGTGACTATGAATTCGTACAAACATGCTGGTTTGTGAGGCTCCGCCATCCTTATAGCTCAAGTGAAGACAATAATTTCTGATCCCCCGCAAACTGAGAATAAAAAATGTTTCACAAGTTTGAATAATATGCAAACTCTTAGTGGTTATTATGGTTAGGCTGATTTGGGACCTCAGCTATCTAATGGTTTTGTAAATATACTTTTACTATATATATTAGATTATCATCTTTTTCCTACTTATTATCTTTTCAATTATAACGTATTTCTGGTGAAATAAAAAAAGATAAGTAATAACTGATTAACAGAGACTGCACTAGAGTATGAATGAAAAAATTGCTTTTCAGCTTTTCTTAAAGAATAAGAGTTAGCAAAAGTCATGACTGTCTTCCTTCCCATCTCCGCAGATAGAATAAAAAGAGTCAGAAAATGCTATTTTTATTTTTAATGCTTATCAGAGCAATCTATTGACATAGTTTAATGAGTCAAATCGTGTATAGTCCCCAGCCCCAGCCATGCAATTTCCAAATCCCTCCTCAGACCCACTACTTACATCTCATTTATATATTTAGTTCTTCATTATATTTTTAAATGACATGCCTGTACTGCACTTTCTTGCTTTTCCCTTTTTAGGTATTATTTATTGCCTCCCTTCTACGGAAAATGTCATCCTAAAGGGTTGGGTACCTTTATGCAAGTGCCTGGGACTCCCTCGAAGCAGGTTGAATCATAGAACCCAGTGATGCATTTCCCAGACAAGTCAGCTCCATGCCAGGCATGGGATCACAAGAGGTGACAAGACACTGGGCAAACACCCTACCCCTCCAACTGACAAGGCCTAGGATCTGCTGATGGATGATGGGAAGGCATCATGGAGAGGAGACATGATATGATAGATAAGTAATTATGCCATCTGACAGCAAGTATGGCATTGACTTGAAGAAGGAAAAAAAGGGTAAATGCATCTTTGAAGGAAGCTGAGGCTTTTCTATGCTTACTCTTCATTGTTCCTTTTTTCTGCCTTATTTGTAAACCAAACAACACTAACTTCTGAGTTCAAAAGAGAAAGGATGTTGCTGTGGCTTTATGACAACAACTGAGTCCAATCCAGATGGCCATGTTAAAGAGATCCACCTATTATTTTTTGTTACCATCTCCTTGGTTGGCTTTGTCTTGATGACAGTGAGGTAGAAAATCCAATATCTGTGCTTCAGGAACTTGTTTTAAGGGATCAAAGACATTGTCAGATGGAATCTATTTTGCTGGAATACCACAGTTCTGGGTTTTGTTCTCTCCTGGAGTAAAACAGATGAATCCCTGGGCTGATGAACACTCTCTAGTCAAGTGTACCCTTGGAGATGGGGAGAAACGAGAAGCCACACAAATCTTAAAATAATTTGTTCTAACTCTCTGAAGAAAGTCCATGGTATTTTGATAGGGATTGCATTAAACGTGTATATTGCCCTGGGTAACATTGACATTTTCACAATATTAATTCTGCCAATCCATGAGCATGGAATATTTTTCCATCTCTTTGTGTCTTCCTCAATTTCTTTCAGAAGTGTTCTATAGTTTTGAGGGTATAGATCCTTTACATCTTTGGTGAGGTTTATTCCTAGGTATCTTATGCTTTTGGGTGCAATTGTAAATGGGATTGACTCCTTAATTTCTCTTTCTTCAGTCTCATTGTTAGTGTATAGAAATGCCACTGACTTCTGGGCATTGATTTTGTATCCTGCCACGCTACCGAATTGCTGTATAAGTTCTAGCAATCTTGGGGTGGAGACTTTTGGGTTTTCTATGTAGAGTATCATGTCATCGGCGAAGAGAGAGAGTTTGACTTCTTCTTTGCCAATTTGAATGCCTTTAATGTCTTTTTGTTGTCTGATTGCTGAGGCTAGGACTTCCAGTACTATGTTGAATAGCAGTGGTGAGAGTGGACATCCCTGTCTTGTTCCTGATCTTAGGGGAAAGGCTCCCAGTGCTTCCCCATTGAGAATGATATTTGCTGTGGGCTTTTCATAGATGGCTTTTAAGATGTCGAGGAATGTTCCCTCTATCCCTACACTCTGAAGAGTTTTAATCAGGAATGGATGCTGTATTTTGTCAAATGCTTTCTCTGCATCCAATGAGAGGATCATATGGTTCTTGGTTTTTCTCTTGCTGATATGATGAATCACATTGATTGTTTTACGGGTGTTGAACCAGCCTTGTGTCCCAGGGATAAAGCAATAAAGAGGGTGAGAAGAAAGTCAGAGAAGAGAAACTGCTCTACAGTTGACCATCCTTGTCTCATATTCCATTTCATATTTATAATACACTTATGAGGTAGTTATAGCAAGCATATTACCCAGTTCAGGTGAAGGAACTTTCCAGAAAACTTCTTGGAATAAGGAGAGTTGCACTTAGAAGTCAAACCAGGTCTTTGTTTATATCCAACTGTTTTAGTCACAAGATAAGGCAATACATATTAAACAACTTTTAAGAAAATATAAGCCTTAAGTATTTTTATGGTTACACTGGCCTTAGACCTTAGTTATCTGATGTCTTAGGCAAACTACTTAGCTTGTCAGAGTGTCTATTTCCTCAACTATGAATTAAAGTGATAATAGTTGCTTCAAGCTATTTGTTGAGCATCTGGGGTAATGCTTTCTAATACAATACACTGTTCACACAAGCCTGCCTTGTCCAAGTGTTTTGTGCATGTTGACTGATACACTGCAAGCTTGTGAGATAGGTTCTATAAGGACCATATTGTCTGTCTTGCAGTGGGCAGATAGCTTCCCTGGGAGACAGAGTGATGTGCCAAAGCTCACAAGTGCATTAGGCAGAGGATCTGAGACCCAGCCCTCAACATCTTGGTGCAGGAACCTGCAACCATAACCCTTATGCAGTACTGCCTCAAATCTCTGAAACGTGTATAGGGTTGCGCAGATTTCTGGAGTCTCCATGAGTGCTGGTATCTTTGAGCAACATCTTCGAGATCACATGGAAAAAAAAAAAAAAAGTACCAGAAGTCTCCAGCCAATTAATCTCCTGGGATTTCTCCCAATGCATCAAACTTTTCATGCCTTCACTTTCTTCTTTGCTCAGCTCAAATTATTTCAGGAATATTTTTGTCAACACCCCGAATTCCCTCAACCTCTGCTTTTCACATCATCTGAGTAAAGCTCAAACCCCAGATGCACTCAGTAATTCTCCTGTCTTCACTCAAGAAACAAGTGCTGCTAGAGATCACCCAGCAAAGCAGAATGCGTTGATGTTCACCGTCAAAAGCAGAATCACCACTGTCAGGAAGTTCTCCTGTGCTTTCTTGACCCATCAAGATCCTGTTTTCACCACAAATATTTCAAACCCTTACTACTTCTCTCATATCTCTGTAAACACCCCCATAACACATAGAAGGGGACAAAACCTTCAAGTTCTCAGATAAAATTGAAAGAGTGGGATAAGAACTTCCTCAACTTTCTCTAAATACTGAAACTTCAACATATGTCCTATCTTTCTATTTTGGTAACTTTCAAAGAGACACGCTCTTCCACGTGAGGTCATTTCCATCCCCTTGTTCTGAGAAAGACTTCCCTGTTCCTGGGAATCTTAAAATCTCAATCGTTTCTTGTCTCTCTCCAGTACATTTTGCTAGATCCTTCACATTGATACTTGTTCATTTAATCACGATCTTCCCATTTTAGAGAAAAAAACCACTTTATTGCTCTGAATCTTCTTCTAATTAACATCTTATCTAAATCCCCCTTTTTGCAGACACCTTATGAAAAGAATCTCTTTCCTCCTGCACTTCCAAACACTCACTTTATCCCTTATGTCTGTCTGTTCTCTGCTCATGTCTGGTCTCTTAAATGGGTTTTTTCTTAGGTCACAGGGTGTTCAGTCCTCTATGGGGTCTTTCCTACACTTCAGGACAAAGGACTTCTAGTTTTTTCTCTCTGTCTCTGTGTTCCTTCTTCTCAGCCACTATTACCTTTGAATGTTGGAGTTCATTCATCCTAAACCCCATGCTTTTATTCTATATGTCTTCCTAAGACCAGATCAACAAAATCTGTGGCTTTAATAGTCATTTCTAGGCTAAGGGCTCCCAAACTGATGGACAGAACAAAGCCTCTTGCTCTGAGACCAAATTCTAGGTCTTCTCGGACTTAGTGAATGGCATCATCATCAATAGCACAACCTAGCCCCTTTAGAGTCAATGGGAGTCCTACCACAGCCTCATCCTCATAATTAAGCTTTGGCCAATGCAAGATAATTTTATCCTCTAAAGATCTGTCTTCTCTGTTCACTTCTATCAATGCCTATCACCACTATGTTAGTTGAAGAGGCCACCATCTCTTACCCAGACACTACAGTGACCTCTGATTCCTAGCCCAGGCCAGGCCCCCTTCAAACCACCACTGAAGCCCTCATGATTTTCAATACACAAACCTGGTCTTTTTGCTTCCAGATTAAAACCTCCTAATAAATCTTCCTTGCTCTAGGGATAGTCATCTCAGTCTTTAATATGCTTCCAGGGTCAAGCATGGACTGGAGCGAGTGTCTCCTCACCTCATTTCATGGCATGCCTGGCCCCACAGGCTATGCTCTGCACATACTTATTCTCGCTGTCTATTGTTATGAAACAAATAACTCCACACTTAGAAGAGTCAACAGCCACCATGTTCATAGCTCAGGAATTCTATGGGTGGGGAATTCATAAAGAGCCAGTGGGGATGTCTGAGACCAGGAATTGGGGCTGATAAGATCTGGGACTGCAGGATCCACTTGCCAAGATGGCACCTTCCTTGCCAGCCTAGAGCCTGGGCCAGGATGGCTGAGGACAGGCACAGCTGTGGTTGTCAATCCCAGCACCAGCCCATGGCATCTGCTTGGGATCCATGGCTGGTTTCTTAAAGAGAGCAAGCAGTCTTTCAGAGCTAGAATTCCCGGACAAGCTACTGGAAGCCATGGCCTTGCACAGCCCACCCTCGGAAGTCACAGGTCATCCCTTCTTGCACATTCTTTTCACCCAGGCAGTCACAAACATTTACCCATTTCACAGGACAGAGACCCCACCTCTTGATGAAAGAAGTGTCAAATAATTTGGGGCCATGTTTGAAAAATGCTGCATTCTTTTCTGCCATTCCTCAAAAGCACCATTGACTCCCAGTCAGGGCTCATGTAGCCCTCCCCCTTTTCCTTCCTCACAACCTGATTAGTCATACCCATACTGAAGATGCCAGCTCTTTCTCTGCTTCCTCAGGGAGCTCTCTTAAGACTAAAAGTTTGACCTGACCCCCTCTCCATACCTGCTTCCCCCCATCCACTTCTTTGTTGCTTTCAATACCATTGTCATTCTAACCTCAAGTTGCTGATTGATAACTGCCCCCCTATTACATAATGAACTCCCCAAAGGCATAGACCCTAGAATGAACGAAGAAATGAAATGAGAAGGAGAGAGAACTGGAGCATGGTCTCTCCAACTATACGTACAGAGCTCCTTGAACACATTTTGCTCCCTCTCTATGAAAGGAGAACATTCTGGCAGATAAGGCAGTAAAGACCTGTCTTCGGAGAACTGTGTTGGGAGGTCTTCCAGGAGAGTTACATGGGAAGAACTCTTTTGCCTTGTTTGCTTAATCATCCTAAATGAATGAACAAAACACTTTACAGCCTCTCCTGGCAGCCTCTGGCCTCTGCACATGGCAGAGCATGAATGTATGATTGCAGTGCTTGCCTGGGACCATTCAGGTGTAGGCAGGAGGGCACAGATCAGGAGCAACAAGAAACAGAAGTTGCAGCTACACCTGGATATTCAGCTCCTTTGAGCCCTGGGGGCACCTGGATACTTTCCAGAAGGGGAACACCTGGGTCCCCCACAGCCTGGATGGCTGCCATGCACCTTTGCTTCCTGCTGAAATGCTGGGCAGAGTAGTCTGCAGCATCAACACACAGACCACACATCCAAGGCGGGGGCTGGTGGGGGACAGTGGGGGTGAGCTTCTCATGAGGTGTGCTACCATTCTGAAGTCTGGCATCGCATTTTTTCCTGCTTTGTGCTAAGATGATTTTCCTCTCTGAGGCTGTTGTTCATCCCACAGGAGTGACCCAAGCTTCCATGTCTCAGTAGGAGGGGCTGGGTGGTTTGTGTTGTGAAATGTTCTGACAACAAAGTATACTGAACTGAGACCCAAGAAAACAGGGGCATTTTTTTCTACTCTGATTCAACCATTTACATATTGTCATGACTAGGGTCAAAATTCAATCATTTACTAAGTCCAAAGCATAGTATTGAAAGAAGGTAGGAAAGTGACTCAAATTTATTTGGGAGATCATATATATATATATATTATATATATATAATATATATATATATAATATATATATCATATATATATATGATATATATATATATCATAAACCCTATATGCTTCCAGGGTCAAATATACACCCTATATGTGTCTATCTATCTATCTATCATCTATCATCTATCATCTATCTATCCACACGTACATGCACATATATGCACATGCATACAGATACATGTGTGTGTACAGTATGAGCATTCCTATATATAAATGTATATACACATAAAATCAAGTCCTTAGCAACACAGTCGTGTTTTGTATTTGCTTCTTAAAGTAATTTTCTTCTCTTGCATATGTTTTTTTCTTTAGATTAAGCTCTGTATGAGCCAACTGACTCAGGAAATCTAGCTATATCTTATGCTGTTCTTAAAATCAACATCACGGTAGAAGGGGAGGAGGGCAGGGGGTGGGAGTGAATGGGTGACGGGCACTGGGTGTTATTCTGTATGTTAGTAAATTGAACACCAATAAAATCAACATCACAATCATCATTATGAAAGGTAATGGCAATGATGATTCCTTGAGCTTCAGACTATTTTTTACAAAATAGTCTGAGGCTACTGTGGTTGTATGCTCATCATCTCTTTTACTGGGAAATAATCTCAGACAATTTACCAAAAAAAAAAAAAAAAAAAAGTTATGAACTCCTAAGTCTGGGCTGCCTTTCCTAAAAGAAGAGGTAGAGAAGGTGAGTCTCCTGAAATGAATTAAATGTATCTTCTTTCAAAGGACAGCAGTTGTGAAGGAGGACAGCAGCAAAGGATACTTTCTATATGCTTATCTGATCCTATTTCCACCCAAGGATGTAGAACTGTACTTTAATTTTAGAAATATTACTTAATATTAGAAATCTGATTACTACCCCCTTTAAATAAGAATACAAACTTTTACTCCATTCTTTCAACTCGACCTCCATCCTCAGAGAGACTGTGGATCTTTGTCTCTAATCAGTGTGTATTCCACTCTGTGTAAGAATCACTGATGTTGATAGAAATAGCCATGGGGTGTGCTAAGAACCCATTTCGTGTGTCAGAGGAGCTGGGTCTCCGCTAGATGAAATGTCAGAGGAAGGCAGATATCTCTATGTGAAATGACCTTAAGAAAACCCCGACCTCGCCAAAGATGACCTTTTTTCCAGCAAGAAACATTAAAATTACAACCATATTCATGTTTCAGTTTCAAAAACAATATGTATTTCTCTTCCACACTCTCTGACTTGGCATCCTACATGTCTTAAATAAAGATATACCAGGGTCCTATTTCTACTCAGCAGTGCAGAGTTGATTTATTTCTGTCTGAACACACCCGCGGAATGAAGCTGCTCTTTTTAATTCCTCAAGAGGCCCATCGGAGGTCCATTTTATTGCTATTTTAGCTGAATGTTTTACTACTGTATCTGTATTTAATATTTCCAGTGTGGCCTCATTTTTGGAATTTTTCCCCCAAAATCCCACAGGCATCCTTGTTTTAAGTAAAATATATGTCTTATCAATGTGTTAATCAAACTGAAAATTCTGGCCCCAAAAAATGCAGCTATAGAGAAATGTCCACATCTGATCACATTTGGATCTTAAAGTGCCAAAGTGCAAAGTGACAGATCAGGAGCAGAGATGTATTTTATAGCAGTGGCAGGAGGAACGTGGCTGGCCCGAAAGCCACATTGAGAAACAAGCTTTAAAAAGCACTTGCTTTATTCTACTTTGCGATTAGTCCTTTATTTTTTGTCTATCTGCTTTAAGTGCCTTCTCTTGCAAATTACCCCCCCCCCTTTTTTATCAGCACGAATTCCATGGAACATGGAAAGCCTTTTTTCTTCAATACCTAACTGCCAAAGTAAAACATAGGATTTCAAAGCACCTGTCATTGTCAGAATGGGAGAATGGCTTCAGAACCTTCTAAGCTCTGGGTGTGTGTGTGTGTTTTACCCTATTAATGGTGTTTAAGGTACTGTGACACACATGCTCCAAGTCTCCAACATGAATGGGAGATCACTAGAGTTAGACTCCTTTCCAAAACAGGGCGCTGACTAGAGCTACAATCTACTCTGGGCATTAGACATGGACAAATACAAATGCAAGCAGCACACAATGGAGTGAGTTGGAAAAAGAACTTTGCTACTTATTCACTAGATCATCTAGGCCTATTCACCAACTCCTCACCTTTAAGTTACAACAATAGTGTCTACATCATGCATGTGATGTGAAGGATGAAGGGAATGATGTGTGAGAAGCAGCTGGGATAATGCATGCATGGTGGAGAGTTCAAGTTAGGACTTAGGGTCAGAGTATCTTAAAAGACACAGCAAGAAGGCAAGGCTACATCACCTCCATTCTTGTAGAACAGAAGACAATAGGAAGGTAAGGAACTGATAAATAGAGCAGGCATGCTGGCGCTTGAGCACTTGGGAATCACATTGCCATTTTGTTGTTACTAGAGAGAGATGTTGGTTCTTTTTTTTTTTTTTAATTTATTTATGATAGTCATACAGAGAGAGAGAGAGAGAGGCAGAGACACAGGCAGAGGGAGAAGCAGGCTCCATGCACAGGGAGCCCGACGCGGGATTCGATCCCGGGTCTCCAGGATCGCGCCCTGGGCCAAAGGCAGGCGCCAAACCGCTGCGCCACCCAGGGATCCCTTGAGATGTTGGTTCTTTTATCAGTTTAGAATAAAATTCCAGGGAAGAATTCCGATTGGCTTGGCTTCTATCATATGACCACTTTGTATTACAATATACTACTTGGGGAAGTTCAATAGAACGTGGTAGTTTGAAAGAGCATATTTGAGAAGGATAGTCTACTCTGAGTTGACAAATTATTAAATATCTACTACTATTCATTATTAGTGTCATGGAGATTTCAGCATCCTGTTCCCCCCACCCAAACACTTCCCGAAAGGCTTCATACTTCCTCACAAATCAAGCCTGAACTATGCTGATGATATTCAAAGCAGTCCTTCCTCTGCGGAGATTTTTATCTGTCAACCTTATTATCCACTCTTTCCTTAAAATATATTTCACAAATGAGTCAGGATCATCTGTGTGCATATCTTCCTTACTTATGGGGATGACAAATCTTTCCATTTGTATCCTGCTTTTGGAATTCTGATGTGATTGTGTATCTACTATCCCATCTAATGTTTGGGACATAGGTAAGCAAACTGGGGCCATGGGAAAGGATCATAACCTATGGTTTATCTATTTGCTTAAGGCAAGACATTTTGCAAAGTTTCTAAAGGGTAGCATCAGTACTTGAACTCAAGCCATCAGTCTTAAAATCAAGTTCTCTTTTAGAAGTCATGCCATCCATACATGAACATTTTATTCCTAGTCTGAAAACTATGGCTTTGTTGCTGACTAGTCATGATCTATAAATTTAAATATGGGGTGCTAGAAGGCTAAGACCACATCCCCATTATGAAGGATATAAGGACCTTCCATGCACAACAGTATTCCACTTAGGGACCTCAACAAAAGGCAGCCTATCTGCTGCTCAATGGGTTTTCAAAACTGAATGCTCTTTCTTTAGTTCAGAATCTGGACACTTTCTGGGAATTCAGTGAAGGCACCATAGACTCTCTAGTTTCTCTGTTCTTGTCAAAAGCCTGTCCAAGATTTATGAAAGCTCTTTGAGGGAAAATGTAGTGTGTCCATATCTCTACTACTTGGGACACACCCCTTAGAGCCTGGCTAGCCTTGGAAGGCTGCATTCTGACCCACACGTCCTAGCCTTTACCAGAGCTTCCAACCTTTAACAAGAGTTTAATTTCATGTCATAATCTTTGGTTTAATGTTAATAAGAATGATCATAAGGATTTAGGATGTGGGTGTTTGATAAATATTTGCCAAGTGATTGTGTATGTAACTGAATTAACCAAAATAATTTTGAAATATCTCACCATAAAGATGAACTTGTCAGTTCTTCCCTGCATATCTATCATTTTTGCTGTAATATTTTGAAAATATGCTAAATGTTGGCATCATAATGAGAATAGTAGTAACTTCTAGATGAATTGACAATTATTGGGCAATCTCTATACATAATAATATTTTTGTCTTGAATTTTGCTTGTCTAATTTCAATATGGTTAAAATTTGCTGTATCTTTATTTGCCGTTTATTTGCGACCTGTGGATGCTGTCATGAGCTGAATATAATTTTGTAAACATCATATTCCTGATTTTTTAACTTGGTCTTACATTTAATACCTTTTAACGAATGGCATTTAGTCCATTTATATTTATTGTGATTATTCATATCACTGAGCTTCTTCCTATAATCTTACATTGTGTCTCTTCTTTTTTTTTTATTTTTTATTGGTGTTCAATTTACTAACATACAGAATAACCCCCAGTGCCCGTCACCCATTCACTCCCACCCCCTGCCCTCCTCCCCTTCTAACACCCCTAGTTCGTTTCCCAGAGTTAGCAGTCTTTACGTTCTGTCTCCCTTTCTGATATTTCCCACACATTTCTTCTTTAACACCTTTAATAATAATGTGGGATCCCTGGGTGGCGCAGCGGTTTGGCACCTGCCTTTGGCCCAGGGCGCGATCCTGGAGACCTGGGATCGAATCCCACGTCGGGCTCCCGGTGCATGGAGCCTGCTTCTCCCTCTGCCTGTGTCTCTGCCTCTCTCTCTCTCTCTGTGACTATCATAAAATAAATTTAAAAAAATTAAAAAAAAATAACACCTTTAATAATAATGTGATTTCTATAACTATTCACTTTCCTAGAATTTTATTTTGGGGATAAAATAGAGCAGGTATGGGAATTGACTGTGGATTTTTGTTGTTAATTTAGTTGTGTTTTTTTCTCTGTTTGTTTGGAATGTATACATATTGCTTCTTTATCTTCAGTGGTCACACTTGAAATTTTTGTCTTATGTATTTAACAAGATTAAAAGTTAATAATTTTAAATCTTTTTTTCCCAAAAGAAATATAAGAGCTTCAGATTTTTTTCCTTCTAAAGTTTTCATTTATTTAAGTAATCTCTACACTTAATATGTCCTTAAATCCATGACCCTAAGATCAAGAGTCACATGTTTTGACTGAGCCAGACAGGAGCCTCAGATTTATTTTCCTTCTAAAATATTTCTATCTGGGGATGCCTGGGTGGCTCAGCGGTTTAGTGCCTTCTTCAGCCTGGGGCATGATCCTGGGGTCCTGGAATGGAGTCCCATGTTGGGGTCCCTGCATGGAGCCTGCTTCTCTCTCTGCCTGTGTCCCTGCCTCTCTCTCTGTCTCTCATGAGTAAATAAATAAAATCTTAAGAAAAATATATTTTTATCTGCCTGAATAATGTCTTTTTAAAAATTCCTGTAGTCTGTTGGTCATAATTTTCTCAGTTTTGAGCTATCTGAAAAGATCTTTATCGTACTTTTACTTTTAATGATAGTTTTACAGGACTCGCAATTAGTTACAATCTCTCAAAATGTGGAAGATGTTACTCTTCTTGTTTCTGCTTTTCAACTGAAAATCTGTTAGCTTGTTAATCTTTTTCTCTCTGGTGACTTTTGGAATCTTACTGAAGTTCTGAAGTTATACAACAATGTGTCTAAGTGTGAAATTCCTTGTTTTGTTTGATTCGGCTTGATATAAACTGTACTTTATTTTCTGTGTTTTATATTTTTGTATTCTATAAGCATTTTCCATGTTTCTCTTTCAAGTAATTTGGTTATTTCTTCTATTTAGATATTTCTTCATGATTCCCAATTTTCAGTTCATTTAATCTTATTTGATATTTAAACCATTCATTGGATATTGAAATTTAATACATTTATTTCTAATGTACTTACTTCCTTTTTTCAAATCTGTGTGAACACAATTATCTTTTGTTCTTTACTAATTTTGTTTTATTTCCTTAAATATTTCAAATATACTTACTTTATATCATATGTATAACTAACTGCATGTGTGTCTGTGTGTGTAGGACCTACATTTGGCAGATGATCTTCAGAGACAATTTTTAGTTGATTATTTTTGAGGACCAAAGGACCTACCGATATGGCACTATTTCTGAATCCTTGTGAGTTCCTGTTCTAAAGTCCAGGTCTCAGGTTGACGTCCACCATTGAACCAGGGTCTAAGCTTAGTTTTATTGAACACAGCCTTGCTTATTGCTCACCTCTCTTGTTCTACTTTCAGCTCACTTATTTTCCTGTCTGCTTATTTGCAGTTCTTAGAGATTTGCTTTATATTCTATCAAGCCATTAAAAAAGCACTAAAATTATTTTCATCTATAAACATGTTAATTTCTCATTAACCTAAATCTGGTTGTATTTCAGCCAAGATATTCTTTTGATGATCTTGTCTGCCATACAATCAGAAACATACTTCTGGAATTATTTTGGGGGGATATTGTCTAATTGATCATTCTGTGTCCCTGGGCCTCCAAATAATGATAATGAAAAATAGTAATAATAACAAGAAGTGTATACTGAGAAATTTTCATGGCTCCAGAGACCATGCCAAACAGGTATAAATAATGTCTTCTCTCCATGGTGAAAAAAACTGTGTTTTTGAGAGTAAAATTGAATGGTATTTACTTATCAAAAACCTCATTGATAGCAGAGCTGGGGTTGAAAGAAGCTGGCATAATATTCTCTACATTTAACACTATGCCATGCTGTATATCAATTTGAAAAATATAAAATTATATAGTTTTCATAGAAAACTGCTTTTTGAATTCACAGCTAGAACGTATACTAATTTACCTCAAAAGACTGGCCTGACCCCTCTTTCCAACAATGAGCATTACAGGACTGATCATACCTCCGCTTTGCTGGGGACCCTGGAAAAGCTCTGGAACAAGCCAGAAATTGAATTTCATCAATTCAGGTAGACATCCTCATTTGCATTCCTCTCTCTAACCATAACATTCTGGTTAGTATGTCTATTTTATTGTGTACTTGTTGTATGAATTCTTATTGCAACCATTTCAAAAATGAACAAATAATTAAAGAGATGAAAGTTGAGCACAGAGATACATGATTGCCTTATGGAAAAAGCTTAAGTCACTCAGCTCATGTTTTCAGAACACATGCAAGATTTTAGCAGTGCAAATGTCCACATCATGCATTATTTTAGCTTTATTATCAGAGGGGGGATCCTTTTCTAGTGTGCTAGGCGACAAAAAATGACAGCAAATGCAATTGGGTTAACATTAGAAACCTTCCAAAAGGTTTTCCTTCAACTGTTCTTCACTGAAAACAGTCCTCCCGGGTCCTTTTGGTTCTATACATTGTAGAGTTGAGAAGACAGAGGCAATGAGGCTCTGTGGCTTGCTAATGCTACAGGACCAGTAACAAGGTTCTCCAGAGAATGAGAACCAATATGACACATATACATTACACACACACACACACACACACACACACAGATGATTCATTAAATGGAATTGGCTCACATGTGATTATGGAAGCTGAGAAGTTCCTGGAGACCCAGGGAAGCCGAAGGTTTTGTTCTCAGAACCAGCAGACCAGTGATGTAAGTCCCAGTCAAGGGCAGGAGAAGCCTGATGTCCTAGCTCAAGATCTCAGGCAGAGAGCAAACCCCTATTCCTCAGCCTTTTGTTCTCCCAGGCCCTCAGTGTATTGGATGGTGCCCACCCTCCTTGGGGAGAATAATCTGCTTTACTCAGCCCACCAATTCAAATGCTAATCTCTTCTGGAAACACAATCACAGGAACACCCAGAAATAATGTTTAATCTGGGCACCCCATGTTCCAGTCGAGTTGGCACAAGAAATTAACCATCGTAGCCAGTAAGTGGGAGAGGCAGGAAGGACCACCTCATAGATCCAGAACTCTTCTTTCTCCCCTTGTGATTCCTATATTATTAAAGTAAATACTGGTCAGTTCCCCTTGCCTGACTCTCCAGGGGGAAAATTAATAATAAATTAAAAATAATAAAAAGCTCTTCCATCTACTTTTCTCTGTCATACTGCTTCTCCATACTGGTTCCATTTAGAGAAAATTATTTATTATCCATTCTCTTTAAAATTCAGTATTTTCTAACAGATATTCTATTAGTTCCTGGGGTCCCAAGTGTCACTGAGAGGATGGAGATACTGACCTGAGTGGCCCCAGAATCCACCAGGATTTCCCTCATGTCCAGTGTCAAATGTCTTTTAATTTGTCTCCCCAGCAATCTGCTTATCCTCCAAGAAAATGGGCCCCTGCCCTTAGAAGAGCCCTCTCTTTCACTACAAGATGTGTTCCAGCCAAATAACTTAACATCTTTTCTCTGCAAGATACCATCCAAGGCATAATATTTTCATTCTGACATGTCTGGTGAATCCTGCAAAAATACCATTTTATTAAAAGTGATTTGCCTTTCAGGATTTATTGCCTTTCTTGGATATAAATGTTGCAGCTCTCCAAATTGAGATGGAACATTGGCTAATTCAGGCTAAAGAAAGTCCACTCTTCCTTGGAAGCTAGATTCTGAGCTGGAAGGATGCCTACATGATTAGTTTGCTGAACACTTTGCTTCTACATTTGAGGGCACTGAGAAAAAGATATCAAGTCACTTGCTCAAGAATACACAGGTCATTTTGACGGGAGTATTCAAGGGTTGGTTGTCTTGTGCTTCAATATTCTAATTAGCAAGTTGACATAGTCACAGGAGATTGCAAATCTTAGAAGGGCAGTGATAATTTCTTTATAATTCTATTCTCTATTGACTATTTTAATGATATACCCAGATACTCAAAACATGACTTCCATATCCAAAGATCATAGCATTTTAGGACCCTCAGAAACTTTATGGCAGAAAAGAAAGTTGCATTTCAAAACTAATGGAATCTTATTTATCTGCTAGGAATTAGGCTCTGTGCTTTTCAGTGTATTATCTCATTAATGCTCATAAGTATTTGGTGAGGTAGGTATAGCTACGATTTTACAAACAGAAACTAACACTTAGAAAGATGGCAAATTCTGCTCAGAATTATCAGCCTGTCAAGGGTAGAATGAAGCATTGCATCTTGTTTTCTCCATCTTGGAAGTCCTAGCTTCTAAACCATATTGGTTCCTCCACTCAAGAGCTATGAGCCACATTGGGGATCCCCTCACCGGGACAGTGAGGACTTGCCATGACAGAACTCAACAGGTCCCAGGTAGAACAAGCCAACAGAAGCTGACTCAGACAGCAGGAAGTCCAGGAAGAGATGAGTGAGGCCCTAGGGAGCCCTTGATGCCTCCCTAACAGGCACCACTGGGGGTCAGAGAATCTGCAGAATGCTGTGGAAGATAGAGAACCTGGAGGCTGGGCTTATTAGGATAACTGACAGTCAGGCACACAATTCTGTTACCTAAACTGTAGTACAAGCCTTGATATAGTGGTGAACAAAGCAGGGACGTGGGCACTCAAGCCCTGGGAAGGAGAGGGTGTGACAAGGATGGATAAGGGCTGACGGCCTGGGCTAACAGGCAATGTATGTGGTAAGAGAGCTGTGGGTTAAGTGTGCATCACTCCAGAATCCCATTCTCTCTCTTCCATGCTATTGCTGTGTGACCTATGCTAAACACTTAACCTGTCTGAGAATCATATGTTTCATCTCTAGAATGAGGAGAACTATAGTTATCTCAGGGAAGTTTTTTTTTATTTTTTAAGATTTTATTTATTTTTTCATGAGAGACATAGAGAGAGGCAGAGACATAGGCAGAGGGAGAAGTAGGATCCCCCACGAGGAGCCCAATGCAGGACTTGTTCCCAAGACCCTGGGATTAAGATCTCAGCAAAAGGCAGATACTCAACCACTGAACCACCCAGGTGCCCCCTCAGGGAAGTGTTTTAAATAAATTTTAAAAACCCATAATATGCAAAACTGCCCAGCACAGTTGTTTGTCACATAGTAGGTGATTTTTATTATTTTATTTTTGTCCAGCTTTACTGAGAAATAACTGACATACAACACTGTGTAAATTCAAAGTGCACAACAGGTTGACTTGATAGATCTATATATTGCAAAATGATGATTACCATAGCATGAGAGAACACCCTCATCACATCACATTGTTACTTTTTCTTTTTTTTGTAGTGAGAACATTTAAGACCTACTATCTTAGAAATGTTCAAGTGTATAATACAGTATTATTAACTATAATCACCATCTGTACATGAGATCTTCAGAACCGATTTGTGTTATAGCTGGAAGTTTGTACCCTTTGACCAACATGTCTCCATTCTCCACAACCCCTGGTAATCACCATTTTACTCTGTCTGTATGAGTTTGACATTTTTCGATTTCACATGTAAGTGATATGTGATCACTTTCTTTCTCTATCTAACTTACCTTTCTCTATCTAACTTATTTCTCTTAGGATAACTAAAAATCTTTTGCACAGCAAAAGAGAAAATTAGCAAAATTAAAAGACAACTTATGGAATGGGAAAAATATTACAAATTGTATATCTGATAAGGGGTTAATATTCAAAACATATAAATACATAAAGAACTCATACAGCTCAATGGAATGAAAACCAATCTGATCAAAACTGAGCAGAAAACTAAATAGACATTTTGGCAAGGAAGGCATACAATGGCCAATGGGTGCATGAAAAGGTGCCCCACATCACATTCATCATCAAAGGAATTCAAATCAAAACCACAGTGGATATCACCTCACACCTATTGGAATGGCCATCATCAAAAAGATATGAGACCAGCGTTGACGAGAATGTGAAGAAAAAGGAACCCTGACGAGAATGTGAAGAAAAAGGAATGTAAATTGATGCAGCAGCCATGGAAAGCAGCATGGAGGTTCCTCGAAAAAATTAAAAATATAACTGCCATATGACCAGCAATTCCAACTCTGGGCAAATTTCAAAAATAAAGTAAATCGGTATACCATTGCATTCCCATGTTCATTGCAGCATTCTTTACAGTAGCTAAATACAGAAACAAACTAGCTGTCTGCCCACCATTGGATGGATAAAGAAGATGATGAGTATATATTTGATGGAATACTATTTAGCCATAAGAAAGAAGGAGATCCTACTGTTTGCAACTACATGGATGGAACTTGAGGGAAGTAGGCTCTGAATCTGTGAAATGTAATTCTTTACATTAATTCTCTACATTAATTTCCTATGGTTTCTGTAACAAATTACTACAGACTTAGTGTCATACAACAACACAAATTTATTACAATTGTAGAGGTCAGGAGGTATCTGGGTGCCTCAGTCAGTTAAGCATCCAACTCTTGATTTCAGCTCAGGTCATGATCTCAGGGTGGTGAGATCAATCCCCACCCCCCTGTTGGCTCCTTGCTTAGCAGGGAGTCTGTTTGAGATTCTCTCTCCCCCTCTTTCTCTACCCTCCCCCCACTTGTTCATAGGCACACGCACACTCTCTCTCAAATAAATAATTCTAATATATATGTATACACACACACATATATATATAAGTTGTGGAGGTCAGAAATCCATATGTGCCTTACTGAGCTAAATCAGGAGGTTGGCAGGGTTGCATTCCTTCTGGAGGCTTTAGGGAAGAATCTGTTTCCTCACCCCTTCCAACTTTCTAGGGGTACCCACATCCTTGGCTCAGGGCCTCTTTCTCCTTCTTGAAAGCCAGGAGTATAACATCTTCAAATCTCTCTTCCTGCTTTTGCCTTCACACCTCCTACTCTGATTCTGACCTTCCTGGCCTTTCTCTTATAAGGAACCTTGTGATTGATTGGACTCGTCTGGATAAAGCAGGATAAGCTTCTCATCTCTAACAAAGTCCCTTTTCTTCCATATAAGGTAATATATCCACGGGGCTCAGGTATTAACACCTAGACACTTGGAGAGGAGTCTTTTTTTCTACTGCCCACATTCTATACGGATCAAATGATGCCTGAGGTAGACTTGGAACCATATCTCCAGACAGGGCTGGGCTGGATCCCATTGCAGAGGGAGGTGACCAGGTAGGGGTAGGGTGGTGGCTATTATCATACTGTGTAAGCAATCCAAAACAGCTCTTCCATTCTACAACTGAGAGCACCAAGACCAGCAAGGCAAAGTGTCTCCTTCAAGGGTACAGAGAATGAGTTTGGGGTGACTTTGTTCATATTTAACACAAACATGATAAAGCAGCAAATGCCCCTACTCCTTATTCATAAGTAAAAGTCACCTATGGCGTCTGCATAAATTCTCCTGATCTCTCTTTTTTTTTTTTTTTCAGGGCCTCAAGGCTCAATTGCACATTATCCTGTGACTGTGTTTATTTGTGTTTTATCTTAGCACTTGTCATTTTCTGAAATGATCCAGTTTTTATTTGTTTGCTTTCTAAATTGCCTGTTTTTTTTCAAACATTGTCTAGTTCAACGAGTATGTGCTGGATGGATAGATGGATGGATGGATGGATGGATGGATGGATGGATGAGTAGCTGGCTGGCTGGCTGGATAAATGGGCGGATGGATGGATGGATGGATGGATGGATGGATACTGTATGTTAAACAGAATGCTAAGCATTTCATATATGTTATCTTGTGCACTCCTCATGTTTCTGCAGGTAAGCACCATTATAGACGAGGAATGGAGACTTGGAGAGATTATGTAATGTGACCAAGGTCATAAGCAAGTGCAGAGTTAGGATTAGAACTCAGATCATCTGCTCCGGAGCTATGAAGACCTTCACCTCCTGAAAAGTTCTGAGCAAATCCTGGATTCAGACCCGGCATTTCCACAGGCAATGAATGCATGCAGTTACCTTCTGAAAGGGAGTATTCTTGAGACTTTCACTCTCCTGTCTGCTCTGCTTTCTTCACAGGCTTTCAATTTCAGTGTAATCCAACTTAACAGCATAGAGCGGCTCCTGGGAAATTGGTTTATCTGTGTGGATGGGCCCCTGTAGCCCACAGCTAACCCACTCACTGTCCCTGACCACTGAAGAGCAGATAAGTAACCGAGGTGTGTGTGGATGAGTGTTGGAGGATATCACAGCTGGAAAAGAATCTGAAGTTGACATATAGGAAAAACGGAAGGAAAAATGCTCTGGATGTGAATTCACTATCAACACTAACACATGTTAAAAATCTCCCCTTCTACTGAGCTCTATATTTATACTTTAAAGTAGCTTTTAAACTCCTCTTACAGAATCACCCTAGAAAAATGTATGCAATAGAAGTTACTAACCCCATTTAATAGAAAATAAAACCAAGGGACACCTGGGTGAGTGGTTGAGCGTCTGCCTTTGGCTCAGGGCGTGATCCCAGGGTACTGGTATCGAGTCCCACATTGGGCTCCCTGCAGGGAGCCTGCTTCTCCATCAGCCTGTGTCTCTGCCTCTCTCTCTCTCTCTCTGTGTCTCTCATGAACAAATAAATAAAATTAAAAAAAATAGAAAATAAAACCAAGTTTCAGGAAACCAGAGTAATATGCCTTTGACCATACAGCTAGTAAGTACTGTTCTTTTTTTTTAATTGTATTTTAATGCCAGTGTAGTTAATGTATAGTGTTACATTAGTTTCAGATATATGATACAGTGATCCAGCAATTCCATACACTAATCAGCGGTCATCAAGATAAATGCACTCTTAATCCCCATCACCTATTTCACCTATTTCACCTATTTCACCCATCCCCCACCCACCTCTCCTCAGCAACCATCTGTCTGTTCTCTATAGTTAAGAGTCTGGTTTTTGTTTTTTGTGTTTTTTGTGATTGTTTTTCTTTTGGTTTGTCTCTCTTTTTAATCCCCCTCTGATCATTTTTTTTGTTTCCTAAATTCCATATATGAGTGAAATCATATGGTATTTTTCTTTCTCTAACTGAATATTTCACTTAGTGTTATACCCTCTAGATCCACCCCTGTTGGTGTAAATGGCAATATTCATTCTTTTTTGTGGTTGACTAATACTCCATTGTATATTTATTCATCAGTTGATGGACACTTAGGTTGCTTCCATAATTTGGCTGTTGTAAATAATGCTGCCATAAACAAAGGGGTACATATACCCCTTCAAATTAGTGTTTTTGTATTCTTCAGGTGGATAACCAAGAGAGTGATTACTGGATCATATGGTAACTCTATTAATTTTTTTGAGGAAACTCGATACTGTTCTCCAGAGTGGCTGCACCAGTTTGCATTCCCACAAACAGTGCATGAGGGTTCCTTCTTTTCCACATCCTGGCCAACACTTGTTGTCTCTTGTGGTATTGATTTTAGCCATTCTGACAGGTGTGAGGTAACCGGTTTGAATTCTATTATATCTTGGCACCAAGTACCTATTTACCTCATGTCATAGGTTGAATGGTGACCTCCATAAAGATATGTCTATGACCTAATACCCAGAATCCACAAATATTATCTTATATGGCAAAGTTAGGATTGAGAGAAAGTTTTCCTGGATTAGGTAGGCCCTAAATGCCATCACATATATCCTTATAGACAGGCAGAGGGTGTTTTGGGACAGAAGAAGAGGAGACTGAATGATGGAAGTGAAGAGAGGCAGAAATGGGAAGGATGTAGCCACAAGAATGCCTACAGCCACAGAAGCTGGAAGAGGCCTGAAATGGATCCTGCCCTGGAGCCCTTGGAGGGAGCATTGTTCTGTTGATGCCTTGACTTCAGATGTCTGGCCTCTAAGAACTATGAAAAAATACTTTCTGTTGGTTTAAACCCCCAATTGGTAGTAATTTGTTACGGCAGTTACAGGATACTAATACACCCAAGCTTTCTCTGGTTTTAATTAAACTGATAATTTAGAATACATCTTGGCTTTTTCAATTAAAAAGGATACATTTTAACAAAGACATTTGCAAATATTTACTAAGCATTAAAAACATACTCTCACACATTAAAAAAATCTTTATAGAAAATGTATATATATCTTACAAGATCTATGCTTTTCATTAATGTGGATTGCCAGTAACCAGACCTCTCTGACATGTTAGCAGAATAAATGATTTCTGTAAAAAGTCATCCCCAGAACTGACTTCCCCATTTTTCAGACAGGTCATCTCACAATTTATTTGGGTTCAGACTTGTTTTTTAGTGAGGGAGGATTTTGCTAATTATTGAGAGTACCACATTATTCCCCAGGGGACTTTGAGGGTCCTTTTATGGAGAAACAACCCCCAAAAGACCCAAAGTAAAAGCTATAGCTACTCATCACCCAAAACTGTAACACATGTAAGGACTGAAGCTCCAGGTGGGGAGTACTGGACTGTTCCATCTGCCCAGAATTTATTAACTTTTTTAAAGATCTTATTTATTTATTCATGAGAGACAGAGAGAGAGAGAGAGAGAGAGAGAGAGGCAGAGACACAGGCAGAGGGAGAAGCAGGCTCCATGCAGGGAGCTGGCCCAGAGACTCAATCCCGGGACTCTGGGATTGCGACCTGAGCCGAAGGCAGATGCTCAACCACTGAGCCACCCAGGTGTCCCTCTGCCCAGAACTTAGTCTGCCATCAAACTTAATATAAGAGTCACAGGCTAGGCCGCAGAATCTGGGAGGCACTCAGGCAGGTGCAGACATTGGAGTGAGAGCTCTCTAAGTCCTGCACAGGGAAATGCCTAAACACAGAAAACTCAAAACCAACTTCCAGCTTCTTTATTCAGTTTACCCAGAGAACAGAAGGTCTACCTGCCAGTGGAATGGATACAGATAACAATTCCTCTGGGGTACCTGGGTGGCTCAGTTAGTTGAGAGTCTGACTCTTGGTTTTGCCTCAGGTCATGATCTCAAGGTTGTGAGATGAAGCCCCACATCCAACTCCATGCTCAGCACAGAGTCTGCTTGTCCTTCTCTTTCTGTTCCTCCTTGCTCTCTCTTGGTCTCTCTCAAATAAATAAATAAATAAAGCTTTAAAAAAATTAAAAAAAAATAAAATCCTATTCTTTGTGATGACAGGATTTTAGGATGTCTTGGGTCCGCTTGAGATAAGCCCCTCCTGGACTATGTCCAACTTTCAAATCAATGATTTCATCCAAGGAGCATTTACCAAGTACCAGCAATATTCATGGTGTTGTCCTAAGCTTCGCAGAGCAAATTTTAATAAAATATTGTCTCCAGGAATTCTGGGTCTAGGAGGGAAGATTCAAGAGTAAAGTGGAGTTTTGTCAGAATTTAGGAAGTGCTGCAAGGTGACCTGATGGAGGGACAGAAATTAGTAGCAAAGTGTGATGTGATGCTTAACTCAGCTTTGATGTTGAAGGAAGCCACCATGGAGGAGGTGCCAAATTCCTTCTGCACGAGACAGCTGGTAAGAGTTTCCCTTGCCATAGTGAAGCATAGGGTGGGACATGGAACAGAGGAGGGAAATGCCTCACCTGTCCCTGTGGGTAGCAGAGCAGGAATGAGAGGAGTGAGTGAGTGTGTGTGTGTGTGTGTGTGTGTGTGTGTGTGTGTTCGCATGCATGTGCGCATGTGCCAAATGCTGGCCCAGTGCTGAACTTGGTGCACAGAGAATCTCCTTTAAACCTTGGGACATTCTCATAAAACCGTCACTATTATTGTCCCCATTTTACAGATCACAAAACTGAGGCACAGATCTCCTCTGCAGATCTCACAATGGCCCAGCCAGATTCAGTTCCAGCCATCGGGTTTAAAGCACCGGTGCTCTTCACCACTGTTCAATGTTTGATGAGGTCTTTGTGGCTGCAGGAATAGGTGCATCTGCCTAAAATTGGGCTCGTCTCTATCCCAGAAGGAAAATTCACTCTGGATATGTGCTAGCTTTTTCTTTTTAATATTGTGGTATCCTCTGGGGTTTAGTAGCATTCGTTTTGTGAATAGTATCTGGACCCAGGGGCATGAGGTGGCAGGCTAGGGGTGGGTGAGGCGGTTTCTGGAGACTGGAAGCCACCACTACCTACCCTGCCTAGCTTGGAAATGTAGGCTCCTCTCTGCATCTCTGACCATGCTTTCTCCTTCATTAAGTACCTTTTTCCAGGCACTTGTGAAATGCCTGTAATGTTCCCCACAACATAGTAGGTGTTTGATAAATAATGCTTGTTATTATTACCGTGCAAATGTCTCCCTGACGGAGATGTAATTATGCCCCTCACTCTTTCTCTCCAGTGGACTTTCTTCTTGCATCCTTCAAACATTCTTAGGGGTTTAAAGCAGTAAATGCTCTTTGCTTCCCGCCCACCCTTATCCTGGTAAATGCACCACTTTTGGGAAGCCTGGTCTACGACTCACTCTGTGCTGCAATTCTAGAAACAGGTCTTGCATTCTTGCTGTCCAGTTGAGCTTACTCGAGAGCGTGGGGGACTCAGGTAGATGGACACACTTTTCCTTTTCACCTGTGTCTTCCAGCTGGAGAAGCAGCTTTGTGACCCACTCCTAGAGCCTTCCAGCCCTTCCTACCATTGGGAGGGCTAGGTGCTGCTTCTGGATAGTTCCATCTGGGGCCCTTTCCTCCTTCTGGTCTTTGTACAGTGTCCTCTCTCAGAGAAAGCACCCCTGAGAAAACCCTCTCCCCTACCTGGCATTCTCTGTCTCCCACCTTCCTTTATTTTTCTGCAAGGGGCCATCACCATTCAAAATGCAAAGTATGGGATCCCTGGGTGGCGCAGCGGTTTGGCGCCTGCCTTTGGCCCAGGGCGCGATCCTGGAGACCCAGGATCAAATCCCACGTCAGGCTCCCGGTGCATGGAGCCTGCTTCTCCCTCTCCCTCTGCCTGTGTCTCTGCCTCTCTCTCTCTCACTGTGTGCCTATCATAAATAAATAAAAATTTAAAAAAAAATGCAAAGTATTGTACTTTTGTCATTTATTTTTGTTAGTCGACTTAGTTTATGACCTGATGTATGTGTCAGAGGGCATCCAGTGCCACGTTCCCAGGACCTACAACTGCAGCTTCCACCTAGGAGGTACTAGAATAAGAGTCCTTGAAGGAAGACCCCTTGTTGGCAAGTATCCTTACCAAGGAGACCAAATATGCAGGTGACTTCAATAACTAATAACCTGGTTGACTCTGAGGAGCACAACACTGATCTGACTCACCTGTTAGTATAAGCAGCCAAGCTTCACAGCATCGCAACACCTAAAACCACATATACTTGGATATCTCTTTTCATTGCATCAAAACCACTCTGCCGTATGTATTGTCCCCTTCGGGGGGAGCAGACAACTTGCCTAGCATCGGAGTCAGTGGAATTTGGCTTATCTCCGAGGCTAAAAAGGCTCGAAGTCTGTGTTTCACACATTGCAGAAGGAAGTTTCTATTTTATTAAACATCACAATCTGATGTGATGCGTGTCGTGCACAGATTCCCAGGCCTGGCGGCTGTGGGACTTCTGACTGTGGGGGTCTCAGGGAAGGCCCAGGAAAGCATCCCCCCAGCGGTTCTGATGCATTTGATCCATGGATACAGGTTTGAGAAACCCAGGCTCCACCCTGCTGCTTGTCTATTGAGAGAGCCGAGGAGAGATTAACTGGGGTCCCCATTCGACGCGGGTAGCAGGCAGGTAGGGGGTTGTGGTGTTCTTCTGTAAGTGTGAGAGAGCAGAGTAAACAGGGAGGGAAGAATGGGTTGGGGGAGATTTTATTATTTTATCCCTCCCAGCCCCCCAGATATTTATAGCTCAAATGATGCCCCCAAAGAGACCGCTTGACTCTAAACTCATAAAATGTCTACTTGGGAGTCAGACTGTAATTTACTTTTCTAAAGATGCCTCAATTATATCCAAGGAAAAGCCTGGCTACATTTTTAAAACTCAGGAGCAGCAGCTTTTAAATTTATTCAGACTAATGAGCACGTATAAATTTGGCGAATGCTAATTCACAGGAGTCGGTCGTGGCGGCAGGAGAAACACAACAAGAGTGTCACTGGCGGGGAACAAAGTGAATGGGTGATATGAGTGACAGTAAAGATTTCTTTTAACATCACTAAAAGGCGGCTGAAGTGACAGGTAAGAGGACAGACGCGGGATTCTGCAGCACTCGGAGAATTTGTGTACTATCAAGAAGGGACACGTTGACTTGATACAAACTTAATAAGTTCAGCAGAGAGTAAGAGCCAAGGGTGGAGGGTGGCTCTGGTGCCAAAAGGGCACCCAGCCTGCTTCCTTGGGAGGCAGGGGACGCTGATCACACAGCCATTCCACTGGGGGCCTCTGAATCCCTTCTCACAGATTTCGCAGGAATTAGGCACATGGTTTTAATCTGTTTCCACAGATCTTCCAAACGAACTTAGCATCCTCTGGAGACAGCTTTTACTTAGGATCATGTTGAAGGGAATGAAACCCTAAATCAAAACCCATCAGTGTACATCTGGATTTTGAGAGAGTCACTCCCCAGTCAAATCTACGGGCTTCTGAAGTTGGAAGCCTCCAGCTCAAGGAGAAAGCCGTGGGAAGCAAAACTTTGAAAGCTTCATAAGCACGACTTTCTGACCCGCAGTTGTGCTTTCTCTGGGGCGGAGAGGGTGGGGTGGGGGTGTCCTGAATGGAATCCAAATGCCAACTCGGTTCCCATTTCCTCACTGTGATTTTTTTCCACCAGAGGTGGGCACCTGTCTGCACCTGTGTGCACGTGGGAGCCAGAGCCCACCTGAGTGGAGAGCATCCTTGCTTACCCGTCCAGCCTTCCCCTCCCTCTTCTGCCCACACACTTTCCCCAAGTCCCCATTTGCGATGGCCTGAATTGTATCCCTCCAAAATCCATAGGTTGAAGGCCTAACCTTTACTACGACTGCTTTTGGAGCTAAAGCTTGAGGGAAGTCATTAAGGTAAAAAGAGGTCATAGGGTGGAGCCCTGGCCTGAGAGGACTGGTGTCCTTCCAGGTAGAGAAAGAGACACCAGAGCCCTCTCTCTGCAGGCACACAGTGTAAATACCACACAAGGACACATGTGACTATCTCCCCTCCAGGAAGAGACCTGACACCAGAAGCCAACTCTGCTGGCACCTTGATCTTGGACTTCCAGCCTCTAAAACTCTGAGGAAATAAATATCTTTTGTTTAAGCCACTCAGCCTGCGGGATTTTATCACAGCAGGCCAAGCTGACTAATGCACTATTCTCAGAAAGAGCCTTATGTTTCCAGCCTTGCGTCTGCTGTGCCCTCTCTTAGAAGTGCCTTCCTCATGTCACCCGCTCAGTGATCAAATGATCCTCAGCTCAGGTACCTGGGAGGTCCTCCTGGACTTGTCTAGATTGGAAGGAGTCCCCCTGCTCATGGTTTACTTAGCATCTCATGCTTCTTCTCTTGTAACATGGAGCCCATGCCTAGAAAATATGGCTTTACCTTATTTGCCCCTCAACTAAACTCAATACCTGGAGGCCACATAGTCAAACTTACATCTTGGTATATACAGAACCTAGCTTACGTACTCAAATTCCTCACTGCTTATAGAGTAAATTGAATAATGAAAATATTAAACTAATAGGTAAACAACTGGATGTGGACAGATGGACAGTTGAATGGATGGATGGATGGATGGATGGATCGATGTATGGATGTTTATATGTATGTATGTCAGGTGGATGGATGGATGGACAAATGGATAGATAAAAGCTTATTATCTTTTCTATTCTGGAGCTTTCTGTAGTAAAGAAGACAGGGAAAGTGTTGAGGTTGGGGCACTAGAGTATACTTTCTCAATGCAAACCATTCTCCTCATCAAACATTCATAACTAAAATTTCCTTACTTTTTCCCTTGCTGCCCATGCCACTGGCTGTTGAATCCTTACAGTACTGGCTGGTAATTTTATAAACCTTTGCCTAATAGTTGTCTGGACCTATTCTTTATATTGTATGTTGTCATATCCCATTGCTGGGCTGATTTCATTTCAAAGTGGGGTCTGTAGAATAATGTAGTATAACAATAATCGTGGATTGGGCATTTTGACAAACTACCATCTCATTTAATCCTCACAAATAAATCCCTGAAAGTTGGTATCATTAACCTTGTATTATAGCTGCAAACCATGTGGCTCAACCAACTGAGGGCAAAGACGAGATTCAAACTGCATCTTTGCAGCCTTGGTCCCAAATCACAAGATGAATGAGCGGCCCCGCTGCCCACTGCCTTCTTGAAAGATGGACACACAGTGCTATCTGGAATTGCACCTGCATTTTCTGCAAGAAAAATTAGGCTGGGAGACATATTTCTCTTTGAAATAATTTTACTGGGGGAAATTTCCCACTGTGCTGAAAGCTGACCTCTTGGACAAACACACTGTCATAAAAACGTGCTATTTGCTACGAGTGCATTGGGAGTTTTAAATCATCAAACTAAAGTACCCCAGGCTCTGACAGTAAAATTTTCATTCAAAGAAGGACTCAGCTTCACAACATAATAAATTATATATGACTGGGACATATAAAACATTTAAAGATATACAGAATTTCTCTGCATTTGTGTTCAGTGGAAGAGTTCAGCTCTCAAAGTACTTTTTTATGTCAATCCTGCCTATTCATAAGAAGAAAAGACACCCCCTTGCCTCCCTGCTAAAATGAGAAGCAACAAAACAAGTTGCCTGTATCCCACATCCTGAAGTTCAGATTTTATGTTTTATTCTTCTTTTTTTCCCCCCAAGTATGTGTTGGGCTGAAGCAATGCCACAGTGGATACCAAGTAGTTAGAGGGACTGTGAGCAGAGCCTTTGGTGACCTCTAAGCCAGAAACAATTAAATATAAACAGTAGAAACACATGCCAGCAGACCTGAGGGAGCTATCCAAGACACATCAAGATGAAGATTGGCAGAAAACAGTAAAGGGTGATGCATACACAAAATCTCCAACTACTGGAGCCTCTTTTTAAAGGGTGCTGAGTTTAAAGAGACACATATTAAAATAATAGAAGCATGCCATTCCTAGATACAATCTTACAAGCACAGTCCTGGTCCATGGTAAATGCTGACTACATGATACAGTTCTCTGCCTTTCTGGGCTGAAAGACAATCCAAGCATAATGTTAAGACACACATGTGTATTAGTTAGCAATTGCTGTATTAATGCTGTGTAACAAACTACCCCCAAATTCAGTGGCTTACAATAAACATCTCATTTATGGGTCTACAGGTCATCTGCAATTTGGGTGAACTAGGCTGGCCTTGACTGTGTGGTTCTAGTTCTGGAGACTGGTCAACTGGACTTGCATCCAGATTGGGAGTCCAGATGTGCCATGTGTTTCTTCCTCCTGTTTGGACCGGAGCCTCTTTGGGCATGCGCTGCCCATTGTGAATGACAGGAATCCAAGAATGTCAACAGAAGCAGGCTATGTCTCTTGAGGTCCTGGCTCAGAACTGGCTCAGTCTTCTCTCACTCTATTCCACTGGCCCAAGCCAGTCACATGGCCAAACTAGATGTCAGTGGGGCAGGGAAATATCACTTGGTAGGTGGCTTTGAAAAGTCACACACCCAAAGATATGAATATATACGTAGAATACAGGAAGATCATGAAGAATTGCAAATAATAATTTTATCTGCTTCTCCTGGGTTTTATCTCTGCCCCAGTCTTAACTTGCTATGGAACTTAAAAGTGAATCATTTCTCTCTCCCAGTCCAGCTGCAGTCACAGTGTGGTCACAGAGCAAGAGCATGGGCCTCACCCTGGAATTTGTGGGACATGCAAGTTCTTGTGCCCTACCCAGACCTACTGAATCAGAAACCAAGCCTCAGGTAGTTAAAGTAGCTTATCTAAGCACCCAGAGTGCTAAGTGATGGGCTGACCCTGTCCCTCTCACCCTATCTTCCTGTCAACCAGGGATAGAATAGAGAAAGGGGAAGCAAGTATGGGGAATTGGGTATAAAAAAATTTTTAAGTGAAAATGAGAGTTAAAAACACTTCCCAAGCATGCAGACAAATTCATTCATGTGCCTTTCACCTCTTGCCAAGCCCACATTCCATAGAAGGTATGTAGTTAATCACCATTTGTGCAGAAACTTGATCCAAACCCTCAGGTTGCTTTATTGTGATTTAGTCTATTTTTGTTTTCTGAAATCCCATCCGTTTCACCAGTGATTTCCAGGCCTGCCCAGCCCTGCAAGGGGATGGGAGGTCCCCTGGCAGGAAAAAGACCCTTGCGGTCATGCAGAGGATGAGCCTGAAGGGTCCCCCACAGCCTCAGCACCCAGGGGTGACAGCCACTGGGAACGCTGGTGAGCACCAACAATGTGTGGGGCACAGGTGGCCATGTGAGGTGTACAGAACTCCCCATGTGATTGCATGGGGAGGGGTAGAGCTGATAGCATCAGAGCCAGCTTGGGGTGCTGGGACTGAGGGCCGGGAGGGCTTCCGGGAGCTCATTTACCAATGTTGACAATCATCATTATACTATATCATACATTAATATAGAAATGTGATATAGCACTAACACATTATAGCATATATGTCATTAATGTATATTATATGTTAGTGTAATGATATATCAGTTTAATATAGAGCTATATCATCTTATGCTATATCTTGATTAATATGGTATAATATGTAATTTTGTTATTGATGTTATGTCATATATTAATATAACTATATTATATCATACATGTTAATAAATGTGGACACCTATATTGTACATGGTATGCATATAATGCTGTAATATTGTATAATATTACATAATTATATATAAAAATAATATGATAATAATGGCAAATGTGATACATAAAATATAATATCATTATATTATGTTATTATTACTATGAATGACCTGGACTGGGTTTGTCATAGAGCTGGAGTTCCTACCCATGTTTCTCCAAGTCCAGAATATGTGAGCACCAATCTCAAGCAATACCAGCTTCTATAAAATAAGACTTTGAAGAAGACAAGCCTCCAAGGCCACTGGTGCTATAGAAGGCAGAGCCCAAAGAGTGAAGATACCGTAAGCTCTGGAGTCAGGCAAAACCACATTGGGATCTCAGCTTTGTCACTTCGCTTGAGCCAGGTCCATTCTGCAGTCTCAGCTTCCTGGTCTAGAAGCAGTCATCATTTCAACAGTAGTAGCAGCCATAGCAGGTGTCATGCTCCCGGCACGACCCCATAACAGGTATCAGGACAGATGGGACCTTGTCTTAGGGGCATGCATGAGGGTCTGGGTTTAGACATGGTTGAATTTGAGGTTCAACTTCCAATTCACCAGTCGGGGACCCTTAGGTGAGCCTCATGAACTGTTGGAGACTTTCCTAATCTGTTCAGAGAGGGTATTTGCTTTGCAGTGCAGTTGGAAGACCTATTGTGACAAAGTTACAAAGCACTTGACTCTCAATCTATTACCTGTAAATGACCATTTGTTTATGAGTGGCTCTGGCCTCCTTCTAGAACTAGGACAAGTTATTCTGGGGGTGGCAGAGAAATGACAACTCAGCTTTGCTTTGAGTCTGAAGCACTGAGACCCACCTTTCTCTCTATTTTCTGGGTTACCCAAGCTTACCTGTGCAGATCTGGAAAGTCTGGGTGTCTGCTGAAACCACCTTTGTCCTCCAGGAAGGACAAGTGGTACAGTGGAGAAGCCTGAGGACAGCTCCCTGCACAGTCACCAGTTCCCATCCCTCATCATCCTCGGCGACCCCCTCGTCCCTGCCCACACTCTTCCCCCACTTGAATGCCCACCCTTCTAATTCCACCCAGTGTAACCCTGTGAATATGGCCATGTGGGAACTCAATGCAGTCTCCTCTCCACCCAGTCATTCCACAAAAATTTTTTGTGAGCTCATTGTCTTCCCACTGGCCCTGTCTGTCCTCAAACAGAACAGTAGCTAGCTTTTAGCTTTTCCCATGGCACTTGTCATACCCAAACTTAGAAGGGTGTTTGTTTAAGGCGTTCAATTCTGCATGGTTGGTACCTAGTAGAGGCCTGGCCGATGGACTTGACATTTATTCTGTGCATGTAGGATTAGAGGAAAATACAATAGCCAGGAGCTACATGTGGCTACTTAAAAATCAAATTAGTTAAAATGAAATAAAATTAAAAATACACCCAGTCTCAGTGGCTACATTTCAAGTGCTCACTAGTCCTATGTGACTGGTGCTTATTATATCACACACTGCAGACAGAATATGTCTATCTTTGCAGAATGTTCCATTGGACAATGCAGCCCAAGATACTGTTCCCCCTTGAGCCTCTGTTATTCCCTCTTACTATGCCCATTCCCTTTAAACCCTAGCCAATTATATATACACTTATTTGTTTAATGGGCATTTCCCCCAACTAGACTGGGAGCTCCTCAAGACTAAGGATTATGTTTATTTCTTAAGTCCACTTGAACCCCCACATTAGAACAAGACTGGCACACCGGGGGACACCACGGAAATATTGGTAAAATGAATGAATGGAAGGATGTGTCTCTATATCCTATTGACCTGACTTCAAAGTCTACATAGGCATTGACATGTCATTTGATGGGATGAACCTGCTAGCTTGTCATAGCTTTCCCCAAGGACAGCATCTACCATCTTTCCAGCCTCATCCATCTCTTGCTGATGCTCTCTTGATCTCTCCTGCTCTCCCCCATGGATCTAACCAGGTCTTGCTTCCTTCCTCCTTGCCTTTGTTCACTTATAGCCTTGAGACCCCGGGATATTCTTCTCCATCCAAGTCTACATGATGACATTTGACCCAGACTTCAAGGACCAAGAGAAATACCACCTTCTCCAGGAAATCTTGTTGAATAGAATGCCTCCCTCTTGTTTCCTTACTTTCTTCCCTCAAAAGGGAATTAAGAATGGCCTCCTTCAGCTTTGAATGTCCTTGGCTTTTAAGCCCTAATACTCTCAGGAAGCTTCTTGCCTGTTGCCTTTGTCCATGGCTGCTTTTGTGCACTTTTGTTCACATTTCTTATCCACATTTTGGGAGCAGGGTCTATGTATACTTTAAAACCATGTCCCCAGGCTCTGAGATAAATACTTGGCACACAGTAGACATTTAGAAAAATTATTTCAGTGAATATGAGCAAAAAAATCATCACTTTCAAGGCTATGATTCTATAATTTTTTTCCCCACTTATAAATGATCATTGCCACTAAAGAGCTTAACTTTCCTAGGTTTACTTCATGACTTCTGTATTGTTCGAAAATTCTTGGTAAACTCTAAAACAGAATTCTCTGTAGCTTATGTAATTTGTAAAACCAAATTCTAAAATCAAGGGTTTATTACATACAATGGTTCAAGGACGTAGGGCTAAAAGAAGCAAATTTCTAAATTGAAATGTCTCTTGGGAATGGAGGCACATTCATTTTGATTTTGTGACAAAGTAAATGAACTAAAATAGGATAAATGTGAATTGTTCATGTAATGTATTTGTATTTAGGTCCGTATTAATTTTAGACATGAAATGCATATACTTGAGATCAGCACTTAAATAAAGAAGCCGCAGGTAAATGACCTCCTCTCTACCACGATTCTCTCCTTTGAGACCATGCTCCAGAGAACAATCACTATATTTCTCTGTGTTTAAGGCTTGAAAGGTCTTCGCCCATCCACTGCCACATGCAATCCTCACACCAATCCTATAATTTGGGACTTTTAACTTGTTGAATGCTGGCTCCCTATCCCTATATATCACCAATACAACCTGTTATAAGAAAATGCTGAGACACCTGGGTGGCTCAGTGGTTGAGCTCAGGGCGTGATCCCGGGGTCCTGAGTTCGAGTCACACATTGGGCTCCCCACAGGGAGCCTGTTTCTCCCTCTGCCTATGTCTCTGCCTCTCTCTGTGTGTCTCTCATGAATAAATAAATAAAGTCTTAAAAAAGAAGAAGAAAATGCTAAGTTCATTGCTTACTGAAGTCTTAGGGGAATCTGGGAAGGATGTAGGCAGTGTCCCCAAGGTGGGAGACCAGGTTGCAATTTTTTCAGGATTGGTAATTCAGGTTAGACAGGTCTTCCAATGTGGAGAGGATTTGGATATGGATCACAAGAGAGCAGCCCAGAAAGGAGGGAAAAAGCAAAGTGAGAATCTCTGAACCAAGAGATTGAAAGAATGTGAGGACATAAACTGTCTCTGACTGTTGGACATTGCAGAAGAGCTGATGATTATTTCAAGAAGTCTCTGCAGTGAATAACCAAAGAATCAAGCCATTTACCTGAAGAAAACTCTCTGGCAAAGTAAAGTCATGTTAACCAAAGTGATGGGCAAGTAAATCTTGTTAGTGTAGAAAGTAAGCTCAGTTAGGGCAGGGAGCTTTAGACTTCATTCATGATCTCATTGCGTGTGTGAATAGAACCTCACCGAATGGAGGAGAAACAGCTTTTGGAAACAGGATACAATTTCTCTCTTCCATATGGATACACATTTTTAAAAGCAGTGCCTGCCTGTTCTTCAACTCTAGGGTATGAATTAAGGACCCCTCCCTGTCTGCAGGGACCCCCACCCCCAAAAGGAAAGGAGGGTTGTTGAGAGCTGTTTCTCCCTGTCTTTAACACTATATGCAAAATAAGATCTTAATCTGAGTGTTTTTTGAAAAACTCCAGTTGATTTCTGATCTATTAAACTGTTATACAAGTAGAGATATAAATACACATCGATCAATATTTTATTCAATTGTCTTTCCCCCTTTGAACCACCTTCCAGGTGGGTGGCTATTGAGAGTGTTCGGAATTGTAAATGCTGGTTGGCAACTAGTGCTTAGTGACTTTAGTTTTATTCCGTGAATATTGAAGGCATGTGGAAAGGTGCTAATCTCTTTCAGGGAGGTAATCTGTGGGATGAATGCTAGATTGTATGTGAGGGCCAATGTAACATGTCAATAATATAGCAGGTTAACACCGCCGGTTACTTGCAACCAGGCTGCCAGAGCTGGGAAGTCAAGACCCTGGTAGAAAGCTCTCCATCATGTTCACATTCACACTTGGAAACTGCTTTCTCACTTCTCTGGCACAACCGAAACATTATGTTCCATATCTATCGCAATCACAACACAGCACACAACACACAACTCCTCCTTCTCTTGCTTTGCAGTCCTATTTTTTTTTTTATACTGTATATTCTTCTTGTTTGCAAGAGCCCGTGGAGGGTCCTGGGTCTCATCCAGCTTCACTAGCTCAAGGTGCCATAATAAAGATGAGGTCCCTATCTTACCAGCACTTCCCTACCTCATGATGTCCTGAAATTCTAGAGTATGAATCACAGACCCATGAGAAAAAAACAGGGGGGTAGGAAGCTGGTTTTCCCCATCTATATCAGTATGCTATGGATTCATCTGTGTGTATATCTATCTGGATACAGCTATATTCACCACATGTCCTGGATAAGTCTGAATTTGGAGAAGCATTGTGGAATCTGCTTAGTAGTATTTTCCTCTGTTTACTTGATATCTTGAGGACACAGATTTATCTCTATCGTAAGTACATCTATATCTAAGCCATATGTATGCCCATAGTTATCTATATCATGTAGATGTTAAGTCAATCCTGAAAATTAGTCTGGCAAATAAAACCATGAGCTGGATTCAAAAGATGGGGGTTTAAGACCCAGCTCTACCACTCAGACAGCTGGGCGCCCTCCCTGGGCCTCAGCTAGCTCATCTGCAGAATGGGTCTAATCGCCCAGCCTGAGACGGTGGGATACCCATTGTGTCCAGAGTGGTCATATGCACTAAGACTTTGTAAATGGCAAAACCAAGAAGGCAGCATCATCAACATATACCAACAGTGGATGCATCTTAATGATGGAATTATGTCTTACTTTAATTCTTGTCTTTACGAGTCTTTGGAGTTTGCCCTAAAGGATATGCATTTCTTTTATTCAAGTGCCTTAATAAGAGAAGTATGTGTGTGTGTGTGTGTGTGTGTGTGTGTTAAGGGAAATGTAGTGGTGGTACACATTCATTCCAACTAGTTTATTTTACTTAAATGAAGTCTTTTACACTTGTCTTTACACTTGTCACTAGCCAGCATCATATCATGTATTTTAATCTATATATTTAATAGCTCCATCCCTTTCCTAGGGGAATGTGTGCTCATTAGGGCAGGAAGTTTGGCTCAATAACACTGCTTCCTCAGTCAGGGCCACACTGATATATATGGAGCAGAAGCAAGAGTACAGAAACCAAGCACTGACTTTACCTTGTAGTGTAGGGAATGGCTGATCCTCAGCCACTGGTGGCACTATCCTCTCAATAGGATGCAGTCATGGAAGAAGCCTGCATAGGCCTGAAGTAAGCCTGGAGCTGTAGGCAAGGAGTCCTGAGATCTTGTGTAGGGCTAGCGGGCTCTGGATAGACTATTCCCTTGGGCCCCAGGAAGCCTTCATCTTGAGGGGATGGTTGACACTGCAGGAGGGCTCAGGAGGACCCTCTGAAGGGTGGGCCCAACACTGAGCCCCCAGGTGTCTGGGTCTAGGGGTGATGCTATTCTGGTTTCTACTGCTTGAGATGCACCCAAGAAACTCTGGCTAAACAAGTAGGTGAATGAAGTGGGTCACCATGTGGCATTCATGGTTCTAAGAGTGACTTGAAGTTGAAGGTGAAAACATTCATACACGTTCCTCCGTGTACAGGAGATGAGATCGGAACACCGAATCAGGAGTGTTCTGAGATTTGGCTACACAACATTTTGAGTGGCACTGTTGTGGCAACATTTTAGTGGCTTTAGAAACTAGATCCTGTTTCCTTAGGCATGCCTTTCCGTTTGCATGAATTCTGTATTCCATTCCACCTGTTTTAATTTACTTGCTCCTTCAAACAAATAGGAAACAGAGTACAGGGCCGTTTTTTGACAATCGTTCTATGACAAAAGGTATGTGTGTTCTCATTGGAAGTTTAATCACACACGAGTTGACTCAGTGGGGTGACAGGCAGAAATTTCAGTGTTGGGGAATTTGGTAGCATTAAGGAGAAAAATAAAACCAAGACGTGTCAGAGTGCTCTTTCCCCAGCTGAGAAAGTTATGAGGGGCGAGTGGGTCTTGGAAGGAACCAGTTTATCACACTCAGCATCGCAAGACAGATATTTATCGCCTGACTCGCTTCAGCCTTGTCGAGTGAAAGCAGAAGCCATAAAACGTGCATAGAGGAGGGTGCAAACTGTTGCATTCTCTGAATTCATTGAAGATGACGTGAAAAAGTTGTTTGGATGCTTTATTATGTGTGGAAGGGTCATAAAAACCAGGCTGAGCCACCAGGAGGAAAGCACGGTCAGAAATAAGGGAGTGCGTACAGGAGATGACGCTGCAATTGAACTTGAAACCCTCTCTTTATAGACACATTAAAAATCACGCTCGAACCGATAGAATGAATAAGCAGGCTCCGTGTATCAGAATCCTGCAGCTATGAGCACACAGCCCTGCAAATAAGGTCTGGAGTGTTTGCTATCTCTCAGTTATGAAATGATGGCATGTCAACTTAAATATCATTTAAATGCCAGGTAAGCATTTCTTTATTCATGTAACAAACAGTTATTAAGTGCCACCTATACACCAAGCTCTGTATTGGGAGCCAGGAATGTAATGACAAAAAAGGCACAGTCTCTATTGTGGAGGAGCTGTCAGATGTGGGTGAGTGGCTTGTAACTGGGGTGACAGACAGATAGGGAGGACAGGCCTCTGACCTGGTCCTTATAGTATGGGGTGAGGTTCTCTGCCTATGGTTGATCATAAACTCAAGCCATACTTTTTTCCTCATAATCATCATTAGGATCATCCCTGCTCCTGGGAGAAAGTTTTCAAAGTTCAGAAAAAAATAGGTAGAAAAAGGAAACATCAAGAATATGTCATCTGGGGGCACTTGGCTGGTTCAGTCAGCAGAGAATGGGACTCTTGATCTGGAGGTCATGAGATCGAGCCCCATATTGCAGGTAGAGTTTACTCAAAAACAAAAGAAAACAAAACAAAAAGAATGTGTCAAGCACATTCAAATATAATAAAATTAAGTAAAAATACATTCTCTCTTGTAAAGGAAAAGAAAAAAGAAAAAAGGGATGACTGGGTGGCTCAGTGATTGAGCATCTCAGGATCCCAGGATCGAATCCCACATTGGGATCCCCATGGAGAGCCTGCTTCTCCCTCCGCCTGTGTCTCTGCCTCTCTCTCTGTGTCTCTCAGGAATAAATAAATAAAATCTTTTTTAAAAAGGTTCTCCAAAATCAATATTTAAAAAAAAAAAAGAAAAAAGAAACTTACTGCTCAGAAATAGCATATTACCTTGTTTTATATCCCCTTCCTATCTTTTACCTATGCATATTACTTCACATTATTGGTGTTCCTCACTGTCTGAGCCACACAAAAGTATTAATCCGTCATTTTAAATGCTAACTAATCTTATCTTTACAATTTTAAAGCATTCTATCATATTTGGGACATTGGACATTGAAATGAGGGAGTGACTTTTGAAAACTCTGGTGACTGGATATCATACCCCTGACCCATTCATTCAGGCTCTCTGGGATAGAACATAGTCCTCGGGGTTTTTTTTTTTTTTTTTTTTTTTTCGGGGTTTTTTTAAGTTCCTGTGTGGCTCTGAAATACAACCAGTATTGAGAAACCATTGTAAATTCACTGTGTCTCTTTTATTATTAAACAACTGAAGTGTCCTCCAAGGTTTTGTTTTTATTTTATTTTCATCAATACTACATCGTCCTGTAAAGAACATCTTGATATAAAGCATGCCATCATCTGTATGGTCTCCTCAGCATAGAATCTGAGCAATGGGACTATTAGCACATGCAAAAGACACCTCTGTCTTCATACACCATGATGCATTCTTATTCCTCCCAAGGAACCAGTTCGGAGGTGGTCTAACAGTTTAACAGAGGCGCACAGCCTTAGGAAATCTAAGGAATTGGCTCAGTTTGGCTGCAAGGAACATGACCTTTCCACTATATCTGTATTAACTTTCTAGACAATCCTTCTTCTAAATTTTATATCCGTTTTATTGTTGGTGCAATGTTGAGTTTTTCAGGCCAACAACCTCCAGGAAAAACATGTGAGTTTAGGAATTTGTTGCTTAATCCGGATGAACCGAATGCATCCAGAAAGAACAGAAGATTATGGCATGGCTTTGTTGTCACAGACAGTGATTGACTAGCCGACAAGGACCCCTGTAATCTAGTTATTGTCAGAAGGAGGAAAAAAAGATGAGAATAAAAACTCAAATCCCAGTCGTCACTTGATTATTACATCCACTTTGTAGATGAAGAAATTGCAGTTAGGGAAATAAAGTCACTTCTCTTTCCGGGTTTGGAAGGTGAGATCTGACTACCAAACCAGTCATTGCTCTGCGTTTGCAAAGGAAGTTCTGCAGGCTGAGGATTTTCTGACCTGCTCTCCTTCCTTCCCTGTCCCCACTTACAGGTGCCTGACCCACAGCTCAGTCTGAAGGCTCCGTCTCCTGGTCCTGCTGCTCCCCTCTTTGTCACTCACAGGCATGTGGTCTGATAAATTTCCTACAGGTCAGACCAAAGCAGTTTTGGTGTCTGCTTCACTCTCAAACTAAGACAAAGTGCTACCCAGTAAACTGCTCTAAAGAGACCCCAAATCAGCGGTGTCCTGGACACCGTGCGCACCATACAGCAGCTCATGGAGGCCCTTTGGCCCCTTGGGCGCATGTCTGACCAAATATACATCAGTGACATCCCACTGGTGGCTTAAAATTGGTCATGGTGGAAGTGTTTACAGTACAGAAATCAGCAAATTCTAAGACTCAAGACTGTTTCTTTCCCCAAGCGCCCGAGTCACTAAATGTTGCCTAGCACCCTACTATCCTCAGTGTTGCACCAGCTAGGATTCTTAGAAATTCTGCTCCCCAAGTGACATTTCCCTCCTGCAAGTAGGTAGCAGCTCACAGCAGCTACAGCCCTTCCTCCTGTTGTTAATCGCCCATCGATTTTTCTCCTGATGTAGGATGAAAACCCTGGTTCTTCATATCCCAAGAGTTCATCATGTAAACACTTGTCTCCACCTGCTCACCCTTAGGGTTTTTCTGTTCAAGAGCTTCTCGTCATCCCTGCATGCTTAAAATTCTCTAGTAGCCAACAACACTCTATAATTTTATAATCAATAAGAAATTGTACTGGCAAGAGGACCATTACAATAAGTCAAACTCAAAATGATATGCTCTGGATGTAATTCCACACTCCTCTCCTTTTTTTTTTTTTTTTTTCAGTGTGAGCATCTGAAAAGTCTTGGAGAGACCGTTTGTATTCATCATGGATAGAAATACTCACGAACCCATGATTTAGTTACATCTTAGTGTGAGACTGGCCAAAATGAATAAATAAATAAATAAATAAATAAATAAATAAATAAAGGTACACAAGGATTGGTTTCAGTAAGGAACATTCCCTGTAGATACAGAGAGAGGAATAAAAATTTCCAGAGGGCTATTGACATCAACATTAAAAAATAAAAATCATGCTAAAAAAAATCATGCTAAAGGATATTTTTTTATTTTTTTAAAGATTTTATTTATTTATTCATGAGAGACACAGAGAGAGAGGCTGAGACACAGGCAGAGGGGGAAACAGGCTCCCTGCTGGATCTCAGGACCCCCGGATCACACCCTGAGCCAAAGGCGGATGCTCAACCACTGAGCCACCCAGGTGCCCCATGCTAGAGGATTTTAAGTTGTGTTTTATCAGTGGAATGTGAGTATCGGTTCTCTTAATTGCAAAATGTGTCTCTTAATGTCAACGTGAGTGTTGTTTGTGGGCTCAGTAACGTTCTATGAGTGTGTATGCATGTGTGTATGTGTGTGAGATGTGTGTCTATATGTGTCTGCACGTCTATCACGTGTGTATATGTGCATGTGTGTGGTTATGTGTGCATGTGTGTAACATGTGTGTGTCTGTGGGTGACGTGTGTATGCCACTAAGGTACCTAGTAAGTGTTCAATAAGAGAGAATTTATCCCCTGCCTTTTTTTTTTTTTTAGTTATTAGAGCATATGAAGAATAAGGCACCCACATCTCCTTGTTGAGCGTATTCATTATTAAAGAAGAGAGATTGCTTTCTGGTGTTTCTGTAAGTGAACACTAATGCATTAAAAGTCGAAAATAAATAAAACAGGCAGACAAAAAGACAGGACAGAACTCATAGTGGAAATATCTCTATTAAACCTTGTAAAACTGGAGCATGGCCATGCAGAAGAAAGGGGGATGGGGAAGCGTTTGAAGGGTCAGGAAGCAATTACATCAGGAGATGCAAAATGACTCAGGGTCCAGGAAGCCTCGCAGGACGGACACATGAGCGTGCCAGCACGGAGAAAAATGTGTTTCTTTATATATATATATATATATATATATATATATATATATATATATATATAAACAATAAAGGTTTTCCGAAAATCCACTCTAACTCTGTGCTACAAAACGCATGTGAGCTAGGCACAGACACTGAAGAAGGTCCGGGTGGCACACGGCTTTCTGGATTTAGTTCCTTCCATCAGACGTGAGTATGCGCAGGGAAGTGAGGTTGGGAGGTTGCTTGACAAATTGCCTTGCATTTATTTTTCATCATTTGTATTATATTACATAAGACTGGAAGGCAACTCAATGGTCGGACGGCATAATAGTCTGCACGTTTAATATGATTTCTGCTTCGCGCAAAATAGCACCAGATAAAGCATTCATATCTTAATGATAGGTAAATACTCCTTTAGTGTTACAGATGAGCATGTGACAGGCATTCTCTATTCGTGAAAACACCTTTATTTTTGTACCCTATTACAACAGAGATATTGCTACATCAGTAGCTCAGTCCCTGTACTTATAGACAGGGAATAAACAATTCACCCACATGCACACACACCAGCAAGATAACGGTCATACTGTCATACAATAAGACCTCCCTGCTAGAAGCTGGAGAATTTCTTTCTCAATCTTTCGACTCTAGGAGAAACTGCCCTGTATAATAGAAAGAAAGCCAGGCTCTGGGCACTTTTGAGACCAGTGTTTAAACTCCAGGTTGTCTCTTGACTCGCCATGTGACTAAATATTGTTTTACAAACTATACTGTGCTCATGAATCTCTGCAGGGATCCTGTTAAAATTCAGATTCTGATTCTCTCTCTGGGGCTCTGCAGTTCCTGCAGGCGTCCCAGCTGGTGACCCTGGAACTCCATCCACTCTGAATACTGCGGGACTTCCATCCGGAGGCTTTCTTTCCTGGGTCTTAGTTTCTTCATCTCTACTGTGTGGGTGCCGATGTTTAATGATGCTGTGCACATCCTACCCAGCGATGCCTGCAGATGCCCCCACTGAGTGTCTGGTGTCCACTGTGCCCTGTCGGTGGACACCTGCTCATGGGGCTCGGCGTGCTCATCACCCGATGACAACAAGGTTACACCCGTTAGATGCCCTGACTGGACCACCTGTTTCACCCAACAACTAAAGGCCCTGTCCCTGATCCACTTAGCCCTGTGTATTCTGGCCGCAATGCCTTGTGTATTCCATCATCTTCTTCAAAATAATAATAAAACTGTGAGGGAAATAAAAGAAGAAAAGCTGTTTGCCACTGAAAGTTTCCACAGCTCAGCAGAGCCCTGCGTGCGTTGGATACTAACTTCATTTCCCAGGGTCTGGCAGGGGCCATAATCCATGAAAATGGAACACGAGTCCCTGCATGATGTACTTTGCAGTAAGCCGCTAAGATTCACTTGCAGCTCTGCATGAGCCCCTCGAGTTCTCTTTGATAAGTTGCCCGACCTGAGAAAGCTGAAAATGTGTCCATTATTGTGGGGGCAGCAGAGAGGATGTAGTATTACACATGGAGAGGGTGGCGGGTCAGGGACCCCGGGGTGCGGAGTGTGCCTCCCAAACTCTTTTGTTCCAAGATGGGGAACTCAAGTTGGGTTTCACAAGGTGCCCAGAGCCCTGGCAAGGCAGGCAGAGAGGCGAGCCAGGTTGCCTTTCTCCAAATGCACGCCAGTGGTGTGATCGGGGTGTTAGGAAAGGTTTTAGCACCTGTGGAAATGGGGAAGCCAGGACCAGCCAACTCTGCCCCTCTCCTGCAGAGGTAAAAGCACCCCTGGTGTTCCGATCCAAAAGTTAGAGAAGAATAATGTGCCCTGCAGGCGAGGCCACAGAGTGCTAGGCTTCTCAGTCCCGGCTTGGGAAAGGATAAAGTGTTTCTGCTTTTCTGGAGGGCAATTTGGCATTCCTATTCAAAACCTTTAAAATTGTGCATACCCTTGGACTCTGCAGACCTGCATCTGGAATATTATCCCAAGGAAACTACATAAACGTGTGGAATATTTAGCTTTAGGATACCATGCCTAGAATCAGGAAGAAGGGTTTTTATTTTCTCTTTTGTTTTTGTTTTCTTTCTTTTTCTTGTTTTAAACCTTGATGGGTAGGGGTAGCCAAAAACAAAAACCCCAAACCAACAGCAGGAAAACAAAGACAGAGCAAAAAAAACTTATCCCTTTGTAAAGCTATAGGCAGCTTTCCCTCCCTGAGAGTTAGGGGCTGGAGGTGGCCTTCAGTGGAGGCAGTTCTAGGGCTTAGAAGCAGTGCCCTATGTGGTGAAGAATATTAAGCAAATCTCCTCTCTAGTAGTCCCAGGCAAATCTGAGAATGCAGGTGTGTTAGACTCAGAAGTTAAGTGCCCCTGCTTTGTTATGTAAATTGTTAAGTGTTGTTTTTAGCCAGAACTGCATTTCTGCAGGCTCCGATGCTCCTTTATATATAGCCCCATTTCGCTTCGAGGTAGGGATTCCAGCCTGATGCAGTTTGCTTGGAAAGAGTGGCCATTAAGCTGTGTGAGATTCAGATGGTGATAGGCAGGCAGAGGCTATGAAGGAATATGGCCTGAGGACCTGCCCTCAATTCGTTTATGTTCTAGTGGGCTGAGATAGATAATAGACACGCATGCCTGGGAGTGAGTAAATAGATAATGTATACATAGTAAGGTCTCTAAAGAGGAAGCATGCAGGAAACAATAGAAAGTATTAGGATAGGGTACTTAGCTGGACCGCTGGATAGTCTCTGGGCTCACCAGAGGATGTGACAGGTGAATGAAGGAGAGAAACAATTGTAGGTATGCTGCAGAAACTCTTAGAGGAGGTGTTGCTGGGAATATCCGTAGAGAAAAGGCATGTAGTCAGGGAGTAAGTAGATGAAGGCATGTGAGATTTAATTTTGGACGGAGATCTGATGGCAAATTTATGGGCTTACGAGAATGATCTCGTAGAGAGGAAGAATCAGATGGTGCTGAGTAGAATGAGGGAAAGTAGAAGAAACAGTCCTTGAGAAAGCAGGTGCCCATGAGACAGGGAACAAAAAGAAGAGGAGTTTGTTTTAGGGGTGAGATGGTTGCTCATTCCATCAAATGAGGGAGCCAGGGATTGTGGATGCAGACATAGGCAGGCAGTGTCACTGGAGAAATTAAGATGGAGAGTTGATGTCTGATACCAACAGTCTTTTCTGAAATGTAAAGAGGTCACCAGTAGAGAGTATAGTTGGGGTGAGGTGGGTTTTAGACGAAAGAGAAGCTGTTGAACCATCGCCTTTAGAGCTGGAAAGGTAAATTTGCTTGAAAAATGTAGAAGGATTTAGTTGGATTAATGCCTGTTTCAGATGTGTGGTCACTCATTGAAATGTGTCCACTAAACCCTGGTTTGTAATATTCTCTAGCCACAATCAGTATCTCGGGAGCAGATGCAAAGTAAGTGGACAGAGGGTATAATCAGGTGTGATGATTAATTTTATGTCAACCTGGCTATGCCACAGTACCCAGATGTTTGATCAAATATTATTCTAGATATTTCTGTGAAGGCATTTTTTTTTAGATGGAATTACATTCGAATCAGTAGACCCTCAGTAAAGCAGATAATCTGCCATAATGTGGGTGGGCCTTGTGAAACCAGTTGAAGAATTTTAGAGAACAAAAACAACAACAACAACAAAAACTGATCTCCCTGGAAGAAAAGGAAATTTTCCGATAGACCATTTTTGGACTCAAAATGCCACTCTTCCCTGGGCATCCAGCCTTCTGTTCTACCCTGGAGATTTTGAACTTGACAGTCTCCAAAATCACATGGGCAAAGTTGTTGTTGTTTTTTTTTTTAAGATTTGTTTATTTATTTATGAGAGATACAGGCAGAGGGAGAAGCAGGCTCTTCGCAGGAGCCCAATGTGGGACTTGATCCCCTATCCCGGGATCACGACCTGAGCCAAAGGCAGCCACCCAATGGCTGACCCACCCACGCATCCCAAGGGCAAAGTTTTTACAATAATTCTATCTATACATATATCCTATTGGTTCTGTTTCTCTGGAAAACCCTGACTAATACACCAGGGTTCCTAGGAAAGGCTGATGAGTAGGGAATGGTCAAAGAAATGAAATCTGTTTTCTAGGGATGGTGATGGTCATGGTTAGGGAAATGGTGCACAAAGGGAAGCTGTATCCATTAGAAGGGGCTAGGTTACCCTGGAATAAGAAAAAAGCCCCAAATCTCAACGGCCCATCACAGCAAAACTGAATTTCTCATGCAGGATGGATATGGCCTCTGTTTATTGTTGACTCTCAAGGGGATGGACTGATGAAGGCTCCATCTTGCCATTGGCTCCCACAGTCACAGCAACGAGGAGAGAGGGTCAGGGACTCACACTGGTAACTAAAATTTACATGTCATTTCTGCTTAGATTTCATTTATCAAAGTGAATCACAAGGCTTCACCCAATTTCAGCAGGTAGGGCAGGAGCAGTTCTACTGTGATTGGGAAAGGAGAATAATCAAAAGTTTGTGAAAGAGTTTTAATGATCTCCAAGGATGACAGATATTGACAAGGTGGTCAGATTGATGGGCTTGAGGTCCCAATGAGACTGCAGAAATTCTGAAGTGGGACGACTAGGGTGATTCAGAAGCTTGGAGGTTACAGTCAGAGCATGTGGAGTAGCTGAAGCTCAGTCTCAGAGATGGTGAAGCCATTGAAGATGACAGTTTGAAGATAGGATCATGCACATGGATACCTGAGGTAGGATGAAGAGTAAGACCTGAAGTGGTCTTTCTCAGACTTTGGTGAGCATGTGCATATACAGATGGTGGAACCCCATCCCCCAAAGAGTTTCTGGTTCAATAGGCTTAAGGTAGAGCCTGAAGAGTGGCATCTCTGACAGGTTCGCAGGTAATGCTCATGACCTCCACCTTATAGAGACAGGTATGCAAGGAACAAGAGGCAGGTGTTAGTGTTAGATAGTCAGTACCATGGATGGTGAAATTTTTCAGAATGATGGCTGGAGCCAGTGGCTAAAATAGCTAATGAACAATGGAAGCAATAGTTTGTTGATAAATGACAGCACCACGGATAATAGAAAACCTGAAGGTATGTACTTCAAAGATTTTTTTGTTTTGTTTTGTTTACTTCAAAGATTTTTTAACAAGAAAAAGAAGAAGATAAGATGATTTGGAAGTGGCATTAAGAAGCAAAGAACACATTTGTCCGGCCTACAGATTTTAAGATAGATGTGATGATATGGAAGAAAAAGAGTGCCCAACTTGATGATGCTCTAATGGAAATGGTGTGTTTAAAAAAAGTTTAAGAACCAAGGTAAGGCAAACATTTTATGTTCAGAACTTTGTCATCTGCAAGTGAGACAATGTTACTTCTTCTCTTCCAATCTTTGTGCCTTTTAAAAGCATTTTAGTGTCATTTGGCTATAGTGGGAGACTCTGGAATAGTGTTACAAGTAAGCATCCTCGCCCAATCCAAACATCAAGGTAAGCTAATATTTCAGCACAAAACGTAATATTAGCTATGGATTTTCATGAAGCCCTTCTGTGATTGAAAAATGTACCTTCTGCTTTTGCTTTGCTGAGAAATTTATGATGACTTAGTATTAAATTTTGGTAAGTGCATTTTCTTCATCTACTATCGAATTGGATGATTTTTCTTTTTTTTCTGTTAAGATGGTGAAAATACATTTTTTTTTAAAAAAGTCAAGCTAACTAGGTGTTAATACCATATCCTAGCATTTCTGGGATACACATACTTGGTTATGATATATATGTTAACATTCTCATGCATTGCTGGATTTGATTTGCAAAATTTCTGCTAATAACATTTTCATATATGATGATGGGGGATACTGGCATGCAATTTTGCTTTTCCTGTGTTATCTTTGGTTTCATAATAATGCCAACCTCCCAAAATGAATTAGAGAGTGTTGCTTTCCTCTTTTTTTAAAAAAATTAATTTATTTATTTGAGAGAGAAAGAGAAAAAGAGTGCACGATGGAGTGGGGCAGAGGGAGAGAGAATCTCAAGCAGACTCCCTGCTGAACACAGAACCCAACTTGGGGCTCAAATTCACAATCCTGAGAACATGACCTGAGCCAAATTCAAGAGTCAGACATTTAGCCAATTGAGCCACCCATGTATCCCCTTCTATATTTTTTGAAAGAATTTTCAGAAGACGGTTATTATTATTTTTTTCAAGCATTTGATAAAATTCACCAGTAATGCCATCTGAACCTAGAACTTTCTTTGAAGGAAAGCTGTTAAATAAAAACTGATTTTTCTTAATAAATATAGAGCTAGTCATACTTCCTATCGTGATATGTGTCAGTTTTACTAACTTGTGCCCATTTAAATTTTCAGATCCATTTACATAACAATATTTTTGTTATATTATTTCATGAAACTTTCAATCTTCACAGGAAATGCCTCTCTGATATGTGAGTTCGTTTACAGTGTGCCCCCCCTTTTCATTCCTAACTTGAGCAAGTTATGTTTTCTATCTTCCTTTTTTGATCAATTTAATGAGAGGTTTTACATTTCATTTATCCTTTCAAGGAATCAACTTTTGGTTTGACAGATTTTCTCTATTATTTTGTCTCTGTGACATTGGTTTTTGCTTTTATCTTTACTTCTGTTGTTCTCTTTTTCCTAGTTTCTTAGACATAGACCAATGATCTTAAATATTTCTCCTCTTTGACTTTAATAACATATAAGGCCAAATTTCTCTCTGTATCAATTACCTGCATCCTGAAATGTGTCGTTAACAGCATTTTTATCTCTTCTTGTATTCAAAATATCTTTTGATCTCTGTTCTGATATTTTCCTTGATATATAGTCTATCGAAAATATGTGGGTTAACTTGGAAATTCTCAGGTATCTTTTTTGTTATTGTGTTCTAATTTCTATTTTGAAAATTATTGAGGCTTGATGTGTAACCCACAATATACTCTGTGGTGGTAAAGATTGTGTTGTGTACTCTAAATGTCCTGGAGGTCAATTTGGTTTACAATATCATTCATATCTTTTATAGTCTTACTGACATCACCTGAAATATATTTATTTTACCTTCATATCTGAGGCATCTTTTAGTCAGATGGACAATTTTAAGTTGATATGGATTAAATTATTTTTCCACTACTTTGCAGGTATGATGCAATTGTCTTCTGACATTGCACTGTTTCAGATGAAAAGTCAGCAGTCATTTTTTAGAACTGTTCATTATATACAATATTCCTTTTCCTCTGGATGCCTTTTCAGTTTTTGCTTCATCTTTGGTTCTTGTAATTTTGTTATGGTAAGCCTAGTTGTAGATTTCATTATAAATATTCTACTTGGGTTTTATTAATATTCTTGGATCTATGAACTTATATATTTTTTCAAATTTGAAAAAAATTTAGACATAATTTTTCTGAAAATAAAAAAAAATGTGCTCTAATTCTTCATTTCAGGGGGCAGTCTTGCTATTGCATCTTTAGAACCATCCTTGGCTTCTACCCACTAGAGACTAATACCTGGTCATGATTGTCAAATGTCTTTAGAGGTCCTGGGGTGGCTCATTTGGCTAAGCAGCCAACTCTTGATTTTGGCTCAGGTATGAGCCCCACCTAGGCTTCATGCTTAGTAGGAGGTCTGTTTGAGATTCTCTCCTTCTGCTCCTTATCGTGCTCATACTTATACTCTGTCTCTCTAAAATAAATAAATAAATCTTTTAAAAAAAGTTTTTAGGGATGTCCTCCAAGAAGCATCAGCCTAAAGGAGTTCTTTTTCCAGGGATGGAGTATCCTCTACTCCTTCCATGGTCTCTCTGGAATATCATCTGAATATTCAGATGTTGAGTGAATATCTTCCACTCTGGCATGCCAAACCTCCACAGCTCTCAATTCTGTGCAAAGTCCAGAATACTTGTTCTACTTATAACTCCCCATTCTTCTTACAGCTACACAACATCTTCTCTTGTGTGTTTGCAGTTTAGTTTGTCGCCAGACCCCAGGGTACTGCCTGAATATTTATTAAATTATTATTAATAAAAATATTAATAAATATCTTGGGGCAGCTGAATGGCTCAGTCAGTTAAGCGTCAACCTTCACCTCAGGTCATGATCACAGGGTCCTGAGATCGAGCCCCACTTGGGCTCCAGGCTCAACAGGGAGCATGCTTCTCCCTCTCCTCCTCCACCTGCTTGTGCTCTCTCTCTCTCTCTCTCATCAAATAAAAAAAAAATAAAATCTTTCAAAAAATAAATTATCTTATTCTGTGTTAATCTGTTTCTCCTCAGTTATTTTGCACCTCAAATTCTAGTCCTGAATTTTGGTATCAGTTTTCTTAGCTCACAAAACCACAGTGCCCTGTTTTATTTCAGGATTTTTTCTATTGTTGTCTAAAGATGACTTCAAGGAGAAATTTGGGACAGTAATGGGTCTCATTTCACACATTCTGTTTCATCCAGAAATCACAGTACTATGTTGTCCATTGTTCGATGTCTGAAATCAAATCAATTTATCCAGTTTTGAGGTTTCTGTGGCAGGATGGCCTAGTCTGGTATCAGTTAAGTTTTGTAATGACCAGTACTGTATTGTGATTTGAATATAAGTCTACAAGACACAGAAGTACACACACACACAGACACACACACAGACACACACACACACACACTTAGGGGTGAAAGTGGATTTTGTCCTGAAATACAATATTTTCCCACTGGCAATTATCCTAAAAAGAAACTGATCTTAGGATAAGAAAAGAGGCCAGGATCCCTGGGTGGCTCAGTGGTTTGGTGCCTGCCTTTGGCCCAGGGTGTGACCCCAGTGTCCCAGGATCGAGTCCCACATCAGGATCCCTGCATGGAGCCTGCTCCTCCTCTGCCTGTGTCTCTGTCTCTCTCTCTCTTTCTCTCTCTCTGTGTCTCTCATGAATAAATAAATAAAATCTTTAAAAAAAAAGAGGCCAATGTGAGGAGACTACACTGGAGTGAAGGCATGTGGAGGAGCTCATGGTATGTCCTGAGATAGAGGTACTCTTAACATTTTCTCTTTCTCTTTCTCTCTTAAGACTGGCCATAAGTTAGACTTTCTTTTTCGTGTCCTTTATTTAAATTTCTATAAAGTTTTGCCAAAGGTGGGAGCATTTTCCATGCTATGCATATAAATTAGGAAGGGGAGGCTACTGCTTACTTGAACATGAATATTTAGGTATATCATTTCACACCTTTTATTATAAGAGTGTATTATAAGTAATTAGTTAAACATGAACTAAAGAGCTGAAAAAAGAAGGAATACTAAAGCAACATAAGGATAGTAACTACAGGAAGCAGCTATCATTCCTAGATCCAAGTTAAAAAAAGGGAAAAAAATGAATTTTAGAGCCTTAGGGCTGGGAGAAGGGCCTTGCAAAACCAGGACCCAGACATCTGCGGGGAAGGAGCATCAGGCTGATCCTGGCACTTCTAGGGTCAGAGGAGGATGCAGTGGCCCTGATTCCAGGCAAAGGCACTGTCTGGCTGGCACTGGAATCACTGAGCAGGACTGAGGCAACAGATCTGGACGTCCTGGGGAGGAAAACGAGCCTGGGTGTAGGAACCATCTTCTGCTGCTGGGGTGAGGAGCCATTGCAGAGATGGCACATGACAGCGACAGCAAGGAGAAATAAAAGGAGCAGTTTCTCGGTCCCGCATCTTCCCTCCAGGCTCCTTCAGTAGTATCATTCTAAGAAGAATCTGGTGGGGAGCTGGCTGGCAAAGGAGAAATGTACTTGGAAGGGTCTGGGCTCTGGGACTGGGAGGAGGAGTACACAGGAGCAGGTTTGGAGGTGGGGGGATAGACAAACCAGCATGACTGTAGATGACAAGGGTCTCAGGGGCCTCAGGGGTCCCTCACTGTTGAGGAACTCAGCCTGCAAACATGGGAAGATGGCTCTGTGAGAAGGCTGGATTACACAGATACAGCCTGCACTCCTGTAGGCATCCAGCACAGGGAGCTGGAGACTCTGAAAAGGCAATAATATAGGCACTTTGAGGGGGCACCTGGATGCTCCATCCACAGGCTGGGGCTGACAGATACCCCAGTTTGGGATATTGATGACCCATGACGCCATTTTTGGATTCAAAACTTTTGAAGCCTCGCTATGCCAATTATATTAATAATATTGAATAAAGGACAAATTTCATGGCTAATAATACGACAGTAGTTAAAGAAATTGTGGTACAGGGATACAATGAAGGACTGAGCAGCCGTTAAAAATAATTCCATGAAAGATTATTCAGTGATGCAGGAACATGTTTCTATTAGATTTAGAAAAATATCATGAACCTTACTGTTGAATTTTCTCTACATAATTACTTGTCTTTATATGAATCCATATATGACTTATATAAAAGCTTATATAGCAAAACTTTATGATGTATCTGTGAGGGTTCAGCCAAGTGCGGCTTTTACTCTTTCTGTGTTCATATTTTTTAGTATGTCCTGAATTTTCCAAAAAGAAATATATATATATATTTAATTTTATGAAACATTTTTTTAATGAGAAAGAGTAATGTGTCAAAGTGATCAGAATCTCATTTTCTCAAAACCTACTGAACTGATGAAGCGTCTTTATATGCTCTCATACTGTTTCACCTTCAGAACAGGAAATACAGTGTTAGACGTTCCCTAAATTCCTGGAACTCTCATCTATGACAATCTTCTCATAGGCTGCAAGTTCTTGAAATAGTACTAAGAAATACTTCCCTCTTTTCCTAGTGGGAAGATTTTTTTTTTTGAGAGTGAGGAGCGGAGGGAGACAGAGAGAGAGAATCTCAAACAGGTTCCATGTCCAGCCTGAAATGGGGCTCCATCTCATGACCCTGAGATCATGACTGAGTCAAAATCAAGAGTCAGACACTTTACTGAATAAGCCACCCAGGCGTCCCAGGAAGGAACGTTTAACACTGTTCCATCAGGTTTGGGTCTGGCAGTGTCTGCCTCTCGAGTGACTTTCCTTAGCTTCTTCTTCTGGAAAACTCCTTCTCAGCATTAAAAATTCTGGTTCCAACATTCTGTCTTTAAAAAGCTCTCCTAGATTCCAGATGGCAAAATTATTCCTTTTGACCTCTATGAGTTCAAAGTTTTGCCTTCTGACTTACTGAATTACTTTACAAGTTACATTTTACTTTTTTAGATTTTATTTAAATTCAAGTTAGTTAACATATATTGTATTATTAGTTTAAGGGGTAGAATTTAGTGATTTACCACTGGCATATAACACCCAGTGCTCATTATATTACGTGCCCACCTTCATGCCCATCACTCAGTTTCCCCACCCCTTCACCCCCAACCCTCCAGCAACCCTGTTTCTTTTTTTTTTTTAAATTTTTATTTATTTATTTATGATAGTCAGAGAGAGAGAGAGAGGCGCAGAGACACAGGCAGAGGGAGAAGCAGGCTCCATGCACCGGGAGCCCGACGTGGGATTCGATCCCGGGTCTCCAGGATCGCGCCCTGGGCCAAAGGCAGGCGCCAAACCGCTGCGCCACCCAGGGATCCCCCTGTTTGTTTTCTAAAGTCAAGAGTTTCTTATGGTTTTTCTCCCTCTCTGTTTTCAACTTATTTTATTTTTTCTTCCCTTCCCCTATGTGCATCTGGTTTATTTCTTAAATTCCACATATGAGTGAAATCATATGGTATTTGTCTCTCTCTGGAATACTATTCAGCCATCAAAAAGAATGGAATCTTGCCATTTGCAATGATGTGGATGGAACTAAAGTGTATTATGCTAAGCAAAACAAATTATATTTTAATTATGAGTGATTCTGTTTTAACATGTGAGACTGTCTTTCTTGATAGGGTCTGAGAAAGTGTTTTTTGCATCTTTAATGTCTAAAATTATCCCTGGCGCCTAGAAGGAGCTCATGACATGTTTGTGGAACTGATTAATTAAGAAAATCCCAAGTAATACTGATGAATGCCTAATTTTAAGGCAGCCCAAACATTTATTGCCCCTTGGTGCACACACTTCACAGTCCCCTCCCCTTCAGTTTGAACGAAACTTATGGAGCTATTACCTCCATGATAATTATATGGCAGCAGGGATTATGCGAGTTTAATTAAGTCCCTAATCACTTTGAGAGAAGCAAAAAGCAGGTTGTCCTGGGTGGACAATCAGGTGAGTTTGCCAAAGGCTCTGAGGCCTTCTTGAAGGAAGAGATTTGAAGTGTGAGATAGCCTATAGAGGAGATCATGTGGTGAGGATATGAGGGCAGCTCCTAAGACTGTGAGCCAGCCAGCCTGTCCCACAGTCACAGGAATATGAATTTTGTTAACAACCCTAGAGGATGTGGAAACAGAGCCTGCCTTTCCTAGTTGAGCCCCCACGGGGCATGCACCAGCTAACACCTTGATTTCTGCCCCATGAGACTCTGAGCCAGGGACCCAACCAAAATGTGCTGGACTCTTCACCCACAGAAACTGCGAGGTAATAAATGTGCATTATTTAAGCTACTTGGTGTGTGGTGACTTGTTACATGGTACATGAGTTATGGTTTTCCAGAGAAACAGGGCAATTTGAATGCCAGAGAAACAGGTTGATCAATTAATGATATATCTGTGTGTGTAAATGTGTGTGTATATGTCCAAGATTTTATTTATTTATTTTTTAGAGAAAGAGAACATGAGTGGGGAGAGGATCAGAGGGAGAAAGACAAGGAGACTGTGCTGAGCGTGGAGCCTGACATGGGGTTCAGTCCCACAACCCTGAGATTATGACCTGAGCCAAAACCAAGACTCAGATGCTTAACTGACTGAGCCCTGCATGCTCTCCAATATACATATATTTTATATTTATATATAAATACATATATATTTTTTAAAGAAATAAATGCAGATTTAGTTTAAGAAATTGGCTCATGCAACTGTGAAGGGTGGCCAGTCCAAATCCATAGAGCAGGCTAGAATGGCAGCTCAGGAAGAAAGAATGCTTCAGTCTTGAAGCTAAGTTTCTTCTTCTCCAGGAATGCTCAGTTTTCATGATTAAGACCTTTCAACTGCTTGGATGAGGCCCACCCCCATAATCAAGGATAATCTCCTTTACCTAAAGTTAGCTGATTATAGATGTTCACTGCATCAGCAAAGGCCTTCACAGCAATACCTAGGTTCACGTTTGATTAAATGACTTGGCTCTGGAGCTCAGCCAAGCTGACACATAAGCTAGCCATCACCACACAGCAATAGAAAACTAATACGAATTCATTGATGTTGAAAGGACAATATTAAAGTCATATAAATAAAACTTAGTGCAGAGCATGCCCATCAGCACATGTGATAAATATCTGCTTTCTTATTGTGATCATATTTCTGGAAATCTAAATTTTTAAATAATACGAATTCCCCACATGCACAAGGAAACATGATAAAATGGAAGAATCACTGGACATGGAATAGAGATAGTTAGAAAGTGTTGATTTCAGAATTTACCAGCTCCTTTATTTTGGGCAAGTCCCTTAACTTCTTTTCCTAAGCCATAAAGTGGTCTTACGTTACACAGCAAGATGAGGTTCATTGATTTCAAAGTGATTTCTAATCGTACAGACCTCAAAAGTGATCCAGAAGGGATTACAATGAAAGATATTTGCAGACTGTGGAAACAGAACCAGAACTTTAAAATCCACTTAGAAGGATAGGAGAGCACATTTATTTTGAGGACTGATGAAATTGTTGTGATGGAGCAGTGGATTTAGCCTGGAGATTTTCAGCAGCAAAGGTAAAAAGACAACGATGTTGACACGAATTTATTATTCCAACAACTGCTGCATCCTGTCACATAATGGGGGAATGCACATTCACAGGTGAGAGCAATGTTTCTTGGAGGTATTTGATTATGTTGTGACTCATAAAAGGGACAAGGGATGGATGTGCTCCAAAAGTATGGATGTGAGTCAGACTGGCCTGAGTTCAAGTCCTTGATCTGCCAGTTTCTAGATATCACTCCAAACGAGGGCGGGATATTTAATGTCTCTGAGCCTCCATTCTTTTATCATTTATTGCCTATAAAAATTCAACACTGGGGGAGGTAATGATGTCTGCCATGCCAGGAAGTGAAGTAAAACTGGGAAATACTGCAGGTGGGAATCAACGGGGAGCTTCTGGAGCTTTCCAGACCTGAGCGAAACTCCGATATTCAGACTCTGGATCCTTCTCACCTTCTTACTGCTTCAAGATCATCTCGACTTGGGAAAATGGATGGTCCTTTCCAGAATGCTGTTCATATATATGAACCTCACATCTCAACAAACATGTGTCTGACAGGAAATTGATGTCAGGGCACGCTGCACTTCAGCAACTGTAATAGGGCAAAATTAACCTCTGCTCAAGTAAACCCTTCCCAAATGCAGTGCCGGATACTAATAAGCTGAGAGCTTATCTTTGTGAGACTTGAATAAGCTATAAAATGGAAGCTCTTTTTCCAAATAAGAGACTGCCATACACCAGTAAGTGCGATTATCCGAAGAGAAGGTTGTTTTACTTATTTATTTTTTTCCTTAGGATATCAGACCTGCTAGTCTACATTTCCACGGGTTCATAGTCTTTCAATTAGATACTCAGTTGAATATAAATCACTTTGCCAGTGATCCTCGCAGAGGAATGTTTGGGGGAAAAAAAAGCAAAGAAAAAAAAGCTTTGCAAACAAGAGGTCTCATCATCTCAATATTACACTTTGTCATTAACGACACTGACTGTTTCATTTATTATTCAGCCCAACTTAAGAGTAATTTGTGCTGAGAGCAGGAGCAAAAAGGGGAAAAATGAAGGCTGGAGAGAGAGTGTTTATATTAGAAATAATTTTAAAATAGTGTCTCTAATGCATAGTGAGAATGAATATTTTTTTCACCATTTAAATTCAATTATATGCACAGTAGTTTTGCCTTCTTCTTAAGTAGCAGAAATGGTCCTATAAAGCCTTGAATGTGGTGATTGTTTGAGTATTTGTATCCTTCCTATCCTTCTTCTTCTTTTTTATTTTTTTTTGCACTGCATCCTTTATATATTTTTTATTTACAAATTAATTATCCTTCAGTGGAAAGCTTTCTAAAGTGAAGGGGGTTCTTTTTTTAAGAGCTACTTCAAGGTATGAAGGTAAGAGACTTAAGATCCCTGGTTGCATTTGTTCACTCTGCCTACAGCCATGTGTTATGCCTCTAGTAGGTCCCAAGCATCATGTTAGGCACAGAAATTACCAGGAAGTAAAGATAAATCCCTGCCCACGTTGAATGGATTCCCAAAGGGAGCTGGCCCTGGAGCAAGCAATTACAAAGAGGGAATGAAAAATGGCAGCAGTGGCTTAGAGAGGAGGCACCATGGAGGCAGCTTCTGATCTGAGACACTGGTGGACAATAGCGTCAGGGAAGACCATCTGGGATCCAGGGCAAAGAATGTGGTATGTGAGGGACCCATAAGAAGATTGAGTTTGCTAAAGAGTAAAATGTGAAGAGGAAAAAAAAAAGTAAAATGTGAGGGCAATGTTGATGGAAGGAAGGATAGACAGCAGGGTGGGCTTCCCATCATGAGGGACATGTCATGACTTCCAAGGATGTTCAGCAGATGAGCACATGCAAATGGATGAAATCAGAACAACTCAGTTAATAGTGGTAATGTCAATTTCTGGATGATCATTGGGGGAAGCAGAGTGACAGGTACCTAGGAATTCTCTGCAGTAATTGTGCAATTTCTTGTGAATCTAAAATTATTTCAAAGCAAAATTATTTAAAGTATTGAAAATGTATGTATAACTGTGAAAAAGGATGCTAAGACATGAGGGTAATGGGGAACCAACCAGCACAGGCTTCAGTGCAAAGATGGGTTGCTTAAGAGATGGGACTTGAAACGGACTTCAGGGTTTTTCCACCACATTCACCTGTACTGTGGGGGAATGTAAGTAGAATCCCTGAGAGGACTAATGAGTCACATGAAAAACTCGTGGTGGAGCTGAATTGACACAGTCTTGTCTGTTGGCTTGCCATTTGTTCCATTTTCTGCATGTGTTTAGTTGGAGATACTGACCTATATTGGAAAGAGCATGGTCTTTTGAGACAGACCACCTGTGCTTTACCCTGCTCTTGTCAGCTGTAGTACCTGTGGGTTGTATCCTGAAGTAGTTTAATGCACACTCTGGACTCAGTGGCCTGACACCAAATCTACCCGCATTACCTGTGGGACTCAGGGTCAAGTGTGCTTCATGCTCTCCTCCTGTAGGACCAAGGAAATTATGGCATCTGTCACATAGGTTTGTGGCAAGGGCTAAACTGGTACATGAGTGGAAAGTTCTTAGTGTCTGTCGTGGCACAAGGGTGTTAAATAAATATTACCTATTGTTACTATTTGAGCTGACTGCATCTGGACATGCTATTTAATCTTTATGAACTTGCAAGTTCACATCTGTAAAATGCAGATAATCATGTGTACTTAGCAAGGCCACCAGGAAGATGGAGTGAGATGACACATGCTGTAGGTCTTGAACAGAGGACACATTAACACCTGTCAGTTCCTCTTCTTCCTGCCTCTTGATTGTCCTTCCTTCCTGGCTAGTCTCCTCATGCCTACATCCACCAAGTGCATGTGGCCGAGTCCCCAACCTCCATGGACATCCTGCCCTGCTCCAGGATCCTGCCACAGTCTCTCATTTTGGAATATATTCTTTTAAAAAAAAACCAGATATTTATCATGGGCAAAATGAAAAAAACAAGAAGTGTAAATAAAGGAAAAAAATGACCCTCAAATTTTATGTCTAGAATCATGTGCTATGAATGTTTTAGCACAATTTCCTTCAGGTTCATTCTACATATTTTTACACAGATGAATTTATTCAGAGAGAGAACAGTTTTGTATCCTCTCATTTATCAGGGAGGAGGGGAATGATCTAAAGAGCCTTCTCCTTTATCATCCATTTTATTTCAACAACTTACAATGGCTGCATAATAGTCCCTTGTGGGAGGGTATACATATGTATTCAATGATCCTGGTACGGAAGAATCTTTATATACATATATTCTTCATACACACACATATACATATATATGTGTATATATATATACTTTGTATTCTTTATATTCATATATATATATATATATTCATATATTCTCTTGAATTAATAGCGCTGTGGTGCTTACACATATAACTAGGGCTTGCTAATGGACTTGCCTAATGTTGAATTCTTGTCTCTCCCCTGGGTTTCTGAATATCATATGCTCCAACCCCATATTTCCCCCTGATGATTTTTCTGAAATCAATCAATGCTGGGTAGCTGCAGCTTTCTTGGCCTATGACCTGGCTCCTCATCTCTCTGGGCACCATGTTCTTCCTCCTAAGGACTGCCTTTCTCACTTCAGAGCAGGTCTGGTCTGGGATCCTATTCCATCTCTGCTTGCTATCAAAGTTAACATTACTATTCCCTATTTTTTCAAAAGCAAAAACAAACAAAAATCCACAACTGACTCTTTCCATTTTACCAGGAAGCCTTTTGAAGACATTTTGGCCCTCCTGTTTTGTTCATTTCAATTATGAATGGAAATATCAGATACTCCATGAGGCCTAACGTGGAACGGAGAGAACATGATTTTGTTCTTGGTGGCTTGGCCAAGGTGCAGATATGCACAATTACATTTCTTGTACCAATAGGCACAAACTTTGAGCTACAGCAGAGCTGAGTTCCAGTCTTAATTCTTCCCCTTCCTAAATGTATGAAGGATGATGAGGTCTTGAACCTCTGTGACCGTCAGTTCCCTGCCTGAAACTGGTCAGGATAATGGCATCAACCAGAAGAGTCATCATAGAAGTTTCTGAACACTGTGCTTGAGCTGGTAGTCACTCTGGAGGCAAACCCAGCCTCTGGGACAACTGGTACATTGGCAATCATTGCTAGAAAATCATAACACTTATGGCTTACTATTGGGGTGGGCTTAGACAAGATAGTGACCCCCGATAAGCCTCAGTTTCTCTCTGAAAAAGATAGACAGACGCGTGTTTATTTTGTAGGAGTGTTCTATCAAAAGGAATAATGCATTTAAAGTGCCTGGCATATGCCAGGAACTCAATAAATATTCATTTCTTCTCACTCTCCTCCTTCCTAATGCCATCTTGGATTTAACCACAAGGCGTTTGACCAGGCAAAGAAGGTCACATTGGAGACTCGGGCAGTGTGGAGCACACTCCTCCAGACTTTTCAGAGAATGATTGAAAGTTAAACTGGGCCAGGAGTCTGGTGACGTTTGGGTGAGAGACAGAGTTAAATTAAGGTTTAATCTTAGCCCCTTCCATGTGTTAACCAGGCTGTGCAGAGCGAAGAGCTTGAAAGAGATTCAATGCTGAATTTTCTCACTAATCTGATGAGAAGAGAGAGACAAGGAAAGAAAGAAAATGAGAGAGAGGGAGAATCAGAGTTCAGATGGCTAATTTTCTAGCCAGCAGCTACTGGAATGTTTCCATTAGGAGATATGAAAGAGACAAAGAGAAATAATAACTGAAGATGGGCTTTGTTGGCCAGAAAAAGTTCTCATTCTGTTGGGGTGGAGGGCAGTGGGTAAGAGCGCGATGGAAGCAGGTACTCGGGGGACATATTTCATTTTAATGTAGTCACTTTGGTACCTCTCTATCTGCACATTCAATTAGCATCGGAGGGAAAAATAAAAGTTCCTCACATGTCAGCCTGCTTCCCAAGCTCCAGGGACAGAGCTGGGTAAATGCAGTGACCTTACATTAATCCCCTCAGAGAACACTCTCCATCTCTATGTTGGCCTCCAACGCAAAAGAAAATGGATATATTAATTCTTTTCCTTTTCTGTTTTGTTCAGGAAAGAAAAAGGTTTAGGTGTCATTTTAAATGAAAGCAGTTGAGACGTTGTCTTTTTTGTGGGTTCTCTCTCATCCCCCAGAGTCATAAGAATCAACCCCCTATGACTGTTCCTTTTCTCCTTTCCTTGTTCAAATGCATTTTGCTAATTCAATGAAATATGGCCCACATATCCATCCATCCATCCATCCATCCATCCATCCATCCATCCATCTATCCATTGTCTCCAAGGCATGTAGATGGAAGTGGTAAGGTAAGCTTTGGATGGAGCTTCCAGGACCAAGGCCACTGGCCCTGAGGCTTCCTCCAGCCTTGTCTCCCTCCATACTTTTCTCACATGATTCCAGTTCTCCAATTTATCACGTTTGGCCTTGTGCACTCCTGAATCATTTCTTTAGATCCTAAGTTCCTGAGAGTCCCTTTACCCTTGATTTTCAAAGTTCTACTACATCTTCAACATCCTGATCAGATTGTATTCCTCATGCTTTCTTCCCCCACTCTCCTGACACATGTGTTCAATCACCTCATCTCTGCACAAACTTGAGGGATTCTGAACTCAGAAGCATTCATTCACCCATCTATCATGCTTATTCTATTTGTGGACAACTTTGAAAAAGGGCCATGCTATTTGGAGTCCCATATACTCTTCCAAAACCTTGTCCCTTTCCACCAAAGGTAGTCTTTAGCCCCTCTCATGGAATGTGGGTAATATTAGTGACTATTGCCCTGACTGATAGGAAGTAGAGGTGATATCACATGAATCTGCCCTAGGTAAATAAAGGGAACATAGTCCTTGCCTGGTTTTCTTCCTTAAGCTATCACTCTTAGAACTTTCATGTTGAGAGAAACCCTGGGGTACATGAAAAGACAGACATACTGTCAGGTTTTCTCATTACTAATAGCCTATAGCCATTATCAAGCACCATACATGTAAATAAATAAGTCTTAAGATGGTTCCAGCCATTGAACCACTCTTCACTCAAGTATTCCAGCTGAGGTCTCAGATAGAGTGGGCATAAGTATCCCCACTTCCCTTGATTTTTATGGCTGACCCATTGAATCTCAGCCTAATACTGGTCACAGCAATAAAAAAGAACACTCTTCGTCCATCCATCCATCCATCCATCCATCCATCCATCCACTCATCCACCTATCGAAGGCACGTTAATTGACACCCTATTGTGTGTCATAGACACATACATGAGGGTGCAGAGGTGAGGATGTGAAAGTGCCTGCCCTGAGTTGCTCACAGCCATGCCAATCATTCTGCTATTGATCCGTGAATCCCGAATGACCGTAAAGCACCCTTCCTAATATCCCTTTCAGACATTTACAGTCAATTATGCATGTGTTTCTGCTTTGCCATTCCAATTAAGCTCCTTTAGAATAAGGGACCAACTCCATATTTCCCATGATACATAGCACAGTTTCATAAACCTAATAGATGTTTGATATAGATTTGTTAATTAAAAAATTCAGTTCATATACTCGAGTTAGGTTTTCCAGGTCCCAAGGAAATAAACTAACAACATCTTGGAAAAAGACCTGAATGAATGAAAACATTCTGTGAATATGAGAGAAGGAATAAAGACATCAAAAGGGTTTTTTTTTTTTTTTTTGGTTCTTACTATGTGATGGGAAGCCGCTACTTTATTTAATCCCCATAGCAATCCCATAAAAAAAAATGATAATCCTCAAATTACAGATTTGGACTTTAATCCAGACTGGCTCATTTGTATGGCTACTGACTGTGGTGCTAGGAGACTAGCCAATGCCAGAAAACCCTTCCCAGACACTGTGGTGGTGGCTCCCATGTGAAGAGATGACACAGGTGACACTTGCTTACAAGATCTTTAAACACGTTGCCTTGAAAAGGATGGTTTTCTTGTGCAGCCTTGTATGTTCTGTGCCTCTGGTAAGTGGCAATTTTGTGGCTTATGTACATTCTGGATGCCTTCTCTTTTAAGTTACTGATTACTAGTCTGGGGGAAAAAATGTTACTGATTATTACTCTCATTTATACATGGGGAAATCAAGACATAGGACTTTGAAGAAAACAGTTTAAAATCCTCATGAAGCCTTAAAAATTAAAGAAAAAAAAAGAGGGGCACCTGGGTGGCTCAGTGGTTGAGTGTCTGCCTTTGGCTCAGGTCATGATCCCGAGGCCCTGGGATCGTCCCACATTGGGCTCCCCACGGGGAGCCTGTTTCTCCTTCTGCCTATGTCTCTGCCTCTCTCTCTCTCTCTCTCTGTGTCTCTCAGGAATAAATAAATAAATTTTTCAAAAAAATTTAAAAAAATAGAAAGGAAAAAAAACATACTTTTATGTTCATCACAAGAGCTCTATTTTAATGTTTGTTCTTAAGCTTTTTGTGAACAGGAGTGTGGTGAAACATTGCTGGGCTCATTTCAGTGAACATGGGAATGAAGTTGAGGAGTTTGGTGGCATCCCCTTTCAAAGCTGAAAGCACATCTTACCCCATTGCTTGGCTCCCATGAAGAGGCCCTGCCGTAATGTGAATAAGCCGTATCACTCTGAGTGACCTTGACATCCAGAGCCTTCAGTTTCACTAATAACCCATCTGTGTTGAGGCTGTGGGTGGTAGTGTCTAGAAAGATGACGTAACTGTTTATTAAAAGAAACTGTGGTGTTGGGAGTTATTCTTTGGATGGTGGGACTTCTCACAAGAAAATCCAAGAACCCCAGAAGCTTCTGGATAGCATATGTGGTTCTATGGGTAAAGAAATACTCTTTCTTCTCACAAAGTCCTTCTCTGCTGCCTCCAGAGAACTGTGTAATTGGAATCAGAACTCTGGACGTGATGGTAGTGATGCCATTTTTAAATGTGGAAATTTAAGGTTGCTGGGTAGAGGCGTCACTTGCCCAAGGTCACCAGTGGTTCAGGAAAGTTGTGGTCAGTTTCGAATGGATCTGGGGAGCTGGCACACTGCAGCCAGGCTCTAGTTCCACACACCTTGCCCTAGTCCACTTACTTCTCCCACGTTCTCTCCTGTTCTCCACCTTCCTGGCTCCTGACCTCCTGATGAGCCTTTGGGTCCAGGTTTCATTCCTCCCATAAGGGTTTGGCCGCTGTCTTTCTTTTAAGCAGTGTCTCTCCCTAGAAGAAGGCCAGGCATTAAACACATAAGCATGCCAGATAAAAATCCTCTAGGGAGGGGAGGAATCATTCAAATTCAAACATGTAGAATGTTTTGGCTAAAGCAACATGTGTTGAAACTGGCTGGAACTGGCTTCATGAAGCCAATTTGGAAGCCATCAATCATGAGCCATAAATGAGGTTTGATGTTTTGTTTGATAGGTTGGCCTAGGTGACCTTTGATGGATCTTCATCTCTTTGAACATTCTTTCTTTTGCAAGTCAGTTCAGAGTTGCTATAACATAAAGCCCCTCTTCCCAAGATAGAACTGTCCTTTCCTCCTTTGTGCAACCCCATTGCTATATTGCCATAAAAACAAAAAAGAAGAGTAAATAACATCAATCCTAAGCACAGCAATATCAACAGGAAGTTCATTGCTGGGTGCTCACATGCTGGGTAGATAAAATGTGAAGTGCGTTTTTTCATTTAATAATGAAAACTATCGTAGGGATGGAAACTCATCTTAATTCTATCTTGCAGATTAGGAAACTGAGTCACAGAGAAATTAAGCAGCCTTTACAAAGTCCAAAAACTGTATAGCAAAGGTTCAGGGACATGCAGGTCTTATTCTAGAGCTCCACTCTCTCACCACCAGATATCTGTCTTTATTGTCCATCTGCCACTCTGTGAAGAGCTCTGGAACTCTTTTCTGACTTTAATTGTTTAGCATTCTTCTCTTCTGCTTGACTGTGAGCTTCTAAAGGGCTGCAAATATAGTAAGGATTCAAGTAACATTTTATGAATGGAGTAGTGATGGCCTTGAAAACTTTGCAACTTAGTGCAGTAGGTTGACATCATCATGCATCACCGTGCTGTTAAGGAAACACATGCAGAACCTCGCGTGAGGGAGACACGTGGCAGAGTCATTTTCTTATTTTTGTTGCTTTCGTTCTGTTTGTTTTATAATCCGCGACTGGCCCTTTAAGTCATCACTGTGCCATCTCTAAGTTTTGCTGCATAAAGGGCTTTTCCTAAAATGGGACACTTCATTCTGATTGCTTCCAATTACATCCTCACTTGATGTGAATCAAATCAAGACTTTGCTGCCTAACACCCCCATGATCTCATCTCAGTAAAAACCCACCAAATCGTGACTAAGTATGACAATGAAGGAGGAGAGATCCTCATGTGTCCCCTTCAGCACAAGGAGGGCAGTGCCCATGGGGCACTCCAGAATCATGCTTGTGATTATCAGGGGGTGCCCAGACAGTTGGCCGGAGGGAATGGTTAATAAGAATTGGGGTTGCTCTCAAGGCACCTGATGAGGAGGAGAGGGACCTCTGATCCAGATAATCTATCATTTTGTCAATAATCAAACACACTTGAGATCATTGCATGCAGTTGTCCTCCAAATTATTTCTTACATTAGTAATTGCACATGTTGTTTGGGAATGAAAGGAGTCTATGATCAAATAATTATGGGACACATCTCATATAGGAAGTGTCACATGTGCATATGCATATGAAATCTCTGAAATGTACAGACAAAAAATCTCAACTATAATCTAGCATATTGCACGATTTCTCAGTCATTATGGTAGGAACAATTAGTTGTCACTGAACATACATTCCCTCTAATTTCCTTGTAATAGAACTCTGATGTTACCCACACTGACAATGCTCTTGTCTAAAATACTACACTTTCCAGCATCTTTTGAAGATGGATATACTTGTAAGACAACAATCTGGTCCAGGAGATAAAAACAGAAGGGTCACAAGGGACTTCAGGAAAGGCTCTACTTCAAAGGAGTGATTTATCTAGAAGAACCACCATGCATGTCCACTATGCTTCCTACTTCCTTATTCTTGTAACTTGGAATACAGATGTAGTGGCTGGAGCTATAGCAACTATCTTGAACTACCAAATAATTTTGAAAGTGGAAGCCATCGCAAAGGATGCTGGGAAGAAAGATAGAAGGATCTGGACTCTCAGTCACATCAGCCCGGGGCTGCTCACCTCTGGATGACTTTTGCTTAGAAGGAAAATAAGCTTCCATCTTGTCTAAGCTACTGTTATTTCTGGTCTCTTTCATTAGTACTGAAACATAAATTTGATTAAATTAGTCACTGAAACCCTTTGCTGCATGACTTACTCTTAATGTCCTTTAGAACATATTTTGGAAAATATGAATCTGACTCAGCACTCAATACACCAGCAGGAGGAAACCCCAGCTCAGAGGAAAGATGTCACTTGTCATACATGACACAGTGGGTCTGGACATTGGTCCAAGTAACCTGAAAATTGATCCCTAGCTGTTAACCTCTTTGAAGTATATTTTCCAGACGAATTTGACAATCATTTTAGATCCATAGTATAAATTAATAAGGGCATGCATTTAGAGATCTTCGGGTGCCTCTGATAGAAACTCAGGGTGCCTCCGAGAGGGAGAGTAAGCCATTTCAAACAACCTTGTCCTGGAATGTTCACCACTGAGCATTTGGGAAGATTTGAAATCCACTGGTCACTTAGGCTTGAGGGGGGATCTCTCTAAGAGAAGGCAAGGGGATAGCCAGCAAGAATGATATTTTTGTCTTTTCTGCTTTCAAATCCAAACAAATCAGGAAGGACTTACCCATTAGGAATGCCACAGTGAATGGTTTGGGGGGTCTATCAACTTGTCTCATGGCTCCCAGGCTGATTAAAACACCTTGAGTAACATGCAGGTTGCTACAGAGGCAAAAATGTGGACCCTGTTCAATGGGGCCTTCAAGTAGATAAATCTCCTTTGTCAGACCTACGTAGAAGAACTCCTGTTCCTGTCTCTGATGACTCTGAGGGAGTGCACACATGCACATATATATGCAAATGCACACTGGCATGTGCACATACACACACTTACTATGTCCTCCCACATTCACACACAACCCAGCCCCCACACACACAGAAGCATGCACACACACATACATCACACACACACCACACACATACATCACACACATACATCACAGACACTGCACACATACACATGGTACATGGATACACACACGTATCACACCCATGTACACACCACACAACACATAAACTGTGAAATCAGGTAGACTGAATTGGAAACAAGAAAGAAGGAAGCTGTATCATTAATTACTCTCCCATTGTTAAGAAAAATTTTAAATTATGATATTGTTACCTGAGGGCTTGCTGACAGACTTCTTCAGTTCTCCTCCACCTGGCATAAATCCAAGGCTTCTTTTCTCCCTTCTTACTTTTGAATTCTGGAATGCAGACAGGAGAATTTTCCATCAGTAAACGAATGTGTCTAAACCCCAATTATCACGCTGTGTCACAAGAAGGGGCCTCTGCCACCAGGTTACTCCACCCTCAAGCAATGAAATATGGGATCTTTGCAGTATTCGCAGCTTGAATATCCCCAGAATGGCCTGGGGATTTGGGTTCTTTCCTCTATACATTTGGAGTCGCAGTCATTTTTAAGGTATTGCTAAAAAACCCGTGGTGGCATTTCATATCTTATCTTTCATAAATTCTTACATTTTCAGAGGAATATGGGAAGGTTTTATACCCTTTTCTCTCTCTTCTTGCAAAAGCCAAAGCTAACTACTATAAAAATGACCCTCAGGTCTCAGAAGTTCGACAAATACAAATTAGCATCTTGTCCCTCTTTATCAGAGTCTGGTGAAGTCAGTGGGAGGGAGCACTTTGCTCTGGGCAGTGTTTGGCAAACCAGAGCCCACAGACTCAGCAAGCCTGTCACCTGTTTCCATAAATAAAGTTTTCTTGGAATATAGTCACACCCGTTTACTGAAGTGGTGTCTGAAAGTCTGTGGACCCTGCTCCAGGCAGGCATGCAGGGACCCCATCTCCTTCTCTCTTGTGATTCCACTCGCCCCTTAGTTCTAGATGTCACTGCATTATGCTGGTAAGTGATGAAAGAGAACCTAACTCATCTGTGGGAAGAAGTTTTTTCTTTGTTTTCTTCTTTCTTTCTTTCTTTCTTTCTTTCTTTCTTTCTTTCTTTTGTTTGTTTTAGGGTTAGGCATGAAAATGATGTACAAGATTTCTGCTTATGTCCCATTGACCAGAACACAGTCACATGGTCACACTGATCTCTCACACTGATCTAGCGATGGAGTCTACCTTTGTGTCTAGGAAGGAGAGCCAACGTCTGTGAGTCCCTCCTTTCTTTCTTGACTTCCACAGCTACCTCTTCACTGTCATGTTTCCCCTAGTTTCTATCTGCTTGCTGCCTCTCACACCCTTCCCCTATGCCTCACCACTGGGCAAATGCCCCAGTTCAGGTCTGGGTGCCTTTCCCATCTGTTGTTGGAGCTACACCCTCTCTCCATTTGTATCTTCAGTCTGCATCTTTTTCCTGACAAGTCCACCCTGTAATCTCTTGCCCTTTTGCTTAAACAGCTTCAGAGGCTCCTGCTTGTCCATCGCACAATCTCCAGTTAAGTCTGCCCAAGGTCTGACCAAAAGGCCTGTTTTTCGCCTTGATGCCCTCTCATGCCAACTCCAGAGCTTTCTTTCCCCCTAAATGGACTGTCTTCTTCTCACTACTCAGTGGCCTGTCATCTCTGCATAGAAAACACATCATTCCTTCAACCTTAAAAATACTTATCTGCCCAAATCTCAACCATCAGATCTATGTCAACATATCCAAATATGATCCACCTTCCATTTCACTGACTATAGATATCACAGGGGACCAAGGACTGGGTTGTTTTCTTTTTTTTTTTTTTTGGGGTTGTTTTTATCTACCCATTCCATCTCTTCCCTAGCATGTGGTGAAGGACTGACATTGTTTTACATGAAGAATGAATAAATCAAATAAACACCTGTTGGATTCCTTACACACTTGCATCCCCACTGAGCTGGAATCTTTCTTTCCTCTGAACTGTTATAACTCTTCTCTTTTCCAGGAATTTACTCCTTATTCAGTACTAGCTATACGGGTGCATTTGACACCATCTCTACCAGGCTGCATAATTCCTATTGATGAGAGAATCATCAGTAGTATCACAGTGTCTTGCACATGGTCGATGCTCAATGAATGTATGATAAATAAATAAATGGATAGATGGATGAATCTGAGTTCTTTCTTGGTGAGTCTGGCCCATACACATGCTCTAAGCCTCACATTACTTCCTTCAGGTGGGAATGGAGAGGGAGGTTATTAATCTTAGAATGAGAAATGTCTTCTCTCTTAAAAAGGGTTTGAAAGGCTTTAAATCAAGAGCCAAGAAGACTCAAGGTTAAGTAACAGCTTAAATCCCAGAGCACTGTGTCTCTTCCTGTTCTTTTATGCGTAGACAGGAATTAAGGGTCTAATACCAGGATGGATAACTTTGGACTTAGTTGTAATATGAAGAGACAAGGAAAAAAAAAAAAAAAGGACTGGACTCTGAATAGGTAATTGTTGGAATGTTATATCAAGTATCACACTAACTGTGTTCAATTGAGTGGAAGTGACTAGCCCTGAATCATTTTTCCTATCCATACAATGGGTATCGCTTCATTAATCAAAGCTTAGCATTAGTGTTAAGAGAGTGGGTGGGATTGCAAAGCCTCATTATGTGGATGATTCAGATATGAAATGCTAAGGACCGATTCTTTGAAACCACAGACTTTTCAACCCTGGAAGCTTAGAAGTGGATTGCTAGTAAGGCAGGAATCTCTCCCTGCATTTAGGATTTTGAATGGGAGCCCTTTGTTGGGTGGGCTTGCTATGGCAGAGACAGTGGATCCCAGCAATCCCATGCATTCCTCTCCATTTCTCACCTCCTTTGTAGTTGGATATGGTTCCCCCAGAAGCAGACCAAGACAAGGATTGCTAGGTTAGTAGTATCTTGAGGAAATAAGGGGAAGGAAATGAAGGTGATATAAGGTGTGGTATCCAGCTAGCTTCCAGTGTGGTCAACTGGATCTTAATGTGGCTGAAGAACTCTAGAAATCAGTGTAGAAGGAGCCTCAGAATTACCCTGAGGGAAAAAAATAATTACCCTGAGAGAGGACTGAGGAAGCTGGGCTATCTCTCCACTACTTCCCCTCTGTCACTGGCTGCAGGCTGCTCTCAGAGATCTGCTCCCATGGCAAAGTAGAGGCTGCCATGGCAAGGAACATTGAGAACAGAGACGACTGCCAAAGCACCAAAGTGGGAAACCATGTGCTAAGTTCTGCATAATTCACCATGAGAGAATCAATTCTCTGTGAGGGAAAGTGGCATGGACACTGCCAGACTACGACCTGCTTTTGCCACCTCTCCCCTCCCAAGACCATTGTGACCACCTAGTCACCTGTTTCTGATGGATCAACAGTGCAATGATGAATTGATTGGCCTGAATACCTGAGCGGCTGTGTGGAACCATCCTCCCCATCTCTGATCTTCCACAACTGGTTTTGAACTTGTAACGTGAGTGAGAATACAGACTTTTGCTGTGGTAAACCACTGAGCCATTGGCACTGGTCTATTGTGGCAACTAGTATCAATTACCCCGGTAAATATCCTAAATCTAGGCCACAGTCTAAGGCAAAATCCTCCAGGTCCTCTGCTTCATAAAAGCCCCTGTGTGTGGAATTCAAAGCTGGAGAAGTTTCTATGTCAGTTTCATCTCTAACATATGAGAAGTGACCATCACAACAGATGTCATATACAGTAGTTGATTCACAAAATAAGACCCATCCTTCTAGTCTTTTCTCTTTCTTTGTTTTCTTTCTGAAATCTGCCAAACGTTTATCAGGAAAACTGCAGACAGCATCAATTCTACAAGACTGGTAGAGAAGGCGTTTTTCATACGTTTACATATTAGATTAAGTCATTTTGCAGAATATTTCACTGATCAGGATGCCTGAGTGGCTCAACGGTTGAGCGTCTGCCTTTGGCTCAGGGTGTGATCCTGGACCTGGGGATCAAATCCTGCATCAGGCTCCTTGCAGGGAGTCTGCTTTTCTCTCTGCCTATGTCTCTGCCTCTCTCTCTCTCTGTGTCTCTCATGAATAAGTAAAATCTTTAAAAAAAAGAATATTTCACCGATAAAAATAATATACTTAATCCATTGCTTTTCCAGCTTGAGAGCACATAAGACCCTCATAGAGAGGTTATTAGAACAAAGACTTCTGAGCCCATAGCTTCTGACTCAGCAGACACTGGCATAGGATTTTCAACTGAGAATTCACATTTCCAAAAAGTTCTCAGGATCAACACACTGATGATGCTACTCCAAGGACCACACTTTGGGTAGGAGATATATAGCTCTGATAATTCCTTTTATGATAACACTCAAACTTTACCAAATCACAGAGTCTGACCTTCACTTTGCTCCTCTTTGCTGATCATATAATTTTGATCTTTGTAACGTTATCAGTCACTTGGAATCTTCCATTCATTTTTCACTCATACAACAAACATTCGTGAAATGAAATGAAATGTCAGGTGCTGTTAGGTGCTGAGAATTCAAACATCATTAAAGTACTATTGTCATCCTTAAGGAACTCATGGTCAACTGGACAGATGGTGATTGGAGGAACATGTGTCATGGGGCAGGGGCAGCAGCGTAGCCTGGCCAGAGCCTGGACATCATGGCAGCGGGAGGGCCACTCAAGGAAAGTGTGAGAAGGTTCGATTGTTTAACTTTCTGCTCCTTTTCCCATGCCCTGCACTTTTCCCCCCTCTGTCTTTATCTCCACACTTGATTGAACTGCTCTGCATCTATCCACACAGGGAGGCTCAACTCCAGCAGGTTCCCAAATAAATGCACAGCATCCAAATTCATAAGCAAGTGCACCATGCCCACTGTCTACTTAGAAAATTAGCTCTTTAATCACTGGAATCTAATACAATGCACAAATCACTACACAAATACGTCATAGAGATGCCCTCATGGCCCACACGTTTCTCTCCTAGTCCAGGCAACCCGAGATGCTCTCGAGTCTGTAGAAGAAAATGACTAGAAAGGGAGTATCAGGGTCATTTTTAAAAATCCAGGGACCCAGTGGCATTTGCTGCTCCAAAAGCCAAGCTACCTGTGTCCTGCCATTTGCCAAGTTGTGTTAATTCATTAAACACGTTAAAAGTAGCCGAATGAGAAAGAAGATTCATTTTAGATGCTGACAAGTTTTTCTTGTTTCCCTCTGTAGTAATTTCTAGCCATTTTGGTCACAGCTCCAAGTCCCAAGTCTACAACCATCATCTGCATCTTTCACCAACAAATTGAATAAAATGCTCCTGTAATTCTGTTCTGTGTGTGCTGACCGGATAATAAATTACCTGTGCGGGAGCCAGGTAGACAGAGCCCAGCTCTCCCTCTCCCTTCCCGACCTTCTCCTCCCCCAAGTCTGAGGAAAATTTTCAAGTCAACCTTGTCTTCAGCAATTCACTGCTGAATGGGCAGGGTGATGGGAGATAGAGAACCTAAGGAAACTACATCAGTTTCTTTAAAAAATGGTAGACTGGAAGAGTGAAGGAAATGACTTTTTCATAAGAACCTGCTGTATTGATAACTCCTCATAGTAGTTTTGTGGAGTAAAGGCATTGCCCTCTGGAAATATCTGAAATTTGAAAACTAGGAATGGATGCCAAGTAAAATACACATACTCTCAGTCATTTTTCATGTGCTGCTGTAGTTCTGAAACTTGTCAGGCTCCTGAGTCACTTCCTAACAAAAGTGAGTCTCCTTTGTGGTCCAGAGTTGATCCTCTTTATTTTGTTCTGTCTCTGGGCTTTAGAAGTGTCTTTTTGGCTGAATCCTCGTAATATACTGCAACATGGCTGCCTACTTGCTTGTTTCCTTAGTGAAGTGTGGAATCCCTATAGGAAATGGGCTGTGCTCAGTCAATCCTAATATGTACTTGCACATAGCTGATGCTCAGCGAGCATTTAGTAAATGAAATGAAATGAAATGAAATGGATGTATGTATGTATGGGTGGATGGATGGTTGGTGGATGGGTGGATGGATGGAGGAATGAGTGGGCGGTGGGTGGATGGATGGATGGAAACATGGGTAAGCAGAAAGGTGAATGATTAGACAGACAGAAAGATCAATGGATGGGACGCTGATTTAATGAATGAATGATGAAAACAAATGATTAATGAATGGCTGAACATAGGATTTTCAATTTATTACTGTAGGACTTTTCATCTCCACAGAGGATCTTGTTGGTGGGTGGGTGGGGAGCTATTGCATATTTAATTTAGTGATAAAAAGTAGAGAACTTCAGCAATTAAATAAAAAAGAGATGGTTTGCAGAACTTCAACCACTTTTGGAAGATAGAGAAACTATTTGGAAATCTGTCTCCATTTGAGTCACAAACTCACAGATATTTCGTCAACAGAATTTAGAGATCTCTGGCACAATGTTGGAGTTCAAAGCCACACAAAGAAGACTCAAATTGAAAACTACATCTCCATTCTGTGTCCATCCCCTCTCTGCCTTCTCCAACATCAATCTCTGACTCTCCTCACATCATTTTTGTCATTTCCACCATGGTCATTTTTTTATAACTGAACTCTGATTAAGACAGTCCCCTGTTCTGACATGCCTGGGTGGCTAAGTGGTTGATCATCTGCCTTTGGCTCAGAGCATGATCCCGGGGTCCGGGGATCCAGTCCCACATCGGGCTCCCCACAGGGAGCCTGCTTCTCCCTCTGCCTATGTCTCTGCCTCTCTCTCTGTGTGTGTCTCTCATGAATAAATAAATAAAATCTTTTTAAAAAGTCCCCTGTTCTTGTGCTATCTACTCCAACACCATAGGACAATGTCAGAAGCTGTCATGAGTTTTTTTTTCTTTTTAAAAAATTTATTCATTTATATGAGAGGGAGGGTGAAGGGAGGAGGGGCAAAGGGAGAAGGAGACAGAGAACCTCAAGCAGACTCTACCCTGAGCATGGAGCCACTGAGCATGGAACTGGATGAGGGGCTCAATCTCATGACCCTAAGATCATGACCTGAGCTGAAACCAAGAGTCAGATGCTTAACTGACTGTGCCACCTTGGCACCCCAACAGCTGCCATGAGTTTTGAGGAGATTTCTGATCTGGCCCCTCGCCCCATCCAACCTCTACCTCCCTCCCACTCTTTTGGGTCACTGGCCTCCCCAGACTACCTGCCATTCTGGTCAGGATGGACTGATCAAGAGAAAAAACCACACTGTCTGGCTCCCCATCCTAGATCTGCCATATACAATCTGTTTCTTCATCTGTAAGTGAAAGTAGTATCTACCTTAATAAATGTTAACTCATCCTAAGCCTGGAATGCCCTCTCCTCCCATAGTTTGGGGAAATGCTCATCTTATTTAAGGTGAACCCTTATTTATGTCTCTAGGGACTTCTTGGAAGGCTGACTTCAGTGGTTTCATAGTACCATGCACCTGACCTAAAATGCTCCTATATCACACTGCAGTGTCATTACATCCTCATGTGATTCTCTCAGCCCGACTAATAGTCCTAAGAGCTAATGTTATTGTGTACCTAGTACATTCCAGGCCTTATTTCAGCATCTTGAGTGCATTGACCCATTTTATACTCACAATGGTCCTGTGATGCAAAATATATTATTATTCCCATTTCACAGATGAGAAGAATGACAGTCTGAGAGAGTATACTGAGGGTCCCTGAGAGAAGATAACTGTTTTCCCTTTGTAGTGCTTGGTACATCCTAGGTGTTTAATAAATATTGATTAACAAATGTCAAATAATCTGATCTCCATTATTTGATCCTGAGCTGAGACTGATGAATGAAGGGACTTCCATATTTTCGTGTCATTTTCTGTGTGATATTAAACCAGTCTCTGCAAATTCCCATTTATTAAATTTCTCATATTTTTCACTTAAGATTAATTCTCCCAGGACTTTTACAATATTTTTAAGCTGAATATATGACATTGTTTCCTCAGATGGCAATCCAGGGTTTCCTTTACGATTGTATTGAATAATCAGGCGTGATATCTGTCCCCTACAGGGTCTTCACCAGGTGAAACCTCTTTCAGAAGGGACACTGACATCCTGATCGAACTGGAGAGTAATAACATCACTTGTCCCATTGTGCATTTCACTTATCTGATTTGTGTACTTACCTTATTCCAATTATTAAATCCACACAGTTTGAGGATGGTGCTTGTGTCTGAATTTTACAATCCCAGCATGGAGTGAATGCTCAATAAATGACCAAAATGATTCTGTTGTTGCTTAACTGCATGGATCTCCGAATTCATCTGCAAAATGGGTACAAGAAAAGCAGCTACAGGAATCTCCAGGGAGATGAAGGAGAAGCCATGTGTAAGTGCTGTGTGCATCATGACTGGTTCGTGGGTAGAGTGTCTCATGTGAATAGTGGTGAGGGAATGAGTTCTGGAACAATCCATATTGCAAGTCAGAGATTCTAGTCCCTTGTGGGGTCTTACTTTGGACTTTACTCTTTCCAGAATTAGTATCCTTACTTGTAAAATGTGGATAGTAGTAGAATTTGCTCGACCTTTAACAAACAAAGGCACTGACTCTCAGTTAAATCTGAATTTCAAAAAAAAAATAAAAAAAAATCTGAATTTCACATTAACAGCAAATAGTTTTTAATAAAAGTATGTCCCATGCAATATTCAGAACATACTTATATTCAAGAAATAGGCTTCTCTGAAACTCACATTTAACTGGCATCCTGTGCTTTTTTCAAAGTAGAGAGAATAATACATGTAACACAGTTGCATGTGATACGCTCAGTCATGTTCGCCATTATTTGTAATGTGTGCTTGATCGATAATAACTCCCAGTCTCTCCTCCTCTTTTAAAATAATCTGCATGACTTCCGTCACTGCCTCCCTGGCAGCCCCCACCCCGTTCTCTGCCTCTTAATATACATTGAGATGTCAGAAGGGGTCTTGGATGTAAAAAGGGAGCAAACAGCTGCCGTAAAAAGAAGTTGCTGTCAGTTCAAATGAACGCTGAGCTAATAGGCCTATTAATAATGAGCTTTATTATAGGAGACCACTTACGTTAATAATTCTCTGTATTTGGTATTTGACGCTGTGACATTTATACTGAGCTGAATGGTGGCTGTGCGTGCCTGTGCGTGTGTGTGTGTGTGTGCATGCGTGCACGTGTGTTTAAAGCCATTTAGCTCACTTTTCCTTTGAATGCAGCTGCAACATTGGGGAGCAGAAAGTGTTTTATTTAAACACATACCACACAGGCGTCTCATCGGAGGGTACTTTCCCCCATGGGTATCTCTCAGCGTGGGTGCTTCAGAGATTCTGCAGAGTGGAGGAACAATTGGGGGGGGGGCGCAGGAAGGAATTGGATTCTGGTTTCCCACCTTTTCACCCTGAGACTGTCAATCCAACCCCCGCCCTCATCCCCTTGTGCCCTCGCACCCACCCCTCAGAAGCTTTGGGTAGATTTAATCTGATTTGCATACTGCGAATTCCCGAAACAGTAGCTGGAATTGTGACAGGGCCTAATTAGCATTTCCATCCCCTGTCTTGCCTCTTTTATAGTTGAGGACAGTGCCTGAGCATAGGAGAAGTTTAAACCCAGATTAAGAAGTCGAACTCTGGTTCTGGAAGTTGGAAATATCAACATTCCCAGCGGGGGTTGCTTGACAAGGAAGAGGTTTGGGCAGAGGGAATATTTATTTATATGGTGGTGACTTCAAGGTCTGTGTAGCCAAGACATTTGTATTTAAGTGCACCTACCTGAGGACCTAGAGGGAAAGTTGAACTTCCCTGAAGTCCCTCAAACTAGCATCCCAGAGGTAGGACTGTCCCTGTGCCCGCCTCAAATCCACTGCCAAGAAATTTTCTCAAATGGGTTAAAAAGTTTATCCCAAATGACACAGCTAGAAATGGGTAGAGTCCAGGTTCAAACCCCAGCAGGACTGTGTCCTCTATAATCTGTTGTCCTACAATTCAGGTAGAGACACTATTATCAGAGACACGATTATCAAAGTGCCTGATTCAGGTGGGGTCAGTAGTGTGCTCCATCTCCTTGACTCAGAGTCTGGTTTGCAGGCCAGAAGCAGGGGTGTCCATCACTGGGAAGCTTGTTAGAGATGCAGTATCTCAGGCCAAATTGCACTTGAACCAAATCCCTAGGTGATGTGTCTCCATTAAAACTTGAGAAGTCCTGGGGCAGCCCGGGTGGCTCAGCAGTTGGGTACCACCTTCAGCCCAGGATGTGATCCTGGAGACCCGGGGTCGAGTCCCATGTAGGGCACCCTGCATGGGGCCTGCTTCTCCCTCTGTGTCTGTGTCTCTACCTCTCTCTCTCTCTCTCTCTCTCTCTCTCTCTGTCTTTTATGGATAAATAATTAAAATCTTAAAAGAAAAAAAAAAAACCCTTGAGAAGTCCTACTTTAGAGCTTTCTTAAGTAAACAATGGGCTTCCCCTGGAACATGTCATGTGACCATTTCCTAGAGCGGTCTGACCCTTGGGTGGGCACATCTCCCATCACGTATCTTGGTAGGGCTAGGACTCAGGAGTCCATTTTACCTCAGAGCCTGAAGGACACTCCTTGCTAGGCAAGGAGGTCAAGAGCCACAGGCAGCCTTTGCTCCTGTGGATGGCACTGTGTGCTCCACCCACCCCCACCCCTGCTTGCAGTAGGACAATTAGCAGGTTAATTTTGAGGCCATCAGTGCATGCACAAAGTACCTGACAATTACCAAACCAGACTGCTCATAAAAGATCAAGCTAGATGAATTTTCTTAATAAGTGGTTAAAACATCTTAAGAGTTTCCGGCGCTATTTTGCTGCTCAAGGGTTTTCAATAAGATGCTCTGATGATGGAAGAACCACTTTTATCAAATATTAAGCTACTGTAAATTTACTGTAATTGAATAATTTGCCTCTTAGCTTTGGTTCACTAAGACTGAAGCGAGGTTTTCATCCCTAAGTGATCGCTCTACAGTCTGTTTCAATATATGTCATGTCAAGCAAGGCTCATCTACAGTACCATTTGAGATTTAGTAATTTCAAAGCCAAGAGACCCTGTAAATGGTCTGGATGATTGACCATAAAGTATGTACATATTTAGTTATATTAAATTGTGATTAGGGTTTCGACTTCCATATTTAAACTCTGAGTAGTTTGCCGAGCCTTTATGACTTTTATGGAAGTGCTAATGTGAATTCCGCAGGGCTTTTTATAGGAATCGAAGCAAACGCAGACCTTTTGGTCCAGGGTGCATAAATATTAAGGAGATAGAGTAACAAAAAAAGAGGCCCAAACACCAGTAGGAAGTAGATCAAATAAATCAATACCCACATCTATAAATTATGTCTTAAGAGACAGTAAAGCAAAAAAAAAATCTTGAGCTTTGAGAGAGAACATTTTAATTTGTCCTCAGTTCATATATATGAACTGAGGACAAATTAGTGATTTGGGCAAATTTTAATTTGTCCTCATTCATATATATGAACTGAGGACAAATTAGTGATTTGGGCAAATGACTATCTAAGCCTCAGCTGACCCATCTGTAGAATGAGCCAAACAAATATTTCTCAAACCTTTGTCCTTGGACCATCTGCAAGGGTAGACTCCTGAGGTTTGTTAAAGTTCAGATTCCTGGCTCTATCTACTCTACTAAGTCAGTATTTCTGAGGATAGGACTCAGGATCTGCAGTTGTTTCCAAGAATATGAGATCATTTGCATACACATTAGAGCACATTAGAGCACATGTTTATTCTTGTGTCAGAGTAGTAGATAAAAGAAATTTTATTTTTCCTTCCATTGTCTCTTCCCATCTACATGGTAAGATTTGGGTTTTCTACAGCAATTAGTCCTACATGCATGATATATGAAAACCGAAGAACGTCATAACTACTTTCATATCCCCAGCAGAAGAAATGGACCCAATAATAGAGCATCAGGAGATATTACTATTTGACCTGGATTATATCTTTTCACTTCACTGTGCCCAGGATGCACTTCTTTTCTTCTTCAGCCCTAACTCCTACTCATCCTTCAAAACCCAAGTTAAAGCATCTTCATTTTAAAACATGTCTAGACCCCTCTCCTGGCAGATAAAGAATATCTATCCTCTTTTGATTTGCACATAGGAGACACCACGGATGACAAGTGTGATAGGATTCCAATACGGCCACTGACATCCATCTCTCCTAGTTACAGATCTCTTAATCCTCTTCCTTTGAAGATAGTGGGACAGCCATTCCCTTGGTTAGGTTCTATTGGTAAGACTGAAGAGAGAGCTACTGTGGGTTACCATCTTGATTTCCACTTACTGAGCATCTAAGCAGAGAGCCTAGCCAGGCTGTGTCCAGACTCTTTACCCACAGATACTGTGAGACAATGCATTTATGTTGTATTAGGCCATTAAGTTTGTGACCATTTGTTACACAGCAATAAATAACTAATGAAGCAAGGAGGGTGGATACTGCATACCATAGAGATTTCTGGGCCGCCGTCATGAAACCTTTTTAAGGACTATCTGCAGCCTCCATCTTGGAGGAAGAAGTGGTGGGTAAGACAGCAACCTAGTTCAGACACTTACCAGTTACCACCAGATGTCAGACACTGTAGGGATTTACACCGTGGTGCAGTTCAGGTACAATTTTTCAACCACCATGTTCTATCTTGGGACTTCTGACTGGGATTGAGCTGCTTAGAACTCCACAAGCAAACAGCTGTGTCAGAGCATCTATGAAACTTATCCTTTATACAAACAGCAACTTCCACCTTGCATTTCAGTAGTACTCTGGAGTGCATGTCAGTATTTTTCATCCATCAGCTACCAATGCAATAGTCTGGCTCCAGGAAGATCATGTGCCTGGGTGACTAGCGATTGCCACAGTTTTTTGTGGGCTGTCATAAAATTGCTTCCTCCCAACCATGCATTCCCTTTCATACAAAGAGCTCCTAGTGTTTTATTCATAAACATAATTATCCTCATTTTACAGATGAGGAAACTGGGTCATAGAGATGTGAATGCTGTGAATTAAAACTTGCATCAAAATGCAAGTGACAGACTCTCCCTACCTAGTTATCAGTGTGTGTACGCAGGGATCGTATACCTGCAGACATACGCACGCATACACAGACGTGCATATGTAGTTAGATTTTGCAGAAGTAATGTCCAAAATCTTGCTTACCATGCCAGCTTTTCCCGGTACAATATTTCTAGCCTCCTGCATCCAGCCGGGAACATTCGCTGTGATTTAACTCCAAGTAAAATTCAGATGTGCTTTTATATCTACGTGGGCACGGGCACAAAAACTGAGACTGCCTATGGGGGCACACTGGCAATCAGGCCCTATATCATTCCACTTTAGAGACAAAACGTTAAAAAAAATCATTACTCCTCTATAAATACCGACATTGTGGAGCTGATAGCAACCAGTGATTTGCTTTGTTCAAATGCTGCCTGGGACGTTAGCTGGCATTCTTCAATGGAACCATGAATAGGAAACAGACAACCAGCTCTGCTTTGGATCCCTGGAGGCTTTGCTATGGTCTGAGTTGATTCAGTCATGCCTTCATCCCTTGATGCTTGGGCAGCCTGTGCCATCCTGACCAACCCAATACAAACTGGAGATGCCTTTTGAGGGTTGGGTGCATAGGAATCCTCTCTCAGAAACATGGGGCCCCATTATGTGACTTCAAAGGATCCATCTTCTGCTCCCAAACCCCTTGATTTGTGAATAATCAATATCATTCCTATGAAAATTTTTTGAGCCCAGTGACGATTATCTGATTCTACTGCAAAGTGAGGGAAGTTCACCAGGTCCTTTAGAGGTTAAACTGTGCAAGAGAAAACAGGCTCTGACAGCGATCTGGTGTCCCCCACTCTTCCTAGAGTATCTGGCTAATAGTAAGTACTCGGTGAAAGGCTGGTGCACTGAATTGGAAGCATTCCAAGTGTTATTGGATTTCTGTCCTCCACTCTATCCCCACCACCTCCACCATCATTCAGAACCTTGTCATCTCCTGCTTATTTTAACAGCCTCCTGATGGATCTTCTGAGCAATGTATGCTCCCACTGAAGCTTGAATAGTGTCTTCCAAGCATAAATCTAACCATCTTACCTCTCTTTTCACAATTCCTCAACCTGATGCCCCCCAAAAGCATAGAGTTCAAGTTTCTGAACATGTAGACAGGCCCTGGTCTGACCTTGGCTTCTTCTCCTGCCAAATCTGTCTCTCTCTCTCTCTCTCTAATAGCATGTTATACTCCATTGTCCTGGGACTGGTCCTGAGTACACCCACAATGCTGGCTTTCATGGCATCTCTGCTTTGCTTCTGCTGTTGCTTCTATTAAGAGAGTCCTTTCTTCCTCTTGGCATCCCCTAGCTGCCACTGTGCCACTCACTTTCTCTTCAAATGAAAGCCTCGTAGTAGCCTTCAAGGATCCGCTTCCAGGCATCTGTGTTTCTGACTCCTTTCTCTTCCTAAATCTGAGATACGTTCTATGCTCCTTCATACCTAACTTCACAACTGTGTCTATCCCATCTTGCAGTTAGTTATCTGTGTCCTTGTATGCTGTCCCCATTGAATCATGAGACATGGTGAGCATGAATATGATAAAATCATATACACCCAGGCACACCTGGCTTCAACACTGGGCTTCATGCACAGTAGACGCTCAATAATGTGTATGGAAACAATGAACAGATGCCAGAAATAACTGATCCACAGATGAGTAAATGATGTCTGCAAGGATCTGTTCCTAGTACTTAGCTTCCTCTGCTTAAAGGGTTAATTGCCTATTACCTAGAGTTCTGAGTGAATTCTACTCTCTGGTGTCAGACTCCATTTCCACTCGCCTCACCCTTGTTCTAATGACATACAACTGGACAAATAGGAAAAAGCACCCATGGCACAATTTCTGCTGATGAATATTTCAGCAGGTGCCTCTTGGCTAAAAGTCGAGATGAAAGCCTGGCTCCAGGCAAATTAAGAGGAGAAGAAAGACTTGTAAGTACATAAGGCTTTGGAGAAATGCCCCGATACTGAGCCCTAGACAGGAATCCTGCCGTCGAAAATGAGGAGATCACAGCCTGGTTACTTTCCCAGTCTCCTCCTGGACTCAGGAACAGGAGGGGAGCATCCAGAGGAGACATGCTGCTCTCAGAGTTAGAGCACCAGCTACTTCCTGAACACTTAGCATCAGTAAGACATGGTTGAGGGCCAAGGCTGCTCATCCACCTATAAATTTGCAGTCCTTGGTAGAGGAGGCTTCCGGGGTAAAAGGCGGGTCTGGGTGATCTACAGCCAGATCCTGCTGCAATGTGACTTTCAGGTTCTGTTTGTTTGTTACAGCAGACTGGATTGTGTCAGGCCAGGCTGGGACCAGCTGTGTGCACACTGCTTTCCCACATCCATAGGAAGCCTATTGAAAAAGAATCTCAGGCCACTGAGTCTGGCAGGCTTCCTTCTCCTTGGTGTAACACAATTGCTTGTTGGAATTCCAGGACCAGGAGAAAGATTATATGGACATTCCTCACCAAATTCGTGTGAAACTAAATGAAACTGTTTGTAGACACCTCAAAGCTAGATGAGCCAAAAAGTGGAAGCAGGGAAGAAACAGACTAAAAAACTGGACAAGGAAAGATGCTGGATGGTGGGAACTTGGGCAAATGTGGACAGGTGGGAAGGGGGACAGAGGGATGGGAGTTAGAAGCCCTGGTTCTAAACTTGACCCTGGTCCTGATCTCATGTAAGTCACTTCCTGTCCTGCCATGAGTGTCAGCACCTCCACTATAAAAGGAAAGCACGGTCTGGGATGCTGTAAGATGCCTTAAAGTCTGAGTTGGTTGTGAATCCATACAACCTTTTTTTTTTTTTTCCTAGCAATTGCCCTTTTGTAAAAGAAACATACATTTATAAGGGAAATCTCCATTAGTTTGTTGTTTTTTTTTTTTTTCGGTTGTTTGTTTGTTTGTTGGCTGGGGACAATATACTTGATGGCACATGGCAAGGTCAGGCTCCCCAAACTTCTCCCCATCTTCAGGGGTTCTAGGATGGAAACTATGTAGAGGTCAGGAGATTCTCAGTATGTTGGGGAATGAGTTGGGTTAAGGACTCCCCAGCAGCTGAGGGCCTCCCTCTTTCTTGAGCTCTCCCTGGGGCTGATGGTCCAGGGGGCTCTTACTCCTTGGAGGCCATGTAGACCATAAGGTCCACCACTTTCTTGCTGTAGCCAAATTCACCATCATCCTGGGAAATGAGCTTGATACAGTGGTCACTGAGGGCAGTGCCAGCCCCAGCATTGAGGGTGGAAGAGTAGACATCACTGTTAAAGTCACAGGAAACAACCTGGTCCTCACCAAACCTCAGAATACCCTTGAAGGGGCCCTCTGATGCCAGCTTCACCATCTTCTTGATGTCATTGTATTTGGCAGCTTTTTCTAGACAGTTGATCTATGACAGATCTATGACTAACACACTGTGGGTGGGGACATAGAAGTCCATGTCAGTGAGCTTCCCATTCAGCTCAGGGATGACTTTGCCTACAGCCCTGGAGGCACCAGTAGAAGCAGGAATCCAATACTGGTCTTTAGAACACCTCTGGAGCTCAGAAATGAGAACAATAGAATTAAGCCTTCTGTGACTAAGGCATATGTATGCAGATGTGTCCAGAAGTGAGCTAACAACCTCATGGGTGTTTTGTCTTCCATCATTTACAACTGTAGATGTACAATCTCACAGGGGCCTTGTGAAGTCTGAAGAAATGACTTCTCTTGGTGATACTTGAGGTACCATAGTTGGTGGAGGGGAGCTTGAACAAAGGGAGTGAATGTTATCCCTGTGAGTCCCAGTGAGGCAAGGATGCACTGACAATTCATCAGGGCTCTCCCAGGGTCAACATTGGTAGAGGCAGAACAGGGAAGGGTGCAGAACTGGGCAGAGGGGGATATTGGGCAGAGATGTTTACAACAGGGACTCAGGTGACTTCTGGAGAATTCTGAAGCTGGGGTGACCCATCATGGGAGCGGCCATTTATATGGCATACGTTGGTGAGTTACTGCTTGGAGCTGCCCTCAGATGGAGGCAATTCTCCAAGACAACTGATTGTGAAGGGCTGTCAGCTGACCACCTTTGCAGATATGGGGGAGTAAGTCCTTCAGTTCTACAGGGACCATCTGGGTGGCACAGCAGAGTGTCGCAGTTCTGCAAGCACCAGTTTCTATCAGGCAGGTGGCCCCACACATGGCAGATGAGTTTTCACAATTTAAATTGCATCCCCACCACAGGGGAGTTTTCTAAATATGCATCTCCCCAGCCTTAGTCAGGATCGATTAAAACAAAATCTGAGAGTGTGACCAACACACATATTTATACAGTTTCCCAGGTGATTCCAATGCGAGCCATGGCAGGAAGCAATAGCACTTGTGGTAAAATGGAAGGAGTTGGGGATAGGGCATCCAATCTTGAGTTCCAGAAGTGGCTCAATTCCTTACAAACTGAAAGAGACTTTCAATGATTGCACCTACCTAAGCCTTTTTGTTTGTTTGTTTGCTTGCTTGCTTGTTTATGTTGACCAAAGCATAATTGACATGCAAGATCCTTACTAGTCTCAGGTGTACATCGCAGCGATTAGATATTTTTATACATTACTGAACAGCTCCCACAATAAGTCTAGTTACCATCTGTCACCATACTAAGTTATTACAGTATTATTGACTATATTCCTTATGCCATACATTACATGACTTATTTATTTTATACATGGAAGTTTGTACCTCTTCATCCACTTCACTATTTCACCCAGTGCCCCCTCCCTTTCCTTCTCTGGTAAACTGGTAACTTGTATAAGTGTGTCCGTTTCTGTTTTGTTTGTCTCTTGTTTTTTGGATTTAACATCTCAGTGAAATCATATGGTATTTGTCTTTGTTTGACTTATTTCATTTAGCCTTACTACCCTCTAGGTCTATCCAAGATTTTATTCTTTTTTGTTATTGAATAATATTCCTCTGTGTGTGTGTGTGTGTGTGTGTGTGTGTGTGTGTCTATCACATCTTCTTCACCCATTCATCTAATCAATGGAAACTTGGGTTGCTTCCCATATCTCGGGTATTGTAAATAATGCCTCAGTGAACACAGAGCTGTGTCTATCTCTTCAAATCTGTGTTTTTGTTCTTTGGATGTATACCCAGAAATGGAATTGCTGGATTATTTGGTATTTCTCGGTTTACTTTTTTGAGGAACTTCCGTCCTGTTTTCCACAGTGGCTGCACTAATTTGCATTCCCACCAAGAATACACAAGGGTCCCTGTTTTTTACGTCCTCTCCAACACTTGTTATTCTTATCTTTTTGATCCCAGCCATTCTGACATATGTGAGTGGTAGTTTTGAATTGCATTTCCATGATGACAAGTAATTAGTGATGATTAGTGAAGTTTTATTTATTTTTAAAATATTTTATTTATCTATTCATGAGAGACACAGAGAGAGGAAGGGACATAGGCAGAGAGAGAAGCAGACTCCCCGTGGGGAGCCTGATAAGGGACTTGATCTCAGGACCCCGGGATCATGGCCTGAGCCAAAGACAGATGCTCAACCACAAAGCCACCCAGGTGCCTCAGCCTTATTTATTTTATAAAGAGAAAAGGAATGAAATAGCAGAGGATTATTGCAAAGAGTAAATAATATAATTTCATTGAAGAGTTTTACAGAGTTCTACAGAAATATGAGGTATTTTCCCCTAGTTCAGTGGTTTCCAAACTTGGATCTGAGAAGAAATGCCAGCATATGATGAATTTTTCCCCAATCTAAAGAAAAATGAGAAATTTTGTTAGAGAGTTTTACTAAGAACAAAATCAATTTTAAGGACTTTTGGGGCACCTGGCTGGCTAAGTCAGTGGAGCATAAGACTCTTGATCTTGGGGCTGTGAGTTCGAGCCCCCTTTTGGGTGTAGAGATTACTTAAAAATAAAATCTTAAGTGGTGCCAGGGTGGCAATGGTCAGTGAAGCATCTGACTCTTGGTTTCAGCTCAGGTCATGATCCTAGGGTGGTGAGATCAAGCCCCATGTCAGGCTCCATGCTTGGCATGGAGTCTGCTTAAGACTCTTTCTCCTCTGCCCCTCCCCCACCGCTCTCTCTCTTTCTCTCAAATAAATAAATATATTTTTCTCTTAAAAAATAAGAACTTTTCTTGGGATCCCTGGGTGGCGCAGCGGTTTGGCGCCCGCCTTTGGCCCAGGGCGCGATCCTGGAGACCCGGGATCGAATCCCACGTCAGGCTCCCGGTGCATGGAGCCTGCTTCTCCCTCTGCCTGTGTCTCTGCCTCTCTCTCTCTCTCTCTCTGTGACTATCCTAAATAAATAAATAAAATATAAAAAAAGAATAAGGACTTTTCTTTTTACCCTGTACACAATCATTGCTCATTCAGTGGTAACCATAACTGATACTTAAACCAGAAATATTTTCGGTGGAGAAATCCTTTTTAAGGACTGTTCCATCTCGATCTTTCCTCTAAGATGTAATGATTGAGTTTAAATTAGAACAGAACTGATTATTATCTCAATACCATTTCTCTTCCTTATTGCAAAGTGTGTGAATGAATGTGCTAACAAATACCTTGAGTGATCCACCTTGAATGCTATTGTCTCTGATGTTTGCCACTTTCAGAGTGTACTCATTTCTCCCCTCCAAGGCTACTTTGCACACCCCTAATCCCAGTTATCACAATCAATATAAAAGATGTAAAACTTTAGAAGTTCCCCTCCCTACTGCATTCTCTTTCTGCAGCTCCTCCCTCTTCTTCCTGCCCCAACCACTTCTCCCTCTCCCCCTCTTTCTCCTTTCTTCATTCTCCAGAGATTGCTTTTGTCCTTTTTTTTTTTTTCCCTTTCATGTCTTCTGATTACTCTTCCACATAAAAAAAGGCACATCCCATTCATGGTCTTGGGAAACCTAAAAAGAACTCTAGACTGAGGTCTTACTGTACTTGTGCCAATTTTTAAATTAATCAATTCAATTAATATAGATATGATATATGTGAATCACTTGCATGAGTCCAGCAGTAGGCTCATAGACAACCCAGAACATGATCTTCATCTTCGCACTGTTCACACTAACAAAGACTACTGGACAATGGGAGGGCTAAGCCAATGGGAAACACTGGATGCTTCGATAGCATGAAGAATATATCCCCTCATGTTCTCTGACATTACTCATTATATGGACCCTTCTCCAGCCTGTTTTTCATTTCTCCTGGGATCAGGAGTAGAGAATTTAAATCATTAACTGATCTATAGTATAGTTGGGTTAGGAGACAAGAGGCTTAAATAAACAAGCATGTAATGCCAAAAATGAGCTGGAGATTTGAAATTATGAATTCAGATTTGGTGGAGCAGTGTGTCTCCAGCTCAAATGAGTTCCCATTTGTGCCTTGGAACCTAGAGCAGGGAAGGATGTGGTCAAGACTGCATCTACACGCACAGACGCTTAGGTGAAGAAAAGACTTTAGAGATTGCCTACTTCGACTCAGGCTTAATGTTTCAGGACAAGAATATGTGGCCTTGAAGGAGGCTTCATATGAATTGCTGGAAGTCATACTGGAGCCTTCCATCCTTCCAAAAATCCCAGATAATTGCATTCCACAATTTGTTCATTCTCTACTGTTCTTCACATTTTGGATTTTGATGGAAATATATGATTTTTTTTAGATAATGAAATTCTAGAGGATAATTGCACATTCGTTAAATGTAAGTTAAAATTATTTTTTTCATATGTTACCTATATGTCCAAAATGCCCTGGCCACCAACGCTTCTGCTCTGTTTATTCAAAATATAGTTCAAGTCCTTAGGAAGAATTCCCTGAGCCCAAGATGGAATTATTTCTTCCATATCATTTGTCCCACTTGTGATACTGGCCATTCTGCAAATAGTCTGTGAACTATAGGTGGGTCGGGCACATTTTTTATTCAAATGCATGTCCTAGTACAGGTGAATCACAAGGTACAGATTAAGTTGACGTCAGCATGATAAATGAATGCTAAAAATAAATCAGTAAGTGAGTTAAGGAATTGACATAATAATGAATTTCTATGCTAGAAAATATTTGATCAGAAAAAAAATAGAGCTCAGAATCAGCCTTAGAATTGTTGAGAAAATATTGTTGAACTAAAATTCTCAGGCATCTTGAATCTAAAGCAAATGCTAGACAGTGGAGTTACACAATGATAGCTCACTTTTGGAAGAAATGTAATGTTCATGTTGGCTAATAAAGGCTGATTGAATTTAGATGGACTTTTAAAGGGGAGATCTGTAGAAGTAAAAACATTCCTGACTATTTATCCTTAAAGAAAAGTCAGAATTAAAATATAATGTTCACTGACATGTTGCTAAGACCAAATCAACTGGAAGTAGGCATTTAAGAAATCACTCCGTCATTTTAATTTGTGGGTGGCAGTCTAGTGAAGGTACTTAATCTCTGGAGAATGACCTTGGCATATCCTGTTAGTCACACAACAGACTATCCATGAAGCTGGTTTCTCTGAAGACTTCCTCCAGATGTCTCTCCCTGAAAAGTGAGTCTCCATCCAACTTCAAATAGGGAGTCACAGTTGCTTTACTTTGTTTCTAGATAAGCAATATCCACAGGTTATTGATGGGATCTGCCCTCTTTCCCCCAAAGGTAAGAAGAGGACACTTAATTCCTCAGGCTCCAAGCATTACCTTTCTCTTTAAAGTGTGTCATTGGAAAGAAACCTTATGACTCAAGGAACAATTACCTTTCCCTGAAAGTAAGATGAGTTGACAGCAAGCTCCTCTCTTTAGTTTGTGATGATAGGTTGGCACGATGACTTGAATGTTAGCTTTAGACACCTGTGAGGAAATTCAAAGCTTTCTCAACATCAAGGTTAAGATTGGATTTGAACAAAGGGTAGTATTGTTTAATACTAGAGCAATAAACTATCCTGCTCTAGGAAGGGATCACCATCATAGTGATGTTGTCTTGAATCTCAGGGAACCAGCACTGTCCCTTCTGGCTTCCAGCTGCTGGGTGGACAAACACATAATAAAGCACATATCACACTGAAATTTGTGATCTCAGGCAGCCTGGGTGGCTCAGCGGTTTAGCGCCGCCTTCAGCGCAGGGCATGATCTTGGAGACCAGGGATTGAGTCCCATAGTGGGCTCCCTGCCTGCTTCTCCCTCTGCCTGTGTCTCTGCCAATCTCTCTCTCTCTCTCTCTCTCTCTCTCTCTCTCTCTCAATCTGTGTCTCTCATGAATAAATATATAAAATCTTTAAAAAAATAAAATTCATGATCTCTTGCCACATGCTTTCTTCCTCAGATGACTGTGAGGCCCAGGGAAGCAAGAGGAAAGCTGGCTGAGTCATTTCTGATCCTCATGGTCTAACTCAGAGCCTAGTAGAAGTGGGTTATTGAGAGGAGAGATGTATACGTGGATGGGTGGATTATATTCATTTATCTTTTCTTCAGATAAAAGTTATAATGGAAGAGGAAAAGCTATGTGACTAACAGATATTGAGTTTAAAACCAAGCTCTCCTGTGCACCTGAGATTCAGATCTTTAGATTTTTAACTGCAAAGTGAAGGGAACAAACCTTGGTTGGCAGGTTATGAGAAGAACAGATGAAATTCTATGGACAATGTCCCTAAATTAATGCCTGTAACATATTTATTTTTTTATTTTTTTATTTTTTATTTTTTTTGTAACATATTTAAAAGAAAGAAGGAAGGAAGGAAGGAAGGAAGGAAGGAAGGAAGGAAGGGAAGAAGGAAAGAAGGAAAGAAGGAAAGAAGGAAAGAAAGAAGGGGAAGGGAGGAAAAGAAAGAAAGTTCTCTGTACTTCTTTCCAATTTTTAACAGCATTTACTGTCAGAACTCCACCACCAACTTAATTCCCCAATGCATCTCACTTACCAACTATGGGATTTGGGCTTGGTCACTTTACTTTCTGAGTTTCTGAGCCATATTACTAAAAATGGAAACAATACCTCTCTTTGGGGAGTTACAAGGAATACATGAATGCTTAAAATTCTGTAAATTCAGTAAGATGCTATGTGATTCTATTGTATTGATTTGGTATTGATTTGCATTGTCTAAGAAAAATCTCCTTTTCCCTACCCACTTAAGGTCTTAATAGAGTTTCTTAGTCTCCTTCAGTAAAGATGAGTTTGTTTGTTTTTAACAAGGTAGGTTTTTATTAATTAACAAGATAAACAATTAACAAACATGGCAGACAACCAAGTGCCAAAATGCTAAGTGTGTAGTTAAATTGCTCCAAATATTCACAGACAGGGTAATTAATACAAATAAAAGGGCTGGAGCTTGAGTTGAGATTTAAGGAATTGACCAAGTAGCAAGCAAAAAAAAAAAAAAAGAAAGTAAAGGCCTTTATAGGTAAATAAATGAGCGAATGAATGAATGAATGAATGAAATACAAAGTTTTGGTACCCAAATGAGAAACAAACTGTGGATGGTTAACATAGTTGAAACAGAAAAAGTGAGTGATTATAATCATCATGTTGAATGGATTCATGAGATCAACTATTGTGGAAGCAGAAGGAAACAACACAATGGTTTCCACTCTGGTCCCCAGTCCATGCCTGACTATTCTATTTCTCTAGTTTCAATCAAGTACAATATTAACATCAGCATTTATGAGAGAAAGAACTGATGATTAGGAGTTGATCTGTATGGATTGCATAGCCAGTGAGTGCTGGGATGCAGTCTAGAATTTGTATCTCCTGCCCACCATTATAATCTTCCATTCCACTCACCATTCCCTTTATTTATCTCTATCTGTGGACAACACTGCAAGAAAAGCATGGGGTTTCCATGCAGAAAGTTCCTATTTGACTGACATGCCTGTGACTCACCAGTGTTAAAACCCTAGGCGAATCACATAGCCTGTCCTCTGCAAGTGAAACACACAGCTATGATAATACCTATCTTTTATTATAAATGATGGAGATCCAAGTCAAATTAAGCTTCAACTAAGGGGGGAATCCATTGGCTCATGTAACCTAACAGAGGAAAGAACAAGAGCCATAGAACCTGGATCTCAGAGTCAGCTAGGTCTTCTCCATCACTCACACCTACTTCTGCCTGCATTTCAGCTTCTGTTCTATCAGACTGTTTTTTTCCCAGAGGCTGGAACCCAGGATGTTGGCAGCTTTGGCTCACAGCTTCACAGCTTCATCAGCACTATGCTCTTATTTTTTTCTCTTTCTGTTTTTTATTTAGAAAACTCAGGACAGGGCCCCAATTTGCCTGGCTAAGGTCAATTGCTCTCCACTGGGTCCAGAGATGAGATAGTCTGATCAGACCGTCATAGCAGAAACTGGTAGATGCCTATTCCAAATGCGCCACCCCCCTTCTGATTCTGACCTCCTGACAAAGACTGTGTATTATAAAATAGGGTACAAGTGTCAGACTCTTATCTTCCCAGATCTCCTTGCAGTTGGGGGTATCCGTGTGACTCTTTTCTGGGCAAGGATGGATAAGGAAAGTCTAGTAAAATGTCCTAGAGAAGATTTTTTTTCCCAATAAAAGGAAAGGCATGGAGACAGGGGGAGGCAGAGAATGAAGGGGGCGGAGAGACAGAGAAGAAGAAAACTTGCTTCTTACTACTTTTATATCTTGTTGTAAGAGGATGTGATACTCAGAGCTGCTGCAGCCACCTTGAGAACATGAGGGGACATCTGTTTATGTGCTGTGTATGGTGAAGTAGGAAGGTGAGAATATGAGTTCCTTGATGGACAGCTAGATCAGCCCTGGAACTGTCTACAATCAAATTTCTTGTGAGATAAAATTCTTGTTGTAAGAGAAAAATAAACCCCTGGTGAATAAGCTTCAATTAGCTTGGGCCCTCTCCTTCCTTTACACTAATTTCTTCTTAACCCTCTTTCTTTCCCTGCCACTGACATGGTACTGCAGGTATCAGCAGCCAGCAGAGCCTAAAAGGCAGTGTAGACAGGCTAGTGTGCCCCTGGCTTCCTGGGCTGCAGAAGAAGGAGGGGAGGACAGCCGTACTGCTGTTGATGGGCAGGGTCTCACGGTACCTGCCAGAGAAACTACAGCATTCTGGCCACTGGCTTGTTCAGCCTATGCTGGTCAAGGCAAGTCCAGAAACGGACATCGTTGTTTTTTCCTTTGACACTTGAAAATGCCCTCTGAATGTTCCTCCCTTGCAAAAGAACTGATACAGCTGACATTTCAATTCAGCTCGTGGCATTTCTGAGTTGTCCTATTTAGGGGAACAAGCCCTCCCTGATTTTCCCTCCCTAAGCGAAATGGGGGGAAAGTCCATCACTGACAACCCTGGCACATGGGAGGAGTTTGAAGTGATAGAAGCAGGGTGAGGCTGGGGGATGTAAGAGGGCTCTGGAGGTTTCTTGAAGCCTTGCTTTCACCATCTTTGAAATGGGAAAGAAAAGAAGACCTATTTGGTTATATTTAAAATTAGCTTGGGGAACCTGGATGGCTCAGGTGGTTGAGCATCTGACTCTTGATTTCAGCCCAGGTGAGATTGAGAGCCAAGTCAGGCTCCACGCTTGGGCCGGGGCAGGGCGGGGAGTCTTCCTGAGATTCTCTCCTTCTGCCTTTTTGCCTCTACCCCTCCCCCAACTCTCTAAAATAAATACATAAATAAAATCTTAAATAAAATAAAATTAGGTTAAATTCCAAACACCACAATTTCATTATTTTTAAAATGAAAACAGTACCTATAACATAAAATTTCTCTGAGAACTCAATTAAGTATATGGGGAAAAATTCTTTATCAGCTAACATATACATGTTAATGTTCATAACAATTACTATGACCAGAAAAAGAATAAAAGAGAAAGATGGGAGCTTCTCGTCACCTGTGTAAACAATGGCTTGGTTTCCTCATCTATCAAAAGGGGCCAAATCTAACAAGACTTTAGAAAAAACTACCTGCTTCCTAGAAAAATCTTTCAAGGTATATTATATTTGCCCAAAAAGCTATATCCCCTGACTTCTGTATGATTAAAATAAGGGAACTATAAAAACAGTATTTAAAAACAAATATTTCAGAATATAATAATGGTACAGAATGGCTGATAACATTGTTGATTTAGCTGATTTGTGTCCAGAAAATGAGAGGAAAAGAGTGTGTGTGTGTGTGTGTGAGAGAGTGAGAGAGAGAGAGAGAGAGAGAGAGAGAGAGAGAGAGAGAATCTAAAACATTCTAGTATCTAAATAATGGGAAGTAAATTTGGCAAATTTTTCTCTTTTATACTTCTATTTCTTAATCTACTCTTTGGTTACTTTTGTTAAAAAGGATCTATTTTTTTTTCTTTCTACCTGACACCAGTGCATAAACACACTGGCTTCACCTAGTCCTCTGGTGTGAAATAGCAGGAGGAGATGAGCAATGTTTTCAGTATGAGAGAGTGGATGTGAGCCCAAGGCTTTGAAATTATGAAAAGAATGACAAAACCCAGAAGACAGAGTTTCAGTGCCTTGCGCAGAATAAGGACTGTTTTGTTTGTTATTACGATTGCTATTATTAATGACTAAAGGACCCACAGACATGAATGATGTTTGAATAGCCCATCCAGAACATGTGACCAGCTTTAAAAATTGAGGGTTAACAACTCAATGACTTGCAGGGGGTTTTCACTGCTTGTTATGTTAGCCAACCACTCAGTGTGGTGATAAAAATGTGAATCCAAGCAGAAATTGGAAACCGAGCTGTTTCCCCAGCAGAGGTGTCTGCAGCACTCTCTCATGGTAAAACTAGGTCCCTAAGTGTGGAAAAAAAAAATGGAGGTGGTATTTGACATCCTCTTTACTTAGAGAGTAAAGGAGAGAGAGAAATTCAAAGACCATCCTTAGAAGAGAAGGAAATGAGCAGAATCCTTCCTAAATGTTAGTTATTAGAGCTGGACAAATTTCCACTATTAGATAATGTAATTATTCCCTACACTATATTTAATTATCAGGTGTGCAGATAAACTGACATTTTTATTCCTCTTTTAAATATTGAAAATTAATTGAAGAAAAAAGCATTCTAAAAAGTGGATAATTAAACAAATATGCTATGAAACAAGGCCATGTGCAATTTTATTTTATGTGTAAATTATATGTAGACCCAAAGGGGCTGCAATCTTATTATACAGTTTGCTCCTCCATTAGCATTTCAATAGAGAGAATTTCCCTCCTGATTTTGAGGAACAGGGTGAAATAGGCAGCACCTGCCAGAGGTGCATGCAAAAGACTTTTAAAGTTTCTCTACGTCTTGGAAAGAAGAAGAAAGAAAGAAAGAAAGAAAGAAAGAAAGAAAGAAAGAAAGAAAGAAAGAAAGAAAGAAAGAAAGAAAGAAGAAAGAAAGAAGAAAGAAAGAAAGAAAGAAAGAAAGAAAGAAAGAAAGAAAGAAAGAAAGAAAGAAAGGAGAAAGAAAGAAAGAAAGAAAGAGAGAGAGAAAGAAAGAAAGAAAGAAAAAAAGAAAGAAAGAAAGAAGAAAGAAAGAAAGAAAGAAAGAAAGAAAGAAAGAAAGAAAGAAAGAAAGAAAGTCCTCCATGTTTATTGCACTTGCCCAGTTTTCTGCCAGCTAAGAAATGTTAATCCCAGTCTAGGTTGGGGAATCGATTCCATATAGCATTGCAGGATTGTAGAAGTGAGTCATTTCACATCTGGGAAAGAACATGGGGCACATTTACTCCGATGTTCCCATCTGTAGTCTGAGGAGCAAAGATTGGCCTCTGGCCATAGAACTGGACACTCCGTGTGTCCCCTTCCATCTTTTGCCCATTATCTGTTCGGCTGGGTTTAAGTAGAAGTGCAGATAACCTACATTGGCCATGATTAATAATTATTCATCAATTTCACTAACAATTGGTTTTGTGGAGCTAGATAGGAGCTAGATTTGACACTAATGCATGGAGGGATTCTTACCGTAGAGAGCGTCCATGACATCCCAGTTGCAGAGAGCTGCTGCATTCCATATAATTACTCCTTCCCTCCCAACACTTGCAGGAGCTGTTTCCATCAAGACCACTGCTCTCTTTTGAGCCTTTGAAGGTTACTTGGTCTCAGATTTTTGCTTTTACATACAAATATTTTTAAGGAGGGTCATACTTAAAAATCCCTGTGCCTTAGTGGGGATTATTTGAGAAGAGTGATGAGAATGGACTACCTATCTCCCATGGATGGGAACTTCTCAGTATTGGATGTTGCCCAATGTTAAAATTGCTGAGTGATAAGGCTGGTGCTAGAATTAAAGACCGTGCCCTCACTTGGTCAGTGTTGCTTGTTTTTTTGTTTTTCTCCAGGAAGCCACTTGGCCTTGCATCACTGTCTATGTTTGACTAAGTAATATGGCCTTTATATAGAAGGAAGGAATTTTCCCAACGTTTTAGCACTTATTAATGCCACATAAAATATTCCAAATCAACCTTGAGATTCATTTTAATTCAAGCTATGTTATTTTATATTCACCATTAGCAATATTGTTTAAAGGAAGCTCTTAGTTTCTCTCTGGTCATGCTGTCAGGACTCAGGATGAGTCAAGAAGACAAGGTCGAGAGGCTCTGGCTGGAGCTGGAATTTTGCCCGGGGAGCAGAGAATGAGGCTTTCCAGGTCAGAAGGAGGCAGCTATAAATTGACAGTAGATTTGCACTGAAGACATGGAGGGAAGCTTAAGGGGCCTTGAGGTTTATCAGTATACTTAGGAAGGACACAGAGATTGAAGCTAAATGGACACACATCATGAAGATGTGTGGTTTCGACTGGGACAAGGAAGGGGCTCTGGGTCATGAGTCATGAGGGTGTGTCCATTCTTGTCTCTAAGTGCGATGGGATGTGGGTTGGGGATGAAGATGGTGGCTTCATAAACTAGCGGACAATTTCAGTTACCCTGGTAGGTGGTCCACAGATAGAAAAAGAGCATCTGGGCTTAAAATTCAGAGACCTCTATTTGGTTACATTTAGGTCCCTTGACTTAGCTGGACCATAGGGTCCCTTAAAGAGATGTAAATAGCAAGAGTATAGTTGGTAGGAAATAGCAAGACAAGGCAATTGTCAAGGAATTGAGTTTCAAACACTTCAAGAGAGCTATAAGCACTCTCATAAAAGAGCAGGCTTCTGCTGCATTTCCTATGGAGTTAGTCAGACGGGAGATCTGCTTTGAAATTTCTCTGCAAATTATTGGAACCCTAATGCACAGCTTGAACCCCAAAGCAGCAGATGTTTTGAAATAGTGTAAATGTACAAAGAATGACTTTCAAGAATCCAATAAAATGCTGGGAGAGAGGTGAAGAATAGCACAACTAAAAAAGCAAACAAGACACGTTATTCAGGTATAACCATCATTTATACGCTCATGTTAAAAAAAGGGATCCATTTTCATTACTAAGCTATATCAGATCCTTTTCCTAATTTTCCCATAATTTAACATTCAATTTATTTTACTGCCCACATCACAGATAATTCATGGATAGAGTCTTGAAAATTTGATATGATTCATTTCATTCCCAAGTAACATAAGGACTCCTGCCTAATTTTCCCATATTTTTACATTCAATTTATTTTACTATCCACATAACAGATAGTGGTGGGTAGAACCTTGAAAAATCAATTTGATTTTAAAGGTAGCGAACCTGAAATTAGAAATGAACAGCAATATAGTTATACATTCATTCAACAAACATTTATGGAATGTAATATGGCTCTTATTCCTCACAACACAGTATTGTAGGGATTAGACATGAATATGACATGGACTTCATCCAAGAGCCTGTACTTTGGTGAGGATGATGAAATATATATAAAAGGAGAACATGGGTGTAAAAAAATGTATTGGAAGGCTATGATGTGTCAGGCACTTTAAACGTTCAATCTTTAGGAGGCCTCTAAAAGATAGATATCACAACCGCTTTTTCTGATGAGAACACCAAGTTTATTCGGGTTCACTAAGTACCCGATGTCACATTAAGTGACAAAACCATGATTTAAACCAGTGTGATGGAGTGTCTATGGTATTTTCATTATACCATGTTATTTTTTAGTGAATTACCAACAAAATAAAAATTGATCAATGGGGAAAACAGGAGAAAATACCCGGGGAAGTCTGGCGGGGGCGGGGGGGGGGGCACAAAGCAGGGGCAGGAGAAAGGACTTCTGGTTGGATCAGGAGGAAAGGCAGTATGGAGGAGAGGGCATCCAGCCCAGTATATGAGCTGGGCTTTGAGAGATGGCATACTGGGATGATGTGTGTGTATCCATGCATGTGTCTTCCTATGCAAGCATGGGCTATTGGTATGTATGTGTGACCAAGTCCTTCATTACCCAAACTGGGCCAATATTTGGCTCCTTTCATAGACAACTTTTTCTCACACTATACAGCATCTTCCTGGAGCTTTTCCAAACATTCTAGATGCCCTTCATCTTTTTTGACAGATAGGAAATAATTTAGGAAAAAATAGCTACAAAGACGGGCAAAGCTGGAAGCAAAAGTAGATGTCTTTACAAGGCAAAAATACCTCTGTGCTCCTTATCTGGGACAATGAACTTTGACAATGGTTTGAAGTGCAAATCACTCTGAGAAGTCATTTGGGTCATGGTGGGCAAAGGAGTTGTAGCCCTCAGATTACTACAAAAATATAGATAACAGTGGTGAAACCCAAGGTGTTTTACAGCTGGGTGAGGTTTTGACCACAACTCTTAATTTCTGGATGAGAAACAGAGAGATGAATGGACTTCTTCCTACATGCATAGCAAGTAGGTCAGGCTATTGTGATAAGAATCTGGCAATCTCAATAATTCCATTTTTATAGATGATTAAAAAGTCTTCAGATGATATTTGGGAATAGGGAAAGTAGAATAAAAATATCCATTGACATTGGAAGGAATTTGATTTGACTATTTGCTTTACGAACTATGGCCTTTCTTGATCTCAGCGTTCCTGTTAGTAGGGATAAGAGATCAGGCAAAACAAAATAAAATCCTTTCCATTAAAAAAAAAAGTTGAAAATCTGTGACCACTAAGCAGCAAGCTAACAAGGTGTGGTAACTATGGGAGAATTCTTTAATTCCAAAATATTATGATCTTGATTTCCTTGGAGTGATTATCTAACAGAGGAAATAATCACATGGCAGTACAAAAAACACACTCAACTGAGTTCTGAATGAATTAGAAACAATTTCTAAAAAGTGTGACAGTACTGGTATGTGAGTGTGAGTGCTAAGTTATCTGTTAGTCGTGTAGCACTCACGATCACGACTAACAGATAACTTAGATCATAGCATCATCTTTAATTATAGGAGTAGTCTATGAAGCTTACAGCCAAGTCAAAGTTTCCTACAAAGTAAATTGGGTCACCCCTTCTTCGTATCTAAGTAGCCAGCACTACAATAATAATGCTAGCAGGATGGTGGGTAACACATATAGGTCTTCAACTCACTATGCCTGCCTTACTTTCATCTCAAAATCCACACGCCATTCTCCTGCCTCCAGAGATAAGTAAGAGACACAACAGTCATCAAAAAGTGGTCAGCTCTGTATATTCATTGATAATAATGATTATCATGATCTGAACAGAGATCCCCAAATGGCTAGCCAGGAGTACTGCTGGGTTTACACAAAACATTTTGGTTGCCCTTCGAAATATGGTTTGGGCTTTTATAGGATCCTAAATTTAAAGTTTCTTGAAAAAGCAGAAGAGCCATGTAGCCTGGAATCCCATAGATTCCTAACATCACACTGATAAGAGCTGGGTATCTAATGGCTGCCTCCTTTTGAGCTAGGATGGATTCATAGCTTTGCCCCAAATCCCACTTGACCCAAGGCTTCATTGGTGTTACCTGCCTAGCCTATGGGCCATTGGATTTCTATCTTCTATCATGAAGAATTCTAGATCCTAATCCTTAAATTCTAACATAGGTAGATAGATGATAGATAGATAGATAGATAGATAGATAGATAGATAGATAGATAGATAGATGATAGATAGATAGATAGACAACAAACAAACCATCTTTATTAGTGTCTTAGCTTGGATTTCTGTAGATGAGTCACACTGCTCTGATTTGCCTGGGAAATAAGACTTTAATATCCTGAGTGTGTACACTCTGTCATTATTGAAATGTCACCTAGATTAAAAAAAAATCTGCTCTTGCCATTTTCTTACCTTGCTATTTAAGTTTTGTTCTTATCTCCTTCTAGGAAAGCATGTGGTGAACGTGAAAAACAATAATCATGTCACTTGGATGACAACTTGACTCAATAATGATTAATACCCCAAGCATGCTCACTCCCCATTCTCCACAGAGCGATGTTTCCCCACCTTGGATCCCTTAGGCACATCAGTCCCCCCAGTAGGAAAACAGCCCCTGAAATCAAGGAGAGGATCAGTTATGTTTCTGTGGCAGGTTGGTAGCTTGTGTATTTCAGAGCAGGGAGGGAGGGAGGGAGGGGGGAAGACGGTTATGAAGCCCACAGATTTTAGCAGTAACTAAATATGTGTGTTTATCTGTGATTCCCCTAGCCTAGCTTCCCTCTACAAAGGATAAAAATGCATTACTCACTTTTCCGACTAAATAAAGCTACTCTAGGAAAAATATATGTTGAGATGCTGAAAGAAGCCAATGTTCTATTTCTGAATGTTAACACCAAAAATTGAAAGAAAAAAGAAGAAGAAAAGACAAGAACACTACCAGACATCATCACAACCTCTCCTACAGCCTCGTAATGGAGACCGCCCTATCATGGAACAGAAATTAATAACCTACTCCTAACAGGGACCCATGCAAGATAGCAAACACAGGGCAGAGCTTCTGTAAAATCAAGCCTGAATCTGGAATCAGTAATGTGAAGTTGAGAGAACTCCTGCTTTGGCTTTTCTGTCCTTCCTTCTTTCCTCTCTCCCTCACTTTCTCCCTTCCTTCCTTCCTTCCTTCCTTCCTTCCTTCCTTCCTTCCTTCCTGTTCCCCTGTTCCCCCTTCCTTCCCTTCTTCCACCCCATCTCCCTTTCTTCCTTTCTAGAAGATGAACACTCTTTGGTCTTTAAATTTATGGCTGCTTTTTCTCCAGTCCAGGAAAATTTGAGGATTGCCTGGGGCTCTCTGGGACAGAACGATGTAATGTTGACTTTAACGAACAGATGGTATCCGGAGGAAAAAAATCTATCAGGGTTTTAAGCGTCAGAGTTTGATAGGGAATTTGCCTGTGGGGTGTCTGGGAACCTGGACAGGGGAACATGTTCTGACCTTATAGGAGGGAGGGGGAGGGGTTTCTCAGCCTTCAAAAATTATCTGGCCTGGGGAATGGGATCAGATTTGAAGTGATGCGTGTGTGTATGTATACACACACATACACGTGCATGTGTGTGTGTGTATATATATATACACACACACATATATATACATTGTGTATATATATATATTGTCTGTGGCAGATTATTTAAATAAAACAATCCCATTTTCTGAAAGGAGGACTCAGTAGGAAAGATAAGAAAATTCTAACTGAATATAAATGCTCATAGCACTCTTGGTCTCTCTTTCAGGATGATAAAGAATCGGTCTCTGCAAATGGTATCGATTACAGACGGATACAGAATATAGATATAGATAGATTTTTTTTCATTATTATTCCTATCATTGTCAGTCACTCATTAGCTGTCTGAAGACAGGAGAAGGGGGTATAAGCTGTTCTAGACTCAATACCTTCCTCTGTAAAACTGGGATAAAAACCTACATCTGCCAGTAGGTCTGTATTTGAGTATTAAAGTGTCAGAGATGACTGAGCCTGACCCTGCCACCCAGCCCATTGCCAGCTTGTTTGCCCAGCTCTCAACAGCCCTAAGAGCATCTTGATGCTTAGTGACCCTGCCTCCAACTTCCCAAGTACAGGCTCTGTACCTAGCACATATTAAATGCTTGGTGTATACTTGTCCCATACAACTTGAACGGAACTCTGCCTTTGAATCCCATCCACAGACTCCCAGAAAGACCCCATTTACTGACATTTGATCTGCCATGAGTGTCTGCTTGGGCTGAGCATCTCTATTCCTTATTGAGACATTCCTGGGAGAGTTGTCCCAGTCTTCCCAGGATATCTGTAAAAGGCAGTTAAAATGTTTCCAGACGCAGCGCCCTCTTGAGACCATTTTCTGATCTAGTGGGTGAGGAAGTGGATTCCTCCTCCACAGCGCCTTCTTTCCTGCCCCATCACACACAGCAAGCACGCTCTTAGATCTTGTGGCTTTGTGACAACCAAGTATGTCAAACTCAGCCCCAGCTTAGGGGCGCCTGGTCCAATAGTCACCCACATGGTAGTGACAGATAAAGGGCTTCCAGAGTCAAAATTACTCAGAACTCCTTTCTCTAGAATTCTTGGGTTTGGGCAATTATATTGCTCATTTTCCATTCTTTGAATCAATCAACAGTCTTTTTTGTGCGCCTGCTGCATGCCAGGCACTGTACCACAGAGCTTTCTCCTCTGAAACCACAATTATTTTACACCATCACTGTTGATAAAATCAACAACTTTCTAGAATGAACTATATCCCTCTCTGTCTTCTGTCTTTTGAAAGTGAGCTCCCTGAACACCATCTCCACTTTATCCACGATTCAGGAATATATCTAGGAATGCCGTAAAATCTCTCAGGACCTCAGTTTGTCCTGTTTGCTGAACAGCACCACAATACTTCCTTTTTAAATCTGCTTTCCATAATTTTCCACTTCCTGAGGAGGCATGCCCTATGACCACTAGTGTTCCCACCTGCTTGCTTACCCATAATCCTTCCTATTTGGTTTTGTTTTGTTTTCCTTCTGGGCTTGGGAGTGAGAAAACCAAAAAGGGAAGAGTTAGGCGTACATCAAAAACCTATCAGTGGACTACAGCTGGAATTCTTAATTTGGAGACCTACTAGTTATATGACTGGGAAAAATCACCTCAACCCTCTGGCCTTCATTGTCCTCATTTTATTGGGAAATTAATCAAACCCACCCTTTAGCATTGTTGGAGAGATTAGCCACATGACTTACAATGCTCTAGCCCAGTGACCAAAATGTCACTGCTGCTGGACTACACAGGGTCCTGCCTCCCCTCTGCGTCTTGCAGCATCTGCCTCGGACACCCAGGCTCATCTTTGCTTTCTGTACCTTGGATGATAACAAATTAAGGGTGAGTTACTGAAGTCGTGCATTTTATGTCTGTTACCTTCTTTAACCCCCACAGCAATACAGTGAGGTTTGCAGATAAGAGCGCCAGAGCTCAGGAGGTTAAGTGGCTTGTTGAGATCACATAGCTAGCAAGCAACTCAATCCCGTGTTTCTGACACCCAAACCATGAATCAGTTCACTGCACTGGACTTTCTCTCCAGGAATAAGACAGGTTTGCAGAGAACAGAGTAATGGATCATCGAGGTATAACTCCACCAACCGCAGAAGGCAGTTAGCTCCTTGGGACATTGATTATCTTTGGCAGACTGTCACATCTGAGACAATCAAAGGTTCCAGCATTGAGACAGGACAGATTATTTTTTCTCCTCTCTATGTCGTACTTGAGTGCTTGGGCACCAGGATCTGCTTCAGCTTCAGGAATCTAGCTCACTGTCTTCCTACAGAGGGCCAGTGATGGCGCGTCGAAGAGATGCTGGCCTGATCAGGTGAGAATTTATGTAAGCCGAAACCATTAGGTGGCTTAATTAAATCAGGACATTTAACTCATTAGCCTTCTGCTCCAGGGACTAATAAATTTGAACCCGGTGCTGCTAATCACAAAAGAAGTCAGGTTAAGCATCTCTCCCCTTACTGGAGAGATGAGAGGGGACAGGAGAAAGGTAGTAACAACCAGAGAAAGGATGACTGCAACCTCACGAGGCTGTGCTGGGAATTCTGAGCCTTAACTGGGACTCAGGGTTACGTGGAGGACAAAGATGACTTTGGTGTCTAAAAGGAACCCCAGGATGTCACTTGGCCATTTCCCATGAATGACCATATCCACACCATCACAGAGACCCTTGTCTGGTTGAGTGACATCTTGCCACAGCATTTGGTAATGCACTTAATGTCTCATGGGTATGGTACTAGGAGGGAAGCCTCTTTGGGCTAAGCTTTGTCTCTCTGCTTACAAGTGAAGTATATGTATTGCCTTCACACTGCTCAGGATCACTTACCATCCTTGTTGGGCTTCTGAGATGAGTGACATTTCACCAGTATCTTGCCTGTATGACCCGAGTGGCTCACGACCCGTGTCTCATCCTCTGATCTCACCAACTGAGCAGCTGGATCCGTCTTGTCTAAATAGATATCACTCTCAGCCTGAAATCCTTCAGCAGCCTCCCATTACCTTCAAGATCAAGCTCACATTCATTTATGTGCCCAATCAAGCCTTCCCTTAAGCTTTACCTCTCACCTCACCATCTCTGCTCTCCACCTCCCAGCAAGGACACAGTGCTCATAAACAGTATGAAGATATTTGTATTTTCCCAAGCATTTCACACTTTTCCACAAGCCTAGGCCCTGGCATATCCTGTTTTGTTTAGAATTATCTTTCTTTTCAGTTGGGGAAATCCCTTCACATCTATCATTTGGTGGCTGAGATATCAACCTTCTCCATCAGGCTCTCTTTGACATCTTCAGGCTTCAAACTCCATTCTTTATGTGGATTCTTTCTGCATGCTTCATAAAATCCTTGCCTCGCTCCTGGGCACTGACCTCTTTACATATTTGTCATCCCCTTTAGACTCTCAACTCCTTGATATCAAGAACCACATATTAATAATTACAATAAGCAGTTAAGTGTGCTATTTTTGAGTAACCCTGAGTGGTGCCCAGCAGCTTTTCAGGAGGAGCGATACCGGCTAACATTTTCTCACCCTGTGTGGAGACTGAACCAATAGCCAGAGCAGACATGGCACCCACAGTAGCCATTAAAGAGAATAGAGAAGCAAAAAGAAGCTGGTAGCAGGAGAGGAGATCTGGAGTGAGGACAGAAGCTTCAAAGCAGGGGTTATGGCATTTTGACACATGACATTTAATGAAAAGCATATCTATAAAATCTTTCCATGACATATTCAGTAAAATAGCCATTTCTTTTTAATGTATAATAAGCTGGTTCTTCTGAGGAAGATGCAACAAACTTTTTCATATGACTTTAATTTCTACCATGGGAACTCACCATATCTGTATTACTCTTATCACGAAGGCCATAATGGCTTGGCTTTTGTTAGTCTTCCACAAGTGTGATGCCTGCTAGGCATTCTCCTTGCAGTTTCACTTAATACCCACAATAGTGCTGAGAAGAAGTATTCTGATTTATATACCTCTTATGTGAGAAATATGGGATGATATAGAATAAAAGATATTCCCAAAGTCACATGCTAAGTGGGATATCGGCACTTGAACCCATGTCACAATGAGAGGAGAATCCATTCTGTTACACTGTTCTCTCAAGTGCTTCTTTGGCAAAGGGGCCTGGTGCAATGGCTTTCTCAACAGCAGTAGCTCAAGGATGGCAGGGGAAGTGATTATGGGCTATCTGGGGGTGGAGCAGAAATGAGGAGGACCTGCCAAAAGTCTGGGAAGCTTCTGGATGCATTAGAGGTATGCTCCTACCTCCAGGATTTACCCAAGCTCCTGTTGAGATTTCTGATGCTGCAATAACAACCCGCTGGGGTTTTCATAGTTTTTGTCTTCCTCTTCTCAGAAAGTGCAGAGAAAATGACAGAGAGCCTTCTCCATGAATGCCCGAGAGCTCAGAGCAGCCCAAGTGAAAGAGAGAGGTGGAGGGAAGAGGCCATATTTGAAATGTATTTTTGTTCTAACCTAATAGGATGAAAGGAAGCTTGTAAGAGTTTTCATCGAGAAGCCAGGAAGTAGCACAGAACAGAAGTTATCTACTTGGTAATGTAGTCATTTTTAGCAATGCAGCAGATAAGATCTGTTTGGTAGAGACACACTTCAGTGTTCCACTACCTTTCTTGTAGAGTAACAAGCGAAGAGCTCTTCACCATAGTTCACAAACCAATGGGCTTGGCCACAGGCCTGGGCTTACTCCTTGACTCTGGGGTCTCCAACAAGCATGGCGCTTGATACCATAAGTGACATACCTGAGCCTGAGGGTCACCAGATATACATGAGGACTCCTAGGTTCAACTTGAGTGGTTATCCAGGTTGTAGGAGATGACACATGGATGTGCTTTTAGTAGATCATCACTCAGTCCAAGTATTTCATCTTGCAGATGCTAATTTAAGCCCTGCACTAAGGGCGGGGGGGGCACCCCTGAGACCTCACGGCACTCCATGCTGGCCCCAGGGCCACCAGAACAGAAGCTCCTACCCTCTAACCTGTGACCAGCCCTCCCAAGGTCTCTATCCTGCCATCAAGGGCACTTCTCTACATTTCTTTGAAGTCAATTACACACCAGACATGGGACTACACAAAAAAGCAGTGCCTCTGAATCCTATACTGTCCAGCACTACAGTCACTAGCCACAGGTGGCTGTGGGGCAATGACAATGCAGCCAGTCTGAACTGAAATGTGTTGTTTGTATAAAATGCACACTGGAGTTTGAACACTGAGCACATAAATAGAGAAAGTTTTCATTAAAATATTTAATTAAAATTCCATATGGGTGCACCAGGGTGGCTCAGTTGGTTAAGCATCCAGCTCTTGGTTTTGGCTCAGGTCATGATCTAAAGGTCATGAGATTCAGCCCCATGACAATCTGATCGAGCCCAGCATGGAGCTCATTTAAGATTCTCAATCTCTATCTCTCTCTCTCTCATTCTGCCCCTTCCCCACCACCCTCTCTAAAAAAATGAATAAAAAGTAATTCCATATGGTTTATGGATTGAAATAATAGTTTGCATAAACTGGGTTAAATAAAATAAATCATTAGAGAATTCACTTGCTGCATTTTATGTTCTTTTAATATGTGGTGATCAGAAAATTTTAAATTATGTATGGGTTCCTCAGTATCTTCTTATTTTTTTCTTTCCTCAGTATCTTCTTATCAGACAGCACTGCTAGCTCATCTTTTCTTTTCTTTCTCTTTGCTCTATCATCAGGAAAAATACTCCATTCTTTCTCTTCCTTCTGTCACTGTCCTCACTGCTTCAATCACTTCCACACAGTGTCCCATTGTGATAGTACCAATAATCTGCCTAATGGTGGAGGCCATTGGTGAAACTCTACATTCTCTGTGGCTCCCATCCTTACAAAACACCCTCCAGCAGTTTCCTGCTCCAACACATCTCTACTTGCGCTATCAGGCCATCTCCATAGTCCATCCACTGTGGGGACAGAGAGGACATTACTCCTGGGTGAGTGGCCATCCCAAAGCCAAATTCAGTTGGTGCAAGGTCACACTCTAAAGCCAGACTCATATTACTCCTTCAAGCCCTTATGAGGAAGGAATTACCCTGCTTCTCTCCTTCATTATTTTTTCTTAAATGTATAAAAAGCTGTGCATAATTATTGCATATGACTTGATGACTTTGGGGATAAGTATGCACCTGTGAAACCCCATTACCACAATCTATTCTGTAAACCTATCCATCACCTCCAAAGGTTTTCTTTGCCCTCTTATTTATTACTATTATTACTATCATTTATTATAAGAACACTTAACATAAGATCTACCCTCTTATCAGATTTTTAAGCATACAATAGATTACTGCTAACTATAGATACTGTGCAGTACAATAGATCTCTAGGACTTATTCATCTTGCATAACTGAAACTTTGTGCTCTTTGACTAACACCTTCCTGTTTCCTCTTCCCCCAGCCTCTGGCAACCACCATTCCACTCTGTTTCTATGAGTTTGACTATTTTAGATTCATCATAGAAGTAGTATTTGTTTTTATGGAAAATAGTATGGAGTTTCCTCAAAAAACTAAAAATAGAACTGCCATATGATACAGCAATCCCACTTCTGCTTCTATATCCAAATAAATTAAAGTCAGGCTCTCAAAAAGATACCTGAACTCCTGTGTTCATTGAAGCATTATGCACAATAGCCAAGAAATGAAAACAACCTAAGTGTCCATCAGCAGATGAAAGGATAAAGAAAATGTGGCGTATACATACAATGGAATGTCATTCAGCCACATGAAGAAGGAAATTCCGCCATGTTGTGCAATATGGAAGAAACTAGAAGATATTGTGCTAAGTGAAATAAGTCTCTACTACCTTGGGCCTGAGGTGGTATAAACACTCAGTTAAAAGAGTGAGTTTTAACAGTTAAAAGAGTGGTTTCCTCTCCTAGTTCCCTCTGACAGTGTCCATGCTGTTTTGTTCTTTGTGACTCACTTAACCATTAGAACTGGTTAGGGGCCTGATTAACTTACCCACTCATTTATTTGGCAAACACTTATTCTGCATCTCATAAATACCAGCTACTGAGCTAATGGCTGGGGATGAAAAGGTGAACTTGATAGGACACTTGGCTTCAAGGAACCACCAACTAATTGAGAAAACAGACTCTTGAACACAATATTATAATAGATGGAGGTGTCATTTTGGTTCACAACAGGGGGGAGAGGACACCTAACATATTCTGAGGGGTAAAAGGGAAAGCTCCCTAGTGATGTGTTGAGATGAGTATGAAGAATGAATAGGACTTAACTAGGGCTTATCATTATCATCATCGTCATTATTATCAATTATCATCATCATTTTAAAGGTAAAGGAAAGGCATCCCTGGCCAAGGAAACAATAACCAAAAAGACATGAGCTTGAACAAAAGCATACAAAATTTAGGAACCAAAAGTACTTTGATGATGTCATTTGAAAATGGGCATGGTGGGGGATAGAAGAAAAAGAGAATGAGGAGCAAGCACAAGCCAGCTCATGGAGACTCATAAACCAAGTTTAGCAATTCATCTTTAATCCTAAACACAGTAAGGAGCCACACGTGGGGCTCATAAAGTTGCATGAAATGGTCAGGCTCACATGATGGGCTGATTGCTTTGGGAGGCTAAGATGAGAAATCCAATTGCTCAGATTCTAAGTATGGAAAGCAGACCAGCCATATGTCCACAGATTTCAAACTGGTTTGTCTGAGAGACTCACCTGCCAGGTATTTGCAGTTTATCTGCTTCCTTGTAATTGGAGGGAAGCTCCTCCTTAGGTTCGGGTTTTGCCTGTGATATTATTTCCCACAGTTCTACCAGGCATAAATGATTATATCTATGTTTCCCCTCCTTGATGATGAGGGCAAAGGTGCTGAGTCCGGGAGGCGCCTTGGAGAACCAGAGCAGACTTGGGGGATCTGTCCTTTCCAGCCCCAGAGAGACTGGTTTGGTTCAGGGACCCCTGGGGCCCTGTCTGAAAAGTGGCTTTTCTCATTCCCCTTTGATCATGCAGTTCATGGCATATTTAGAAGGACAAGGAGTGATTTGTCTTGCACATGTGTTTTCATTTATTCCTTAAAGGCAGAGCTAAAGCATTAAGCAAGAATACAATGAAGTCCAGTGGACAAGCTTCAAACAATCTCAAAGGGTATATCTAAGATAAGCTCATTTGTTTATAATACATATTTTTAAAGTAGCTTGTGGGAGATACATCCTGATAAAATTTCAACTGAGTAACTAAGGATGAAAGTAAAATAAAATTATGCTAGGCACGAGGTCAATTCTGAAAAAGGTTGCCATAAATTTCCTAATATTTCACCAAGGAGGGCTATCATCTAGTCTTGAGCTTCCTGGTAGCCAATGAAACAAGGGACAGTGTCCCTAAGGGAGAGGGTGGGTGGAGGAATATTTAGTTCTGGAATTATCACTAAGACAAATCACACTGATAGTTCTTCATAAAAGGTACATCTTGTAATTAAGTGGACAATGTCTTTAGTCACATCCTGGGCACTATCACATTACAGATTTAAGAAGATTATTTTAAATAATATAAGTCCTTCATTTAAATAGCATCCCCTGAGCAGCTTTGATGTACAAGTAAACTGTAATAGTGTACTGAATATTTACTATCCTTTCTAGTCTCTGCAAATTGCCATAAAGTGTGCAGTGCTCCATCCATCCTAGGAGCATACATGCTGCCCAATACCATTGATAACAAGTTGTGCCACATGGTGTGCTTTGGCCAACAAAATAACAGTGAGAATGATTTATGCCACTTCTCAGTGAAGGTCCTGCTTTCTGGAAGAGACAACTGTGTCAAATGGAGCATTGATTGAGAGGAAGACTGTGGTAGGGTAAGAGTTTGGAAATCAGAAAGCAGCTCAGAGAGAACAAGGCTTAGCATAGTTTTGCCTTGAGATTATAATGTTTATTAAGTATCTGCTTTGTGCTAGGCATTGTCCTCAATATTTTACACTCCTCTCATTCAGTGGTCACAAGAGCACCAGGAGATGGAAGAGTCACCCAAAGAAACAGGGAGTTGAGGCTCAGTCTTGAATCAGAAAGGTCAGAAAAAGGCAGAACTGAGATTTGAGCCCATTTTATGGCCCCAAAGCCTATATCACTTTGTGCTGCATTCTCCACATGCACAGACACAAAGTGACAGATTTTACACACTATGCAAATTACTATGAACTTTACTGGCATGGTGTGGAAAGCTGCTGAAGTCTGAAATTGGGAGTCAGGCAGCACTGATCTGGCCAGTGGTTCAGGAAGATAATTTCATCAGCTATCCAAAGGACAGCCTGGATGTGGTGACCAGGAGCAAAGAATGGGGTGAAGCCCAATAGTGACAATTCCATACACTGGTAGCCAAATAGTCCATGTGGTTGTTGCATAGGGGAAGTTGACTCCTATAGGCCAAGCCAAGATCTACCTAGAGGCTCCATAAGCCCTACGGAGAGTAGTTTCTTGCAGCTGTTTGAAAGAACACAAACAGTAGCGACCAGTGTCATAAGCCATCTTCCCTTCCTACTTAGGGCACTTTGCATATATGTGTATCTGAGACAGGGGATTGGATCCTAGCAACACACAAGGGGCTTTCCATCTTATAACTCCTTCATGTTTATTAGTCAAGTAGGCAAAGCCTAATCAGATTTGTTTTGTCCACATCTCCAATCATCTACATGATGGAAGAAAAAAAATGTTGAAATACAATGAGAAACATGGGTCTCAGCACTTGTTGGCATTCCTGGGTCAGCTTTTAGGAATTTTCCAAGGGAAAGGAACCTGTGTATCTCATTGGTTGAGCATCTGCCTTCAGCTCAGGGTGTGATCCCAGGGTCCTGGGATTGAGTCTGTCATCGGGTTCCCCTCAGGGAGCCTGCTTCTCCTTCTGCCCATGTCTCTGCCTCTCTCTCTCTCTCTCTCTCTCTCTCATTAATAAATAAATAAAATCTTTTTTAAAAAAGGAATTTTCCAAGGGAAGAAGTAAACTTTCCATACCCTCTTCTGAGATCTGGTCTGTGGTGCTATGGGCAGAGACCAGCCCTTAAAAGGGAGCACACAAGACCAATTCAATATAAAAACATAAGCAAAAAGAGACAAGAAAGGGGAGGGGGGAAATTTTAGCAATTGTAGAGTAGGAGTAAATCTCAATGGAAATAAAAGAATGGGAGGATCCTGTTAGTTGATGGGGTCCTAATAAGATTTATATAAATGATCAGCCATTGTTCCTGCAAAGATAAATTCTGTGGATGGCATTAAAATGAGGGAGAGAAAAAATAGTTTCTTTTAATGTTAGGTAGTTCTAATCCCATAAATAAAGAATTTAAACACAACTCCCAGGGAAGAACAATGTCTGGCACACAGTAAGTAGGTGCCAAATAAATATTGTTTGTTGTTGGATGAGCTGGGCTCAAGAAGGACCCTAGAAGCCATCTTGATCTGAAAAACTGGTACCATCTTGTGACATTCTAAAGACCTTCTCTTGAGGACCACCCTGGATACCCTAAAACAGCAGCTTGATATTTCAAAGGTAGCAGTTCTCAAGGAAGTTATACCAAGAGCAGTCAATTGGATTTCCCTTTGAACCTGGCTCAATTGCACCTTCAGGCACTTTCACGGCAAAAGGTCAGACTTCTGACCTCTGAAACATATAATCACTCCTCCTGCCAAAGGCTTCTTTTGACTCAACAACTCAAACTTTAGCTCAAAAAGAATTAGAGAAAGTAGAAATATCACACATATTGAAACACCAACTAATTATGCCTTCTTTCTTCTTCTTCATCTAGGAACATCAAAGAGAAGTTTCTAGCTGTCAACAATTGATTTGGGAACAAGACTGGCTTGCTATTTCAGACATCTTTCTTGGTTCAGGCTAAGGGTAGAGATACTTGGACAATGGCAGGCTAAAGGGGGCACCCAGGATGGAATTACACAACCTCAAGAATTGATGCTTGGTAACTCTTTAGAAGCAAGATCAGAATTAATACTCTTTAGGAATTTCTCAATTTACTACCAGCCACTTGTGTGGGACACTCTGATAAGTAAATGAGCTCTCTGTTGTCAAGTAGGGGATGGAGTATCAGTGTCATTTCTGAGTGTATATTTGAAGATTCAAAGGAAAAATTAGGTTTATGATGTTTTAAAAGCTCTATTTTTGCAGAAGAGGTAGTAAGCATCACTGTTAGTAATATACATCAATTCTTGCATTCTCGCTTCTGCGGGTGTTTTGAGGACTACTCAGCCTCTTAACAGACAAGGTGTTGGAACTTATGACAAGGTCTTTAATTAACTACTAAGTATACTATTGGCTTTCCCTCAGCATGAATTATTTCAAAGCAATGGACAGATATAAGCACCATCTCTTCAGAAAAGAGATTGACAATCAAACATTTTATAATTTTCAGAAATAAATAGCATGGCATTAAACTCAAGTAGATACATTTAGTGTGTTTTCCTATAAGATGTTAAACAATTATAATGGAATGACAGCAAAACAGATATCCATACTCGTGGGTCGTAACTGCATTCTACACTGACGTGTCAAGCATACTTTTGCATCTTCTTAAAAGATGAGAGACTGGAAGCTTCTTTTTGCCAGCTTTAAATTCTGTGTAATGTTCCTGGGCAATATAGTATTTTCAAAGCTCAGAATTACTGTAAAAAAATCTATGAAGAACAAAATATCAAAATTATTGAATAGAAGCAGGATCTACATGATAAATTGGGGTGAAGTAAGAAAGGTAGCTCATGCATGTATAGCATTAGATCCTGATTCCACTTAAAATTTTGATATTTTGTTCATTGTGGCCTTTTGGCATTAGTTTTGATGTTTTAAGTACTGCAATAAAATATCACCTACTTTGGTTAGGGTTTTTTTTTTTATGATAGTCACACACACACACACACACAGAGAGAGAGAGAGAGAGAGAGAGGCAGAGACACAGGCAGAGGGAGAAGCAGGCTCCATGCACTGGGAGCCTGACGTGGGACTCGATCCCGGGTCTCCAGGATCGCGCCCTGGGCCAAAGGCAGGCGCCAAACCGCTGCGCCACCCAGGGATCCCGGTTAGGGTTTTTTGATTATGAGTTTTTTTGTCACCCCTTATATTGTGCACATTTAGAGAATACTTCACTCTACATATCCTAGTCCCCACCTTGCTGGGCATGCCTTTTAAGGTTACCCTACTTGGGGAAGCAAGTTGCAATGCTGTCAAAGCCTCATTCCTTCTTTCTCCTGGAGCTCAAAGTTTTCTGCATCAAATTAAGAGACTTACATGTTTCAGAGATTTCCAACAGTCCAGTCCTTGGGGCTATGGCCTGAGTTTCACAGTCCTCTCCCATAAAGGGTTGTACCTTGGTGTAGAAAGGAGTACTTCCCATGTGGATTCTTGACAAGATGTGGAAGATGTATGCCCAGAACCCTTGGGGATTTTGCTTGTCTCAAAGAAAAATCTGACAATCTGCTGTGACTTGCAAAGGTATTTTTGTCATCAGTTAATCCAGAAAAAATGTATTTTCTATTTTAGTTGTGCATCTGTGTGCAGTGGGAAGGTAGAGAACTGATAGAGAAGCCCCGTGCCCTGGATGGAAACCTGGATGTGGAACCAGAAGATGTGGTTGTTGATGGAGCACTGCCATGGTTTCATTGTATGATTTCTTTCTCTGTTTCCCCAGCTGTTTAAAGGTGAGACAAGGATATTCTTGGATCAGGGGTCAGCCAACTACAGTTTGTGTGTCAAATGCAGTCTGTCACCTGTTTTTGCATGCCAGTTGGCTAAGAATATTTTTTACATAAATTCTTGAAAAAAATCAGAGGAAGAATATTGTGTTAGGACACATGGTAGAAAGTATATGAAATTAAAATTTCAGTGTTCATAAGTAAAGTTTTATTGGAACACAGGCATGGTCATTCGTGTTATTATCTATGGCAGCTTATGTTCTCCGACAGTAGGACTGAGTGGTTGCAATGAAAACTGTGTGTCCTACAAAGCCTATGACACTAACCATCTGCCTCTTCCTCATTATAAGAAAAATTTGGTGACCTCTGGCCAAGATCATCCTGAACCTTGTTTCAGCTTTAAAAAGATGATAACATAAGCCGCTTGTTGGGGCCAGAGTGGGTGACCTATTACCACTCCACTTCTCCAGTTGACCATGCTGTCTCAGCAGCATTTTAGGGACCTTCCTTTCCTAATTGTAAAACAGGAGAGAGGAGCCATTTTGTTGTACAGGGGGAAATTTTTTTAAAAGAATTTTCACTATGAAGAATAGTAATTAATATCACTTAATTGATTTAATTGATAGAGGAATGGATTTGTATTGTTTCTCCTCCTAAGAGCCAATACAGCTGGTAGGAATATACATGCAATGATTTTAAAATTAAAGTGGCAAGAAAATGGCTAAAGAGATTCCCATGTGTATATTTATGTTCATGCATTCGAGCAGAAAACTCTCTGGCAGTCTGTTATTAAATTAATAATTCAGCCAACACATATTTATTAAGTATTTAATATGCATAAAACACTGCTCTATTCCCTACATGCATACAAGAAAGGTGGAAGACAATTTCTGTCCTCAAGGAGCTTACTGTCCAGATGGGATGATAGGATTTAAATGCCAAGCAATAAGGCATCAACCAAAAAGTCATACATTGCCACAAAGAATATTTGACTGGGAGGTGAATGGTCTGGGTTCAGTGCATGAACCATCAACACTCAGCACCATGATGGCAAGCAAGCCATTTCTTCTCCCTGGGCTTTAGGAGGTAATGATGGCTGTGTGAACAAATGATGTCTAAACATTGTCAAGAGTTGGATTGAGAAGTACAGACTACCACTTAATCTATGGAGAGCTTGATAAGCCAACATAGTGGGTGCTGTGCTTGACACAAGGCCAATGGGGCTGAGCCCACAGGAAGTGAATGTCCATAGGGGAAATACAGATGCACATGGGTAATTATAGCCCCTCGGAGCAAGTGTATTGAGAGGGATAAGCATAGGGGAGTGTGGATGCCCAGAGAAGGAACACCTGATGGTTTGGAGAGATTTTCTGAAGGAGGCTATGCCTGATATCCAACAAAAAGTTTAAAAAGAAATGGCATGCATGATGTGGTGGAAGAATTTTCTTGCAGAAGGTGATGACTTGAACAAAATCAGGGAGACAGTGACAACAAATGACAAAAATAAAGAGACAAAACATAGCATAGCAAGCGTAGGGAAATGTTCATCTGTTCATTCATTTCACTGGGCACTCGTGGTGTGCCAGGCCTTGCCTGAGGCTCTGAGGACACTGTGCAGGAAAGTAAAATCCTCCACCCCGGGAACTCACATCCTAGTAAAAAAGACAGACCATTGACAAGAAGATAGTGTGATTTCAAGTAAAGATAACAGTTAAAGAGAAAAATAAAATGAGTAATAGGAGTGGAATTACTGTTTTAGATATGTGGTCAGCAAAGGCCTGTCTGGGGAGATGAAATTATATAATAATTAAAAATTTGTTATAACAATTCAAAACCAATAAAAATTGTTGGGCACGCAGGGGGAAGTCAAGAGTTGGTGGTCAGTGGGGCAGATTACAGAGGGACTCAACCCAGGAATGGCTTGGATGCTGTTGATGGGTCAGTTAGCTCTGATAAAAGCATGGTGGGCCATCTGTGAGGATGGTGGCGGAAGAAGGCCACTAAGGGTGTGCTATCCCGGGACCCAGGAAGCCTGTGCTGAACCGTGGTACAGAGCAGGGTAAGTAGGAGACACCAGGGTGTAGAGGAGAAAGTGATTTAGTTCCTCCACCTGGCAAAGAGCTTGTGTTAGACAGAGTGTGAGTGAAGTGCATGTGACTGGAAAGCAGCACTCAAAGGGTTGGGTGCCCAAAAGAAAAGAATTGCCCCAAGGGCATGATCTTTTGGTTTCTTAACAGGATATGGACAGTGCTTAAACAGGGGACTGTGGGGTCCAGCTAGCTTTGGGAAATTGTCTGGCCATCACCCACTCTGGCTCACAGAGGTCAAAAGTGCCAGAGACACTGCATGTGGGGAGAGAAGAAGAAGCGGTCATCTGCACAGAGGATGTAAGTATATGAAGATGCCCTTTTCATGCGTGGCACATGAAAAGGAATAGCCTGATCTTTCTTCTGTTTCCCATAATAAGAACCCCAAGCTGCACAGTAACTTCTAGGATTTAACCCACTTCCACCACTAGGCTCCTTTGCTGAGAAACTTCCTTCTCTCTCATTAGCTTCTTTGGTCTGCCAACTGCTTGCTCCCAGCTGAGCGTCTGACTGGATGTTGAGGTCTAGGTAGAATTGTACGATTCTGCAATTCTAGAAGTTGGGGAAGTTGGGATGCTAGTAGCCAGCAGAAGCCTCTAAAGTCAAGTAAAGCTCTTTGGAGGTTGCCTCTACGCTGCTCACTTTTTACAGGCGTTTATTTTAAAAGGCACTGGTCAGTACCTACTAAATATCAAGATCCATGCCCCAGATATTGGGGTGACTAAGATGGTGCTTCACAATAGCTATTGGAGTAATTAATTGTCTCGTCTATTGGTTTATGATCTACTTTTACACATAACTCTTGCTGCTCTGCTTCCCAAACCGTGTAGATTTTCCATCAATTAGCAACATAGCTTGCCATGTCTCTAGTCCCTCCTAAGAGAACATAATCTCCCATCTGCTATATAACTTTGACCAAACCCTATACTTGGAGAAATGGTAGTCAAAGAGTGTGTGAGCACATGTTCTTTATCTACTCATAGAAGTTTGCTAGATTAAAGGTTTTGTTTGTTTGTTTGTTTGTTTTTTATGAAGTCAGATCCATGGAAATATCGATTTGGACCAATTTGTCAGCTCTTTGCCAAATCACCTCTGTTGAGTTTTGTTCTGCTATAGCTCTGCATTTTATTTAGAGTCGTTATGGAAAATAGTCATATGCAATTTGGTATGCATTTATTCTGAAACCTAGTGTTTTGGACTTTGTCCATGATGATAACCGACTCTCCCCAGAGGAGTTGGTGTGTGCCATTTTTTCTTAAAAACAAAACAAAAATAAAAACACAAGTTTACAATCTGCTCTATTGTCCTGTTGCATTGGCTGCCATGAACTCAGGATCAAGTTGACACTGAAGTGGAGTGATTATAAAAGGCCTGGTAGTGGCCGATGCTATGTCTTCTCCTACTTTTCATGATACCAACTTCCACTCCTGGCCATTCGTTGTTGAGGCATGAGATTCCCTCAAAATCTTCCCCTGGTGGATGTCCAAAGAGCAGGGCTCAGTTGCAAATTAAAACAAACACAATAATGTCTTCTGTGTGGTGTTTGTTCATGCACTAATCCAATCTTTTGAGCTAGACTCTAAATTCTGGAGAGGAGGGGAAAGACTTCATATTTTGTTCCTACTGCCTGTAATTTCTAGAACAATGATGAGCTCAGAGTAAAAGCTTAATGAATGTTATTAATTGCTGAACATTTAACAGACATCTGATTGGCATCGTGCTTTGGCCACCCTTTCATTGGGCATCGGCATTCCAGCTCTACCACACTATATCCCCTTCACCCTCATTCCACAGGTGAAGACAGTACCCCCGTAGAATCAGTCTTTCCTTTCTTTCTGTTGAGATGCAGACAGTGAATCTCCTGGGGGACAGAGACCTTACCTGTTTCACTTTGTTGACCCTTGTGTCTGGCTTATTGTTTGGCACAGAGTAGGTGCTCAAAAAAATATCCGTTGAGTGCTTTGTTCTGTCTAATGATGAAGTTAATGATAATCCTGCCACCTTCTGCCTATTTTAGGGAGGACCTATTTTTGATCTTGAAGTTTGCAGGGGCACTTTCATTCTTTGATTAAAAGGGATAACACAAAGTAATTTCATATATAGTAGTCATCATTGTATATCTGACTTTCTCCCCAGATCTTCCCAGACATCGCCCATGCTTACATCTTGCTTGTGTTATTTAAGTGGTGCCCAGGGGGCAGGACTACAGCTAACTTTCTGGCTGCCATAGCACCAGTGTGGGGAATTACAACGGCTTGCTCTGGGAATGCTGGTTAGCTTCCTGGCAAATCCCTCTGGTGTGGTTTTCAGGTCTGTACTGGGAGGGTCTAGACACCCTGGAATTCTGTTGCTTTGCATTCATCTAGTATTCCTTCCTCTCAGTCCTAACCTCAGAATTGGCCTGGAGCAAAGTTAGGATGATGATGGGTCACTGAGAGAGCTGAGCTCTACTTAGGAAGTGGGCTCCCTGTCAATGTTCTTAAGTCCATGATGTCTGCAGTATTCCAGTTTCTATAGCTGACAAGCTCAGAGAAATTAGTCACTTGCCTGAGATTTCATACTTGTTTTGGAAGAGCTGAGGTTATAACCTCCCTAGCTGCTCGATTCCAAAACACACAATCCTTTCCCCACACTATGAAATGGGCACAGATTTTCTCCAGCAGCCCCCAACCTTGTGCCTTTGCCCATCCCCTCTTTACACCATTGCCAGCATTTGGCACTTTCCATTTTGGTGAAAGCAAGTGAGTAAGTAGTTGATTCATTTGTCCATCCCCCTCCATCTGTACCTCCCTACAATCTCCATTCCATCCTCACCACTGGGAGAAAACACTGTGAGTATGTGTTCTGCTCCAACACTCAACATTTACTCAATAATCAGGATGGTAGGGAATACAGTTAAAGGAAACATCACATTTGCCCATAAGAGTCTTATAATATATTATGTCAGGTTACATGAAATTGCCAGCACTTGATTATTCTTGACAATTCCATAAATTTCATTCTAATAGTCAAATGAAAGGCAGAGAACAATCACTTAGTGAGTGCATGCTCTAAGTTAGGCCCGGTGTTAACATAGTGAATGAATCAAATAGTTCACCTTTTATAGCAGCCTGTGAACATCCTTGGAGCTGAGATTCACATAGATCATGCCATTTGGCCAAAGTCACACTTTTAGAAAGTGTTATAGCCGTTATGATCACCCTCATCTTCTCAGCTCTGAAAACTGTATCCACTTCCCTGTTGTAGAAGGGCAAGGCTCTACCTTCAGAATGACGAGGCTCAGTGGTGCTGGAGATTGCAGGTCCTAGGAAGTTAGTGGTTTGGATATTAATAATCAAGGGTGATAGTCAAAATATTTTAAAGTCAGTAAAGCTTGGCCACTGATCCAGCAGAAATGACACTTAACCAAACAGAATGGATGCTGGCTTTAAACCACTAGAAAGGCCTTAGAGAGGATGAGCAACCTTCTGATCACAGAGGGTTTTTTTGTCTGTCATTTTTTCAGGATACTCCTACTAGTTTGGATGATCGTTCAGCTAAATTTCACTCTTTCCCGACCCCACCCATACCACTGTGCATGTAGTTTTCTTCCTTCTCTTTGATGTTGGGCTTGGCCATGACTTGGCTTAGCCACTGGAATGCCATTGACACGATGCAGTCAGACACCTTACATGTGCTTTCTCTTCTTTGGATTTATGTCTCAGTGTAGTTGGGGTGGCCACCCCTCCTTTAGCCTAGGACCAAGAGAAAGCCTGTATTGGGTGGACATGAATCCCATCTGCAGCCGAAAACCTCACCCAGCCAATACACAACATGCAGCCGAGCTGTCGAGATGAACCAAGTCCAGCTCATACACCAGCCACAGCAAACCTGAGAACAATGAGCATGAGAATAAAAGCTTAGTGTTGCAGGCACAAGGCTGGGATGGTTGGTTTTCAGCGTCATTGTTGTGATTGCTGCTCAAGGCAGGATGGTGAAGCCTGGGGTGTGTAGCCTTTGGGATTCCATCATTCTTTGTTTGGACCCTTGTTCTATCACTTTTTGGCAGTGGGATCTTGGATCCCTTAACTCTAGACTCTGCATCTAGAAAATAGTTTTGTTTCTTTTTCCTGCAGGACATTTGCTTTAGGCAGGAGTTTCAACCAAGGTAATCATGATTGTGTTAATGTTTTAACTGTGTCAATGCCTAATACAAAATGCTCTAATGATAAAGTGATTATTGACATGGAGAGTCACTGCCATGGAAAGGAGCACTGATTTCCTCTGGACCCCTTGGAAGCCACTGTGACATTCTGTTATATTTCCTGTTTGCCATGGTGACCCCGGGGAGCATTGCTGCTAAAGACTAGGAGATGCAAGCATCAGGACAGAGAACATTTGTGATGCAGAGCCAGCACTTTGGATGGGCTCTGTGGGTGGTGTTGATAAAAAATAATATCAACTAGGGCCCACCCTAGCTGCTTGTGATTTTGGAGTATCTCCCTGGGCCAGGTGCTCTGCATGCATTATTTCTTCTATTCTTTGTCATCACACTCTGTGTGATTTTCCTCTGGGAAAGGGTTTTTTTTTTTTTTAATCCTTGTTTTTCAAATGTGAAAAACAAGGCTCAGAGAGGTTAACTGGCTTGCATAAGACCACACACCTAGTAGGTGCTGGAGTGAGAGTCGAATCCCAGTGTGACCCCATGTCCTTCCAACAGCACACGAAACACTTTTATTGTGGACTAAAGGCACATGTCTCCACAAAATTCACATGTTGAAACCCTAGACCCAGTAGAGTTCTAATCTGAGATAGGGCCCCAACAGAAGTAATCAATGTTATAAAAGGCCATAAAGGCAGCGGTGTGATCTACAGACTCACCATTCTTACAAGAAGAAGGTCCAGAAAGCTTTCTGTCTCTCCTTCTTGATGTCTCTCTCCCTCCCTCCTCATGCTTGTACCCAAAGAAAAGCCACGGAGGACAAAGTGAGAGGCTGGTCATCTGCACATCAGAAAAGCACTTGCAAGAGAAACCGAATTGATTGGAACCTTGCTCTTGACCTTCTAGACTCCGTAACAGGTAGAAAATAAATTTCCATTGCTTAAGCCACCCAGTCTGTGGCACCATGTTCTAGCAGTCTCAGCAGACGAACATGGCCTTAAAAACATTACATACAGGGAATGCCTGGCTGGCTCAGTCAGGAAAACATAGGACTCTTCATCTCAGCATCATGAGTTGGAGCCTCAAGGTGGGTATAGAGTTTACTTAAAAAAGATAAAATCAAGACATTAAATACATGTATTCGTTCATGCACCCCACCATTCCCAGGTCACAGAAGGCACCGGAAGGGTCAGTGTGTCCTGGTGTCCTCAACTCATGGGTGGGGATGACACATGGGGGGCAGCCAGGAAGATCTCAGGAACCAGGACTGACCTTAGCCTGACACCTTTTGTTCCAGGGAGACTGTTATCCAGGTTATACCTTGTTTTATTCTTGTGGTGATTAACTGCTTCTTCCGTGTCCATAACTACTGGTGAGCACCGATACATCCCCATCGGAGCTTGACTGGTTCCAGGTCCCTCTGCCTTCTGCAGTGCTGGAGGTGATCACTCTCCTCTTCATTTCCAGGTGCTGTGGTTTTGTTTTTGTTGTGTGTGTGCTTGTATCCTTCTTCATCTCCTAATTAAAGGGAAGTCCCTATCACTGGACAGTGTAGGGGCACAGATGGGACGAGGGATGGTGGGGAACATGAGAATGCCGCGGCCCACTAGCCACTGTCTCAGCGTTTGCATCTACTGAAAGGTGCACTTTGGGCCTAGAATGATCTGCATCCCATTTCAATGGACCCGGGCATCTCACTGGTCTGACTGTCTTGTTTGCAGAAAAAGCACAAAGGAAATGTGGCCGCAGTCAAATATGATCTATTTTCAAGCTGGACGGGAAAGAGAAAATCAAAGCAGGACAAGGTAGAAGGTGTAAGGGTGCCCACAGCAGACTCCAGTCTTCTCTAGAAGGGACCGGATGGTGTGCAGAGTCGGGGAGAAAGAGGAGAGGCCAACGTGCCTGTGGGTTTGCTGCCTTCGTGTTTGATGCTTGGGATGCTTCTATTTATAAATTTTGTACTCTCACATGGGACAATGAGAGAGACTTCTTTCCTGGCACGTCAAGTGTTTCATTTCCTTCTTTACATGTCTTTACAATTAAGGACATGCGCACCGATGCAGAGGCCTGGAAGTTGAACCCTGTTTCGCCGGCGGCCCACAGCAAGTGAATCTCACGGGAACTGGTTGTCTGGGAAGCAGAGGGGTCTTGGTCACAAAGGAGAGGAGCCACAGGACACGGGCCAGGAATCCCATGAAGAACGAGCATGACCACCGTTGCGGTCCACTGACCCTGGGACAGGCGCGTGTTCTGGGGTCACAGTCCCTGTAACCATAGTGATGGAGTGCCACCAGCTGTGCCACAGGCCTCGCTCATGCGTGAGGTCATTTAACGCCCACGTGCAATCTGTGAGGTCAGAGCTGACTCACCATCATTCAGATGAAGGAACCCGAGAGAGAGTCTCTGGAATCGTGTGTCCGAGGCCACACGGCAGAACCAGGGTGGGAGCCAGGACCATCGGACCGGACTCAAGATTTACATTTCCCATCCCTCCCCCACCTCAGACTCACCCAGAAGCTGAGCGAGGCGGGGAGGGTGGTTCTGAGCACAAGGAGCTGAGTGTGTTTGTTGTGGCAGGAGGTTTAGAAAAAAAGAAGGAGCAGCAGTAATTATTTTACAGTGAAGGATGCCAGCAGACAAACCAGAGGAGATACAGTGACAAAGTATTAAAGCAACGTTGAATGCAAAAGTGACTACTTTTTAGGGCAGAGGAGCCAAGCTCATGGCTCTGTGGGATGGTAAGGCTGTCACCCAGAGAAGGGGGTGGGGGTGGCTTTAGCAGCCACTCCTCAAACACTCCACCCTGTGAGTTCCGGCTGCAGGAGGCCAAGCTGCCGCCAAGAATGCCCTCTTCTGGTGAATGTTCATGCAGCCCCGGACAGCAGCGAGGAGGCCTGAGACCCGAGCTTTCCAGATCCTGGGGAGATCTGCTATCAGACACCGTTGTGCCGAAGCAAATATCACTCCCCTCTCTTTGCCTTTAGCCCCCAAACTAACGAGAAGTAAATCATTCTAAGAAGGGAAGCTGTACCATTGTATAGAGTTTGCTCTCCCCCCCTTTTTTTTAACCCCGAATAATGCTCTCGATGTCATCTGTATATTTATGATAGCTCAAAGACATGGGTGTGTGGATCTAATTAAAAATGTGAAAGGGTTTAGCAGCCTGCTGCTTCCCTGCAACTCTCTGCTTGCCAAATCTTGGCAGCCGTGTTGAAACGGAGCCAAGTGTTTAGTGTTCAGCTGAACCGCTGCCAGCCGAGCGCTGCATTGTGGGGCCGGAGCCGGGAGGTGCTGCAGGAACGTGAGCTCGCAAGGGGAAAGGCTCTGGGCAGAATCGGGGACCCCCCCCCTGCCACCCTCTGCACGGGAGCCAGTGGGCCAGGAAGCCAGCCGGGTCTCGCCGCCTGCCCAGCCGGGTCCCTGGCCCTTCCCGGTGCCAGGCAGGATGGTGAGGTCACCTCGGAGGTGGGTCAGGGCTCCAAAGCACTAGGTGGGAGACTGTCCCAACAGCCTTCACTGTAATGTCGTTGAAATTGGGCCTCTTTAGAGGAGGAAGGGTCCCCGGCTTCCTTTCGGCAGCTGGGTGGGTGCTGACAGCTGTCTCCTGCCGGGTTCCCAGGGAGTTCTAGGAGCCTCCACTGCAAGGCTGAGCTCCCTCGATGCCTCCACAAGTGGTCTGTGTCTTCTCTCCGCAGAAGTAGAGTGTGGCATAGGGTTTCCCCAGACCCTATTGTGCACTCACATCACTTGGGGGAGCCTGTGATGATGCAGGTTTCCGATCCAACTGGGAAAGGGGAGAATTCATTCTGCCGAGATCAGAACTTGCTGGAAGTGCTTCTGTGCTCAGTTACGAATTCAGACTCTAACACTCATGCATTCGGGGTTGCTGGGCTTGGTGATTCAGAGCCGGCGTGAAGGCTGGGGGTGGTTCAGAGAGCTCAGTGTTCTCCTCAATATGAAGAAAGCTAAGTAAAACAAAAGCACGGCAAAGATGCAGATTACATGGTATTTCCTCAAAATGCACCAACTATGGAAAAATTAAAGAGGCAAAAGGACTCATTCTTTCTGTACAGAAACATTCCCCTGCAGAGAGCGAAAATCCAGGTCTAAAAAGAGCTGCTAAGATACTTGGGGGGTGTGTGTGGATATGTTCCAGAGGCCAAGTGGAGGATGAAAGAAGGTTTTGCCATTTAATCGTATATGGCATGAAAAATATACTGATTTTTCATGATCGTGTGTGATGATATATTTCTTTTGTAATAGAAAAAAATAAGAGGAAGAAAAAGCAAGACTGCCTTGTATAGGGAGTCTGGCAATGACCTGTTCTTAGGGTAGACCACTGTGTAAATAGAACATTAACTTTTTTTTTTAATTATTTGAGAGAGAGCAAGAGCAAGAGAGATCATAGAGGAAGAGGAGGAGGGAGAAGCAGACTTGCCGCTGCGCAGTGAGCCCAATGTGGGGCTCGATCCCAGGACCCTGAGATCATGACCTGAGTTGAAGGCAGAGGCCCAACTGCCACCCAGGTGCCCCAGAACACGAACTTTGAACTCAGTCTATCCTGGAATAGAATCTGGGTTCCAGCACTGAGCTCAGGAAAGTTATCTGACATTGGTCCACCTGCAGAATGGCATGGTGGGGCCTTCACTGCAGGAGCTGCTGTGGGACCCATATGTGAAGGGGTTCATACCCAGGTGGCTTCGAAGGGCACTGTGCAAAGCCTCAGCCCCTCCCCCATGGGGCCAGGGCCACTACCCCTGATAGAATTTCATCCCGGCAGACAGCTCCTAAGCACAAATACCTTCTAAAATCTCTGGATGGGAGCTAATCACTTCGGAAGTCACTGAGCCACCTTTCATGATATCAGAGGAGCCTGAAAAAAAATGAGACTCTGGGGAATGACAGAAAATTTTCTTCCTTTGCGAATGGCAAATTTAGACATATGAAAAGTTTAAAATGACATGCCAAATAAATCCAAAGTCGTCATAATTTAGCCAGTCACTTTCATTATGAGACAATGCAATGCACAGAGTCAGTGCTATGGAGGGAGATGCAGGTCGTTTGGCCCACGTACAACTAGGGGGCTGATATTTTCTTAAAATCCTAAGTTGGCATGGCATGTCGCTCGCCTAGTGGTTTGGATTATGCAGAACTTACTGTTTCTTTCACAGAGTGAGAGGCCGTTTGCTACTGTGATTCCTAGGATTTTTCTAGGAAGATTCCACTCTAAGAGACTCATTCCTACCATGTGGGCAGGTGACTGTCTAAACCACTGAGGGAAGATACTCAAGGTAAACATCTAATTAATTAAAGAAAACCTCTCCCTCCACTCCGACCTTGTCAATATCCTTCAATTGAGAAACACACACACACACACACACACACACACACACACACACACTTTTCAAAATTCCTCAGGTCATCAGGTCGTCTCACCCAACTGTCTGCATTAATTCTACAAACCTTAAACCGACATACTCCCTTCAAATGTCTATACGACCACAACCCCTCCACTCTCCTAAGCAACATTTGCTCCAACTTAATATTCTGGTGCTTTCGGGAACAACATTTAAAAATAAACCATTTTGGCACATTGTCAAAGTCTTGTCTAAATTCCTTCATGACAACCACCCTAAGTGAGATTTTGAAAGCCAACAGGAGTTGGGGGTGGGGAGTGAAAGGAGTCCCCCGTTTAGAGTTATCATTTCAGACAATGTCAAACGAGGATGCATTTACTGATTCCCTCTCCCCCTGTCTAATTCTATCATGTTCATGGGGGGCATCATCACCCCACCCCCTGACTCCCACTGCCTGTATCTTCTTTGTCCTCTCTGTGGGGCCGAGCACCTGGGTTTGTCGGTGACGGGGCTCCTAAGTCCTGGGACACCCTTTGGCCCACGGCCAGGGCTGGCCACTGGAGAAAGAAGGAGTAGGCAGAGAATAGGCCTAGGGCAGGTGTTAAAATGTTGTTTCTGGTCCTCCATAGCAATCACTGCAAAACATTCTTGTCTGCTCCATTCCCATCAACAACCTGCTCTCCTTGGTCTGTTGCTAAGAGACCAGCCTGTTGTTTACAAGATCCTCGGTGCCGTAGACTTCCATAATTTATAATTTATTATCTTAGTGTCAAAACTTGTGTTGGTTTTTATTTTATTTCGCCATAGATCCAATAATTGTTAGATACAACAAAGGTCATGCATCTGCCCGTGGCACGGTTGCTGTTCGGATAGCATCCCCGGCCGCCCCTAAGTTTAGGTGCCGTGGAAGAAAATGCTATTATAAACTGAAGATGAATATCATTTTTGTCCATTAACTTTATGCATTATATGACTGCTCAGGTCAATGGATTCCCTCAAGATTTGCTCACTATTGAAAACATGTTTCTGTCCAACCAAGAAGGAAATGAATTGAAATGATTTCAATTATCCCAAGAAAGGAGTTGAGTCTTCTTGCTCTACACTTCAACACCCCCTAGCTCAGCTCGCCCATCCTGTTCCCAGAAAGTTCAGAGCCATGGACATTTACCTAGTGCTAGATATTACTCTCAAGCCATTGCCGGGCTTTGCAGGTGCACAAAACAGCCTTTGGAAAGTAGTCTCGACTCACAGGAAGTCAATCAATTCAGTAAGGAAGTGATGGCATGAAGAAAGGAAATCATTGAAGTAAAAGAGCTCAGTTGCAATACACCCACTTAAAGAAGAAGAGAAACTGTACACGTTTATAATCACGATCACTGCTAACCTTTAGTGGGCCAGGCGCAAGGCTGAGTGCGGAACCCAAAGAAACGGACAGAAATCTCCTGACAAACCTACAGGGAAAATTCTAGAATTAGCCCCATTTTAGAGACAACAAAATCGGGGCTTTGTGACCTTAGGTAAGTGGCAGACCTAAGCTCAAGAGGAGTGACTCTACAGGCATTAGTCTCACAGAAATGAGTAAAAATCCAGCATGGACTTAGCAGCTTATGGTCTATTAAAGAAGCATTCACAGACATTTGATGAGGCAGGGAAATTCACATGGGTTCCAAAACCCCATCACCACGTTATCTTTCTTTGCAGTCTTTAGAATCTCTCTAGAAACCACAGAGCATGTGAAATTTCTAGGAAGGGCATTTTATTTTCCCCATCAGAGGACCTGGCAAATTCTTATGGCATTTTACTGGGAATTAAATTTGTTGTTTTCCAGAAAGCAATTATGGCAATAATCCACACGAGCATATTCGCCACTCAATTCCTACCTACTTCCTGCTGGCGATATCATGCTGTGTCCCTGGCCAGGACATCCCATCCTGGAAGGATCATCGGGACCATTTCTGGTTGGGGTTGTTAGCTTCTTTTTCACTGCTGTGGTGGAAAAACATACAAACAGGTGAGAAACCATTGGCCATCTAAGAAGCAGTCAGCCTCTCAACCATTTTGCAGACCTATTTGATTTTCTTCCCCCAAGCAAGGAGTTGATTCTTACATTAAAGTGCAGACTCTTTAACTGGAACTCACAGATTTACCACAAGCAACAGGAAAGGGTGCACCTATCCCTCAACTCATCTTCTGACAAGAGACCAGAGCTTTGTGAAGGTACACATGGGGTCCTATTCATCTTGGTACCTGCATCCTACCTGTGTGCATCACTTACAGTTAAGGTTCAGAAATTGTGGGCTTAATTCCCTGCCTACCCTTAGCAAGCCCTGTGAACTGAGGTGGGTCTGTTAACTCTTAGATTCCTGCTTTCTATGTTTGCAAAAGCTAGGATGATAATACCACCTTCTTCACAAGGAAGACACAGTTAAAAGTAAACAGTGGACACAACACAAAATCAAGGGGCAGGGAGAGAACTATACAAAAGTGATTAATATCCTTACTGAAAGCTGGGCCTGCAATAACATGCCCGACCAGAGTTGCCTGTTGTTGTTGTGTGTGCAGCTGGGAGCATGTTGTCCGTGTTACTATACCAACACCAGGAAGCATTGGAGATCGGAGGTGGAATGCTTGGGCTTTCTCCTGTCAATCATTCAGGGCATAATGGAGGAGACAAACGTGTAAATGATTATTCAGAAATATATACCCACTGCTGTGGAGACCCAGATTGAGATGTGACCTTGGAAAATGTCGTGTTTCAGCCTCATTTTTCTTATCTGTAAGATAGGGACATAACTGCCTTGTCAACTTGAGTATGAAGAGAAGGGTGCTACCTGCTATCTGTCACCTAGGAGATACTCAATAAATATGGAGGAAGAGAGATGAGGAGTGTCAATGGCCCACCCCAACCATTACCTCTCCCCCAGGGGCTTCTAGGAGAGATTTTTATTCACTGATAAAAACTAAAGGTAATCAGAACACAGTCTCACCAGCCACCCTTGTGGGGGTTTCATCAAGGCCAGCAGGAACTGTCAGAGTAGTAAGGCACATACTGATTCCAACTCAACTAACTTTTAGCCTCTCTTTTGGTCCATAGCGATTCAGCAAGCTGAAAAGTCAGGAAGTAGTGGGGTCAGCCTACTGTTTTGCCAGCATAATGCTCAATTCTAAGTGTGATCAATGATGGAGAGAGTGCTGATATAAAGAAAGGAAAAGCCCCTTGGGAACCACATGAGTTGGGCTAGAAATTCAACTCAGCCATTTTTAAATTCTGACCATGAGCAAGTAATTAACCTTTCTGAGGGTAACTTCATCGTGTTGGCATTAACACTGATTGATCACATGGGTGAAGCTCCTGGAACACAGGGGATGTTCAGTGGAAGGCAGTTGCCCTCCTTTCCAAAGACCCTGGAAGACGGATAATGCTGACACAGGATGGGCCATGGTCTGGGGTCTCTGACCTAGCTATAGGGGGTCACATAGAAATTCCACTAAGATTGGATTATCCCTTTACTTCCTCTCAATTCCTGCCATCTGACTGATACTACTGCCCAGGGGTTTTTGTTTGTTTGTTTTAAAGGAAATATCTACTGGATGGGAATTGTCAGAATGAAGTTCACCCTAAGTGAGCTACTCCTTACCCACCTCTAAAACTATCACCCTCCTTTTTTTTCCCCCAGAAAAGCAGAGTCTTCCACACAGATGCCCAAGACATGCACCAAGACATCATGGGTGACCTAGCTCCAGGAAGCCCCCACCCCTGCATCTCCTGCATTACCATCTGAAGCCTATTGATTCTCTTTCCTAAAAAGTCCTTCCACACAGATCTGTAGTTTTCAGGGCAGTTACTAAGCACATGATTCTAGACCAAGATAACCCATGTTCCTTACCTTCTTATAAATCTCTAAGGGTCTCCATCTTTAGCAAGGAAAGCCTCAAGCCTCTTAGCACAGGCTCCTGCTTCAAATCCCCATCTGTCCCATATCCTCTCAGATACTTCCTCACAGACACGAATTTTAGGATGTGCAGCACACAGTCACTTCTCATTTTTCAAGCATGTCACGTTGGGCCATGATTTTGTGACTTTGCACATTTTGCCCCTCTTGACTGATGTGACTTCTCTTTTCCCAGTGAATTCCTGTTCAGTCTTCAAGACTCAACCTACATGTCACTTCATCTCAGAAAATTTCCTGTCTTCTCTGGGTTGGTCAATAATCTAAGCTTGTCTTATTCATTTCTGTATCAATAAAACGTGACACATGGTAGCATCCTAGCACCTATGCAACTGGGTTTTGGTTTTCTTCTTGTGTCTCCAAATACTCTCCTCACTCTTCTTTCTGGGACTGTCTTTCTCCACCAGTCATTAGCTGTTGATGTTCCTCAGGGCTGGCCATATGGCATTTCAAAATATCAGAATAATAACTCTTTACATTGTGTCTTGGTAATCCATCTGCTCCCCTGGCTGCACTATCCACTCAGCTGCTGACGCTTTCCAGAATTGTAGCTCCAGTCCTGCATCTCCCTACACCCCGGATCTTTCCATTCATGGATGTGATGGTTGTCTAGAGACTTGAGTATTTCACAGAACCCTCAAACTCAAAGCTTTGAACTGATTTTACTTTCATCTCCTTATGTACCCCTAAATCCTTATTCATTTCAATACTCCCTCATTAGTGGCATCACCATATGCTCAATGTCCAAATGATTCTACCCAAAAAACAACTTCCCTCTGTCTTGTTAAACAACAAAGTTTTGGGGTACCTGGATGAATCAGTTGATTAGACATCTGACTCTTGGTTTTGGCTCAGGTCATGATCTCAGGGTCCTGAGACTGAGCCCCACATTGGTCTCTGCATTCAATGGAGAGTCTGCTTGAGATTCTTTCCTTCTCCCTCTGCACCTTTCCCAGCACTTGTTCTCTCTCTCTCAAAAATAAATAAATAAATAAATAAATAAATAAATAAATAAATAAATAATAATCTTTAAAAAACAAGGTTGTGGGATGTTTCCTGTACAATAGTTTTCAAATCTGTTCAGCCTCCCCAATCCAACACTATTCTCCATCATCCCCTTGGTCAAGGCCGCCATTGTCTCTTTTCTGTACTTCTGCACAAACTCATAACTCATTCCCTGCCTCTATTTATTTTACCCCCACCCATCCACCATCTAATAGCCAGGATGGTGACTCTAAAGTACTAACATCGTCACGCCATTTTTTTTTTCTATTTGAAATTTTCCAAAGGTTTTCCCGCTCTTTTGTGGGTTTCAAAGCTTCTGTGTGGTTCACAAAGATCTGGATTTCTGCGTCTTGCTTCTCTGAACCCTGTAGCCATGTTGGATCACTCAATTCCGCACTGGACTCTGTTCTCTCTGGGTCTCAGTCTGCTCATATGCTGCCTTCTTCCCAACCTTACCTAACCCCTAGTCAACCTTCACACATCAGCATGTGGTTTACTTCTTGGAGAGTTTCTTCTCCTTTGTCTATCATTCAACTGTCAGTACCACGAATGAATGTGTGAAATAAATGGAAATATGTATATTTGTACAAATTATTTATAGTTTCCTTTTTTCTTGAGATCAACTTGCCAAAATTCTGCCTCAAAAGTGCTCTTCTTCCTCACCGATCTGATTTCTTGTTCTCTCTCCTTGGATAATCCCTGAGTTCACACTTTCAGAAATGTGCTTGTGTTCTCTTTGAAGTTCATTTAGGAACTTCTTCCAAAGAGGTACTGTATAGCCTATCACAGCAGTAAGAAACTTAGGGGTATAATTTTTATTCTCAAGGCTCTGTTTGTAGAATATACATATGATTGGTCAACATAAATCAAGCTTTTTATTTTATGCCACACTATCAGAGTAAACAATGATGAACTATATATCTCAGGAGATCCTCCAAGCTCTTTTTGGCTGATCACAAATGGTTCCTCTCTTCCAAAAGCATTTTGAAGGTTTCTAACAGTATATTTTGATTGGTTCCCCAACTCTGAGCTCTTCCTAGGAAAATAATTTCCCAGTCTTGTGTGTGTGTGTGTGTGTGTGTGTGTATTTTTTTTTAAACAGTGTTTCTGCCAAGTAACCTGCCTTTTAGCATCCTACATTTGGTCTGGGTTTTGCAATTCTAGACCCTTGTGCCAGAGAGAGCAAATCTTCTAGCCCTTTGATCTTCACGATCATTCAATTATCTTTCTGGTCTCCTTCTGTTGTCATTTAGGGTAAGTACATACAGTCGGTCTTTGTATCTGTCCATGAAAGGTAATCTCACTCTTCTTCTAATTATTTTTGGATCCCTTGGCTAAATGCCCTCCAATCTGCATGCATCCTTCTCATACCACATAGTCCACATCTGCAGAGCTTTGCCCAGGTGCAGTCTGCACAAAACTACAAAGCCAGAACTCACAGCCCTTCTCCCTCCACCAGAAAGCACAATGACCCTGAAAGTGCTATTACCTCCAGCTCAGCTTGTTGAACAAATCCCTCAGTCCTCTCGAGCTGGTACCTCTTGAGTGCCAACTGTTGGTCACTCTCCTCCTGAGTTTTCTTCACAGATTTCCTCTTCACTTGAAAGCATCATGTTCTATTTTTTAAAAAAAGATTTTATTTATTTATTCATTCATGAGAGATAGAGAGAGAGGCAGAGACACAGGCAGAGGGAGAAGCAGGCTTCATGCAGGGAGCCCGACGCGGGACTTGATCCTAGGTCTCCAGGATCACACCCTGGGCCGAAGGCAGCACTAAAGCACTGAGCCACCCGAGCTGCCTGAAAGCATCATGTTCTTTAGTTATTTCAGCTTTCAGGTTTGACTGTTTTATAGTCAACATGTCTTTATTTAAAAATTACAAGAGCCCTTACTATTCTTGCTTCTGCATGGGTAGCTTTTTGCAATGCCTGAACAGGGCTTGAGGGAAACACAGTATCTTGCTGTACAATTTGACTGCTTAAATGAGGAGAAAGGATGAGAAATGTCTCTGTGCCTCAAGACAACACATCTTTTCTTTTTCCGTTCCTCACTCAGCCCTAGTGAGTGCTTGTCCTTCCACAGAGCACTGTCCTTCCACATTTCAGTTAATGCTTTTACATAAATACTGTTGCATATACTTTCAAAGTAAATCTTTTAAAGTAATGGTCAGTGTATTATAGCAAAATGAGCATGAGATTTGATGGTAGGGAGCTCGGGTCTACTTTCTTTCCTATAGTTTAGTAGGCTTACCCTTGTCTCCTTTTTATGCCTTAGCATCCTCATCTGCCAAATGGGTAGATGATATAACTTCAGTCTGTTATAGAAAAATAGTTAAAAATGACTCCAGAAGTTTTTAGTAAACTCTAAAGTGTTCTGTAAACACCTCAGATAACCTTCAGAAAAGTCTAGTACGTAAAGTCTGAGACCTTTCTATTGTTATAGAGGCAACTTCTAATCAGTTTAAGTTGTTAAAATAAAAATGGAGAGGAAATTTGGTTAAGATAAAATGAGATCTCAAACATGGCAAAGTGTTGTTTTTTTTATGGCAGAAAATCTAATATTGTTGGAGTTAGTCGTGAGAAACCGTACCTGTAGCTGGTAAGTGTGTGAGTAGACCCATTGTGTTCACATATGTTGGGGAATCAAGAATTCTATAATAAAAATACTGTCCCTCCAGGGCTCATACTGGAACTGGGGCTATTATAAACACATTAAACAAGAGGACTTAGTTAGAAATTAGAGTATAGCTTTGTTGGTATCCAGAGAATGGTGAGAGATGGAGAAGAGAAGACTGTAGAGCATCACAGAAAAGTTCTTAGAGGGGTGTGGTTCCATCAGAGTCCTGAGGGCTACATAGAGCAAGCAGAGAGAATAGCAGAGGGCATTTCTGTGTGAGGCACCCAGAGGAAATTGAGAGAACAGAAAGGGGTGTTTACCGAGAGATTGGTTAGCACATTAACTGGTAATAACATTGGTTGGACTTTGAAAGTCAAATTCTGCAGCAACTTGATATGTTTCATCAATGGGGGTGCGGGGAAGATTGGAGGGTGGGAATACCTAAAATAGTTCACCTTGAAAATGAAAAAAGTCATTCTTCCTGAATTTAAATTTAAATTTATTTTGAATTAAATGTAAATGTAAATAAATCACTGTGCTGGGACATATACCCCTTTGTCCTAAAAGACTCTCTTCTATGTCCATCTTTGCCCTGCTTACTCCTTAGCACCCCTCCGGATTCAGGAAGGAGTCATCCTCTCCTCCAGCCTCACCCCAGTCCCTCTCCCCAGCCCCTAGCCAGGTGGCTGACCCAGTGTGGCCTGAACATGCCTCATCGAAGCAATCGTTACCCTATCCCATAGTTCACAGTTTCATCCTACACTGTGACCCTCCTCTTTCCATCTTCAACTTTATTATAGTCTCATCATTCATGTTCAGTGACTTTTACCTTCTCTGTGCACCTCTTCCTATACACTGTCTCCTCCCATGAGTATAGGCTGTCCACAGATGCTTAGGAAACCGTTGCTGGTATCTTCTCTGGTCACCTAGCCAAGTGGAGACTCCAGTGTTCCCTCACCACTGTCTTTACTCAGCAACGTTAAGAACACCAGGTAGGCTGAACTAGGAATTCCCTTGGTTTTAACACAAAATATGGTCAGTTTAAATGGCCTAATTGTCCTGGCTAAATAGCTCTCCCCTGGGATAAGTGAAAATGCTCTTTTAGTCTGGCTAACAATTCTGAGCCTCTGGGCCCCCTGGGTTCCCCGTGGGCGGATGGTGGGAGTCCATTAGCCAGCTCACCTCCTGCCCTTTCTGGTCTCACCTGGACCCTATCACCTGTGTCTGGGCCGTCTCAAGAGGTCCACGCCTGCCTCTCTCTAAGCTTCAGCCATAGATGGAGAGGTTCAAGCAACTGCCTTCCTTAATGCAGTGAGTCTTGCCTTGATTAGAATATGAGGAGGAACTGGTGTGACTACTTCAAAAGGAAAGCTATAGATAAATAATAAAGTAGTTTATAGGGAGCAGTGAATGGGAGGAAAATAAAGTTTAAGCATCAGACCTCTTTAGTTTAAGATTTTGATGAGCTATATGGCTGTTGTACGTGATCTGATCTGTCAGAACACGAATTTCCTCATGTTGTGAGGAATGGGGACGCTAGCCCCTATCTTACAACAATGCTATCAGGGTCAGAACTGGGTGTCGGTGAAACATCTGCCAAAGCACCAAAAAATGGAATCTACTGCAACCACTGTTATCTTACTAAACACAAGGAGCTTCAGAGTTTAGATTCACAATCTTATGAGGACCCCAAATCCTTGAAAGGGGATGATCTTATTTTCTATAACTGTTAGAAGTGGTGTCAATCTTCTATGAACGTTCCAGAACCAATGACTTGAGGGGACACTGAGACACCTTTTTTCATGTTAAGTGTCTGCTGGGTACAGAAAAGGAAATCTGAAAAAAAAAAAAAAAAGAAAAGGAAATCTGTTGAAAAAGAATGAGCAAGCCTTCTCACAGTGGCCACTCTTAACAGTATTAAGCCATTTCTCTGGATGATAAAGAAACAACAGGAAAAATGAACCAATTCATGGTAGATTTTTATCCTAGGAGAGAAGCAATAAACCCTATTCCTCCTTTTGTCAATTCCTCTTCAATTTAAAGAACTAACTGCGGCTCATAAGAACTGAATTTGTTTATTGATTAATCCATGCCTACATGGTACTTGATACTATATGATACCATCACACTGAGATACAATTTACCCCAAACTGTATGTGTCTAGTCATTTTAAATGTAGAAATGAGGTAATTATAGCCAGAAGTATTCATTAAAATTTGAAAGTAGATAAATAAAAGGGAATGCTACTATCTAGTCATTAAAATTCTGCAAATAAAATGTGAAAAAAAGACATAACGAAATCCACACCCTTCCTATTATCTACCTCCTTTTTATTTTTTATGAGTCAGACGTGACCTCTCTAGAGAATAGTTATTTCTTACCTCCATGATCAAGGTGGAGCAGGTTGTGGGGGAGCCAAGTGTCCACCTGGGAGAGGGTCACAGTCCCTAAAGCAGAAGGTGTGGTTCTATCATCTGTAATTTTCATCAGAAAACTAACTAGAAGACTATAGATTAGACACTGTTTGTTGGATAACAGGAAGGGAGAGACTCATATCAAGATTAAAGAACAACGTGTATTTCTTAAAAAAGTTAAAAGGAATGCAGCACACATATGTCTCCGCGATTGCAGTGTGACTTTCTACATGTCAGTGTTGCTGGAAGCCTGAGGAAAGGGGAGAGGGAATGGGTGCTGAGGCCACTCATTGTTAACAAATTCCTCAGTGAAACAGAAAAAGACAGGTTAATGGTTAGTTGTCTCTGTGTGGGTGGTTGCAGGTGGAAGGGCAAAGCAGAGCAATGGTAAAATTTCAACATCAGCAGAAAAACACAGGCCACATGAGCTCGCCTCAGACCAGCTGATTCCCGCAGTGAATTCACCAGGGAAAAGGGATTTAGAGGCAAGATCTCATTACTAATTTTGTTTGAAACCCACCTGTGAACACAGTAAAAGAAATAATCCTTGGGATGGGGGGGGTGACTGTGTGCTCAGGTGTAGACAGTTCTTAACCCAATCGGCTGCTTAACTTTGAGGCTAATAAAACACGAGTTCTTCTACATAAAGTGAATATGAACACAGCTAGAAACCCAACCATAAGGCTGCTGATGGTCACCCCAGGTCAGCTTGCAAAACTGATGTGGGTCACTAGTAAGCAAATGGCACTGAATGATGAAATAGAGTGAACTGTCTAAAGAGGTGAATAAACTTGGAGTAATTTCCTCCACCCTATTTTTATAAAGGGTCGTGCACCTGTTAGGACTTTCTTTGGATTAAATGTATCTACTCAGTGTTATCCGAATAGTTCAGAGTTTCCTGGCTTCATTCAGGTGAGGCTTGATCAAGAATTTCAATCATGTCACAAGGACCATGTTCTTCTGGGTCTCTTCTTTTGGTCCATTAATGTTGATGCCACCCCAGGCTCTATGCCATGGTTTCTGGGAACGCCCAGCTCTCCCTTCATCAGAGTAAAATGTCTCCAGTCCTGCTCTTCACATCTTTCCATCTCTCTAGCCACAAATGAATGAAGGTCTACTTCAGTAGTTCCCTCTGGGAGTCAGTCTCCAAGATGGGCCACAATGATCCTATATCTTGATATTTAGAATCTTCTAAATGTCCCATCCCTGAATAAGGTTGGAAGTAGTAATTTAATGATTAAGAGGTTGTGTCCAAGATTAGATTATGATTGGTGATGACTTTCCTCTTGTCTTTATGTACCTTCTGTTATTCTTCTCACTTACTTGCTGTGGATAAGCAAGCTGCCATGAGGTGAGCTACCTTACAAAAAAACCTATATGACAAAGAATGGAGGATGGTCTCTAACCAATAACTAGTAAGGAACTGAGGCCCTCAGCCACCAGCCTATGATGATCCGAATCTTCCAATAACTGTGAGTGACCTTGGGAGCAGACCTTTTCCTAACCAAGACTAGACATGGTGACAGGTCCAGCCAACACCTTGAAGCAGCCTCTGAGTAACCCTGAGACAGAAGCTGCAACCATACCCTATATGATCCCTCACCCACAGAACTTGTGAGATAATAAATGTTTATTGTTTCAGCCAATAAGTTTGAGGGCACTTGTGATGTAGCAATACCCAGTACACTACCACCAAGGAGAAAGGATGCTTCTCTTGCCCAGAGGTCTCAACTAATACATCCCTGATTCTCGTTGTTTGTGAGTGCAATATGTACATCTTCAGATGCATTGCCACAAGTCAAAGATACTCATTTGTGAGACCTGGGTTTGTAATCACAGAAGCAGGCCTCTAGTTGTTTTACTTACTAGCTGTGTGCTTGGGGCCATCCACCTACCTATTTTAAGCCTCATCTTGTAAATCTGTACAGTGGTATAGGGGCCTCAAACCATGTCTCTCAAAGAGATTTGACCAGCTCCCAACCCCTGGTACTAATAAATATAACTTTGTTTGGAAATGAGGCCTTTGCAGACATGAAGATAAGAGCATTCATCCTGTATTTAGAGTGGACCTTACATGTGTGACTGGTGTCCTTGTAAGAGAAAGGAGATGTGAGACACAAAGACTCAGAGCGGAGAAGGCATGAGAAGATGGAAGTAGAGACAGTTGAAAGCCACAAGCCAAGAACTCCAGGGAGGGACACTTGCTACCCATAGCCAAGAGAGGGGCATGGAAGAGGTTCTCCCTCAGAACCTACAGAAGGAAGAAACTGCTGACACCCCAATTCCAAGACTCCTGGCCTCCTGGCCAATGAGGAAATAAAGATCTCTTGTTTGAAGCCACTCAGTCAGTGATACTTTCCAATGACAGCCCTAGGAAACAAATCTGAATGGTTAATATGGTCTATACATTGTAAGTTTATGGATACAGAAGTCTATATAAATTTACTGACCTAATGGTCAGTGCACTGCCAGTTAATTATCCCTCACTCCAGTGGTATGAAGTGTGCCATGGAGGAACTTCAATGCCAAAGACTGGGCAGGCTTTAAATCTGATGGAAAGACATGGAATACCAAGTTTGAGAGCGTACGGGGAAACATGGTGACAGCATAAGATGTGGATCAGGTGAGAGAGACAGAGAACATGCACACCTGTCTAGCACACGATAGATTTACAATAAATGCTTCTGATCCCAAGGAACCATACCTTTGGTCTTCCTTCACTGACTCATTCTGCTGCCTGGCTCCAGGCTGCTCCACCAATCACTGGACTGGCACTTCCAGTGAAATATATTCACAGAATAGATATGAAAAAATGTTCAATCACATTCCTCTTCACTGGCTGTTCTGGGAAGAGCAGCAGAGAAGGAAGTCAAAGTCAATGGTTTACATTGAATCCACAGCTTCTCTTGGGCAGTTGACAAGAAATGTGTCCATTTCATATTTGTCCTTAAATTCTTTAGACATCCCTCAATGTCTGAAGGACAAACTCCAGGCTCTTATGGTCTGCACCACTTTCTCACTGGCCCCATCCCCCATCACTCCCCCCCTTATATTTTAGTTTCCACAGCACAGCGTTACCTGTCCTGGCAGAAGTAGGCTTTGCCTTTTCACATATTGCGCCTTGGTTCCTATGATTGCCAACAACTAGAATTTTCTTCCCCACTAACTTTTTATTGTAGCCTGTCTTCTTTTTTTTAACAAATTTTTTCATCCTTCATTCCCTGCTTCCAAATCCTTGGCTGTCACTGACCTTTTGACTGTCTCCATAGAGTTGCCTCCACATTCCAGAATGTCCTATAGCTGGAATCCTGCATTATGTAACCTTTTCAGACTGACTTCTTTCACTTGGCGGTATGCATTTAAGTTTCTTTCATGTCTTTGCAAAGCTAGATAGCTCATTTATTTTTATTACTAAATAATATTCCATTGTAGAGATGTGCCACAGTTCATTTAACCATCTACCCATTGGAGGACATCTCAACTGATTCTATGTTTTAGCAGTTATGAATAAAATGCTGCTATAAATATCTGTATGCAGGTTTTTATGTGGACACAAGTTCTCAACGGTTTTTCTTTTAAAATTCAGCTCAGATGCCTGGAGGAAGTTCCAGGGAGCATTGCCTGATTCCTACAGGCTGGGAATGTGCCTCTCCAGAGAGCAGCACAGTACCTCTCTCTCTCTCACCATGATACTTGTAAGAGGGCGTTGCACTATTTGTCTGCCAGCATCCCTGGTTAGACAATGAGCTCTAAACTAAAGAGGTCATTCAGTTCATTTTCAACAACACCTAAATTAAGAAGTTAAAATAGATGTCCTGGCCCAAATTTGGTCTGAGCTTTCATTCCCCGAACTCAGCCCAGGACTTTCTGTCTAGTATCTCTGAATAGTCAATCCTTGAAGATAGTTGGTCTGAGAGGTCTCTGCTGAGTTATGTCTTCTGGGTCACGTCTAAGAGTGGTATCGGTCCTTGGTGAGGAAAGGCAGGACTACAACACCTGATGAGTTCACAAAGGAGGGGAATGGTGGATGAGCTGTAGCCTACTAGGAATAAACACTGGTGTCATTTGTCCTGAGGGCAAATTAGCCCATCACCATTCTGGGAAGGTTAGAGGAACCACAGAGAAGAAAAAGAGAAAGAGAAAATAAAAACAAAATAAAACAAAATGCAAGAAAACACTGTACAGATGTTGGGATGTAACACAAATTTGCCTCTGAGTTTCCTGATAGCCCAAGCAAAGAGGGAAACATGATGAATTATAACCCATAATGGTCATCAGATTAGAGGAAGAAAGAATGCCCACACCAAGTAGGTCTTCATAAAGGGATCTATGTCATGACAAAGCCTCCTTATTCTAATAGCAACAAATCATCTGATATTTGTCCTATTATGCCTAAGTGTAGGCAGATGAGATGATACTGTACAAAGTCTGTCTTTGGATGTATAAGCTGTGTCTATATGGACAAAGGTGTAATATTGCTGGGTATGTCAGCCAAAACAGCCTGGCTCTGCTGAACCCTCAGCTCCCCACTGCATTTGGACCCCATCATATTGGAAGGTGCCAGAATGCTTTGACCCTATTGCAGCAGTGGGGCTGGCCAGCAGGAGGAGCCTGGACAAGCCAGTTTGCAGGCCTTCCAATATTGGTCAAGGCGGTCAACCAATGCCAGTGCTGTCTGCTTCCTGGGCTCTGGAATAATCAAACACACATGTCTGGGGCTCAACTGATCCGGGACTAAAATGAAGATAGAGACTTCCATAGATTTATTCATTTTATGGGAAAAATCATATTTCAGTGAGGGTGAGGGACAGCAAGACAGGGGTCCCAAGAGTACATTTTGTAATGAGCAGAAAGATTTAAAAAAAAAAAAAAAAGGTTGGGGGAGGGGGAAAGCATCATCACTGTGAGGTAAATCTGTGCCAGTTGTATGCTCAAGTCTATCCCTATGTCCACCCCTATGTCTCGATCATCCATATCTATATCTGTAAGTCTGTTCTATTTATCCATCCATCATCTATCTATTTTATCTAATTATATACTGACAACAGTAATCTTAGGTGGATTCTTTCTCTCACAGATAGAGTGCGAGCACAGAGTGATGAGAACCATGCAGCTAAGTGAAAGAATCAAAATAGACTTCCATCAGACCGACTCCATAGAGTTCCTTAGCTTTCCCTGCTCCATCATCTTGCCTGTACCATTTAAAATATTTTAATGAAGAGTGGTTTGTGGGGTGCATTCACTAGACAAGTGGTTCTCAGTATTATGTTTTCAGTAGGATATGGGTAACCCTGCTTTTTGAAAATTTGCATTACTCTACTTTTTAATTTTTTTTAATTTAAATTCAATTTGCCAACGTATAGTATGTCCACTTTGCTTTTATGAAAGACCTTCCTTATGATCTGTTCTCACTAACTGAGAGAAATACAAAGAAGATTTTCACTTGTATGAAAAAAGGTAAAAAGCAAAAAATGTTTAGCATTGGTTTTGTAGCCAGCCACTCTAGAGGCAGCTTGCACTCCGAGCAGCGAGAGGGGTGCTGCTCAGCCCTTTCCCTTGGACCCACACTCCACATCTTAGCATCAAGCCACCAGAGCTGTGAACTGTGTCTGTAAGCATCTGTGCTCTATCTCAATTTATTTTGTGCATCCATAAGCAAGATGTGTCCTAAGGTTTCAGGAAAGCCTAAAAGAGGCAATTTTGGGGAGGTCTAGGAAGCTCATATTTTATCCCATGGAAATTAATGATAATTGCTTCTTTGCTATATACCATTTCAGTTTACAAAAGGTTTCATACTTTCGGATAGTGGGGGGAAACTTGTCCTCAGAAGATGATTTTTGACATTTTCCCCCATCACTCTGCATGAAATATTAATACCACAAATGTACTACCTATCTATTTATGTATCATCTGGATACTTGTGCCTTAAACATAGAAAGAATAAGATTTCCCCATTCCCCCAAGAACTAATTTTAGCCCATTTGGGAATGATGTCACCCCCTCCCCACCCTTTGAGGAGACATGCTCAGTCACAAATACATTATGAATGCATGACCACTTAAGAACACTTTAAAAAGTTTATAAATTTGAAATTATAGATCTATATCACTTAGTTTCTGTTTGAGATAAATTAAAACCCGTAGATCGAGGGAAGTTGTCCAAGCTCACAGGAGCCGGAAGGGCAGAGCCAAGCATATACTAAAGCATCCCAACTCCCATTCGAGCACACCTGCCACACCAGGGATCAATAAATGGATGGCATTTCAATGTGCCCTGGATCTTTCCCACATTGCCTCTCTGTACTTCATAAAGTAATAATATTTTAGAGAAACCAGAGTCTGCCCAGTGGCAGTTGAAAGGCTGCAAGGCATCATTTGACTCATGTCTTAGTTATATATTTTGAGAAACAAAGTATTAGTTACCTATTGCTACTGTGACAAGTTACCATTAGTAGCTTAAAGAACACACATCTACATCTATCCCCTGACGGTTTTGGAGATTAGGACTCCAAAATGAGATCTTACAGGGCTAAAATCAAGGTGTCTGAGGCCTGTGCCCCTCCTAGAGGCTCCAGAGGGGAAACTGTGTCCATCTTTCTGGGCTCTAGGGAAAGAGACTTTCCTTGATGTGAGGCCCCACCCAGCAATTGCACATTCAGATCCCTACTTTGATTATCAAGCCTCCTTTCCTGACACTGCTCATTCTTTCCCTTCTGAGGACCCTGTGATGACACTCAGTCCACCTCTGGAGTCCAGAGTCATGGCTCCAGGCTCCATCTCAATATCTTCTACTTAATCACCACTTAATCACCACTGCAAAGTCCCTTTTGCCACAGGTCTGGGAGTTGGGATTTGGATGATGTTAGGGGTCCTTATCCTGCCCACCACACAAATCAGTGCATATATAGTGTGACAAATGCATCCTGCTTTGCCTGAGACTGCACTGGTTTTGAAATGGAAAGTCTGTACCCTGAGTATTCCCAGTCCCAGGCAGACCAGGAGAGTTGGTCACCCTAGGTGTGTGACACGATCAGCTTTAGAAAAATGCACTTACTGGAATGGCTGGTGGCTTGTATTTTCCACTCTGACTTGGACCCTCATTAGCTCTCCAACCCCAGCACTGTCAGCCTCCACCTCACACTTCCTAATCTAGAAATATGCAGCTACTGGTAGCTTCTTACATCTCCAGGTTTGGTTTACCAGCCCTCAGTGTGGTGTTTCCTACCTGCTCTCCCTTCAAATGGCCAACTCCTGCTTGCTTCAAGACTGCACGGAATGCACCCCAGGCCCTGCCCTTATCAAGCACTTATCAAGCCTTTATAGCACTTATCAAGATATAACTGCACGTCTGCCTCTGAGATTATGAGTGATCTCTCTAATTCAAGGTCTAGGTCATATTTATCTTTGTTGCTGCAGTGTATCGCGTGCATGCTTGGCACTTAGATGCGATTCAGGAAATGACTGCTGATCTGTACTGAAGAGAAGAAAAGAGAAATGCCTGGCTGGGTGGATGATAAGGGAGATAGATAGGCCGATGGGTGGATGGGTGGACACAGGGATGGATGGCTAAGAATGCTCAATATGTTGAGGGGAATATCTTAGATTCTAGCAGCATCTAGGCAAAGAATAATTCATATTTAGTTCAGGTCACTATTGGATGTTAGCCCAGATAGGGAGAAATGAAAAGCAAAGCAAAGTGAAGCAAAACAAAGCAAAGAAGAGAAGAGGAAAAAAGAAAAAAAAGAAAGGAAAGGAAAAGGAAAAGGAAAAGGGAAAGGGAAAGGGAAAGGAAAGGAAAGGAAAAGAGAAGAAAAGAAAGAAAAGAAAAGAAAAGAAAAGAAAAGAAAAGAAAAGAAAAGAAAGAAAAGAAAAGAAAAGAAAGAAAAGAAAAGAAAAAAGAAAATGCACTGGTAGTTTCCAGCCTAAATCACATGACCACAAATAGCTCTAGATTCCTGAGTGATTTTTCTGAAATTCCAAGGAAGAGATGTATAAGCCAAGCACAGGACATACAATTAGTCCTTCTTAATCATCATTTGTCCGGCCCATATCCACACTAGGAGGAGAATGCCTCAGAGTTTTGAGTTGATGCTTGTGAACACCAGATAAAAAGCCATTTCTCTTTCTGCCCTTCTCACATGCTAGACAGGAGTCTCGTATTTTGGGAAGGCTGGCTGCAAAGGTACTAACCATTTCTTGGCAAGAGCACTTCTGAGCTCAGCCTCTTTCCAAATTGAAAAGACTGAGGGTTAGGGATCAGCAGGCTTGGTTATCAAGTGGGTTCCCATCTCTCGTTGATACCTTCTTAAAGAAAGACATGTAGACCTGTGATTTTTCACTTGCCCAGCCAAGATTGAACTCTGACTCCTGAAAGCTCATGAGGAAATACCCTCCTGTTTTGCAATGAACTTTTTCATTTTTCACAACCTCATCATCAGTGGAGAATTATCAGAAAACTATCGAAGGACTCGGGACTCTAGAACTACCGATTTTTGTCACAACAATCCTCTACATTTTAAATGGCGTGGCACTCATTCAATTGGGACATTGTCAATATCCTGGTGAGATCTGAGTTCAAGGTCATCAAATATGGCATTCTGGTCTTTTGGTAAGGGGGTGGTCTATTGAATGTCTACTTAGTGGGTACAATGCCAGAATGTTTGGGTTTCTCATCATGCATGGGCTTTTCTGGTGTAAGTGCAAGGAATAGCACTCAACTAGACTTCAGACAACACCCACCCCCAGCTCTGTCCTATCACAGTTACATGCTTTTGATAGATTGCCTCAGTTTCTCAGTACAATGAGATGAAGTTTAGACCAGGTGGTCACTAAAGGTCTTTCTAGCCCTGCCATTCTAAGGTTCAGGCATGTCTGCCTTTTTAAAGATTGCTGTGAATTACTTAGCACCCTAGCCTTTGCTTTGTCTGATAAATAAGGTCAGGAAATGCAATTCTTATACATCTGCAGTTAAGCATTAATGTAAATTGTCTGCCTGAATCCTGGCTTCGGTTATCCTGCGGATCAAACCATGCCCCCTGTATGCACAGTAATGATTCGTTATGGTGGCCATATGTCCTGGGTTTCCTTGGACAGCCTTGATTTCAAATATTGTGTCCCATCGACAGACCTTGTGTCAGATCATCTATCCCGATTTTTGATTCCAAAAATGTGGTCACCATATGGCAAATGCATCCACCCCTGTGGCACAGAAAGCTCGACTTGATCCTCTTGCAAAAGCTCTGCCTTCCTCCCCAGGCAGATGAGGCTGCCCCTCTGGGCCCCTACTCTCTTTGCTGTCCTGCCTCCATTCTAGCACTTTCTTGCCTCTGTCCTGCCTTGGACATGGGCTTCCTAAGAGCAAGAACAACATTTGTTTCATCTCTATGTTCTCAGCACCAGTTCTGAATAAACTAGAAGTAAATTTTCAGGGGCCTATTACATTACACAGCAGAAGTCTTTCTGAAAAGTTTGGGGCATACATTTTTAAATTAAAATCTCTTTTAAAGACTCTTTTAAATAGTATCAGAGAACCTAGTACTCAAAAAAGAAATCCCACTTCTTTTATTTTTGCTTTGCTTTCCTTTCCTTTTCTTCCACCCAAATAATTCTTTCAGATCTTTTAAAAGATCTGGACGTGCAGATGCCATTTGCCAGAAAGGAATACATCCTGGAAGTAGATCCTCTATCTATGTGGAGCCCAGCTCACCTGAGGTCATCAAACAGAGGCATCAGAAGAGAAAATTCACATTTTACATCTGTCAGGAATGGTAAGAGTAGGTCTTACAGTCCTAGAATCTTTTGCAAATAAAAATCTAAACTGTAACTTTTCAATTCTTTCATGAACTAGATGGAGAACCTGGTGGCTCAGTCAGTTGAGTGTCTGACTCTTGGTTGCTATCTGACTCGTGGTTCCACTCAGGTTACGATCTGGGGGTCATGAGATGGAGCCCTGAGTCAGGCTCTCCACTCAGCTCAGAGTCTGCTTGAGATCCTCCCTCTCCCTCTACCCCTACCCCTACCCCTGCCCATGCTCTGGCTCTCTCTAAAATAAATAAAATCTTCTAGAAAAATTGTTTCATGAACTAGAGAAGGAAAAAGACTTGCCTGGGTACAGGAGGGAAGAAATTTATTCTGTGACCTTTTAGAAGAAACCTTAGCCACCTATCTTCTATTTCCTTTGGTGGGCTGTTTTAGTGACAACTCCATTCTTTAGGTACCTTTTCCTTCCTGATCTCACTAGCCATGTGTATTTCCAAGTCTCCTCCAAACTAGGTTCCACTCTGACTGCCATGCATTGGTCCAAAGTTGTCAGTAATTTCTACTTATTTCCAGGGCAGTATTTGAGCTCTACAGAATACCCAACATGACCTCACCTAGTTTGATCATCGTCATAGGCTATATACCTCAACCCTCCAAAAGACTCAAATACCAATACCCTTTAACCCAGTTCATCCAGAAATCCATCTTTTTGCCAGTCATTTCAACTATTGCTGGTCCCTGAAAGTAGCTTATAGCTCTCCCATACCTCTGAGTCTTTGCATAAAGTCTTTCTTCTCTCTATGATGTGTTTCTTCCCCGGGGCAGCTTGGGAATCCCTGAATGTCTTTTAGAACCTTAATTATCTCTATGACTATGAAGGCTTCCCTCACCCAGTTAGTACTGATGATGATGATGATGATGATGATGATGATGATGGTCATACAATACCAGCAATAATAATGGTGGTAATGATAGAGCACCCATGAATTTAGCAATTATTATGTGATGGGGTTGGGTACTAAGTACTTTGCACACTTTGCCTAATGCTACATTTACAGCAGAAGCAAACAAACAAGCAAACACTCAAAGTCAGAAAGATTTTGGGACCATAACTAAGTCCAAGGACAACTAGCTAAAATAAAGCAGAACTGGGCTTGAGACCCAGCTTCTGTCTGACCTAGGCTACTCCATATCTCAAAGAACCCTGTAGAACCCTCCTTTACTACACATGCCTCTAGGACAGTCAACCCAAGCTTGGTGAGCAGCCTGAGTATGTTGAGGGCAGAGGCCCCATCCTATAAATGCATTCTTCATTAACCCTCCACATGGCCCCTGACACATGGTACACATGCAAACAGAATGTGCTAAGAGAATGGGCACAAGAACACCCCTTCCTCCTTCCTATGGCTTTATTTTTGCCAGGATGAACCAGGGAACTATTTATGCCCCCTGCCCCTGATCTGTGCACATATTCACGGTTCTCACTCCAAAGGGGTCACCACGATCTCTAGCGACTCACATTAATCTGAGCCTTTCTTTTTGCTGGAGTATGAGCAGACCCCGTCGTGACTCTGAGCTGGCACAGCAATTCTGTGCTTCCTAGGGCCTGGGATTTTGGCAAAGTCTGCAACCTTTACCTTTTCAGATGATTCAGTGCCCAAGGGGTGAAAATACTGAGTCTGAACTTAAAAAGAGCAAACAGACTCATAACTGATGGAAGCAACTGTTTGGCAATTTGAATTAAGGGACAGTTTCATTGCTCAGGGATGCTGTTTGCTGCCTTGCTTGAGATTAGCACTCAGACATTCACCAAGAAGCCAACTTGATGGTACAAGAAACCTCAGGCAGTGAATGAATTGCCAAAACACATATATCCGTCAACAAAGGGGGAAAGTGGATCTACTTTCAATCTGATTTATATCAGCAAATAAAACCCAATTATTTTGACTACCTAGACGGAGGGGCTTGACAACTTTCTGCCTGGCTTGGCATGGGTGATGTTCTATCCCAACACGGGGCTGATCTGCTGATGTGAAGAAGTTGCATTAATGAACGCATTCTGTTTCCAACACACTGCAAGCTTCCCCTTGTCCCATATCTTACTCCAGACTGAAAAAGATTCAACACTGGTCCTAAAGACTTTCTTGGATCTGACTCATTTATCAATCACATCTCAGTGACTCCCCTAGGCACATAAACTGTTAAAATCCATGCCTTCTGATTGGCAGGGCTATGCAACACAGCTTCTGACTCTCCAGACACTTACCTCCTTTCCACAATTCAAATTGAAACACACCTGCTAGCTGCCTACTGTGTGCCGTGCCTGTGCTCAAAGATATGGACATTGTTGAGTTTTATCATCTTAAATCATAGATGGACCCATAAATGTAATCTATATCTAAGATATGAAACAACTGGGTGGCTAGGCATAATAGGGGCATGCATATATTCTGGGGTGGGCTCTACAGTTTCTCATTAGAATTTCAGGAAGGAGAAAGTCTTCTGTCAGAAGGATTTAAGCAAGTCCTATGGACATAAATAGGCAGAGAAGGCCATGGGGAAAAGGGCCCAACAGAACAAGAAAGTTCAAGGCTTTGTCCAAAGTTCTCCAAGAGATAGGGGAGACAGAAGACCAGTATAGACAGGGAGTAAGAGGAAGTGGTGGGATCCTTCATGTACTGTGCTGTCTTTATTGTCTACACAGCCTTCACTGTTCTGGGCTACAGAATCCCCTCAACTATGATGGGGATTTATTCTATTCTGATATCCAGCGCCTACTATGATTCCTGACCCATAGTAGGTGCCCAGCAACTATTAAACAGAAGAATGCTTGCATAGATATAAGCCACCGCTGGTCTTTTGCTGACTGCCTTGCCTAATGCCATTGGATCCTCTCCCCAGTCTGGTTCCAGTGAGAGTTAGGACAGGGGTCTGCATGACGTGGTGCCCAAAACAATGGGGACTGGACTTGAGCTGGCCTCAGCTTCCATTCTAGCTGAACTCCCCACAATGCACACATCAAGAGCAGCTGGTCCTCCTCCCAAAACTCAGCTGTCTCATTCATTAAGGGGGATAACAGGGCATTGGGTTTGAGACAATGTATTGTCAGTGACACATAGCAGGTGCTCAGTAAGCAAAACTTGAGGTAATTTTCTTCTTTTAGGCACACTGCCCAGGCTGTGGTGATGGCCTATGGGAGAAGCCACTAAGACCATTGCAAATCAGAGTCCAATGTACTACTGACACGTGGAGTCCTTCATTGATTATGATGGTAACACATTTTCTCTCCATGAGGGGGTATGCAGCCATGAGTGTGTGGCATATGCAGGTAGGACGATGCAGAGTGCTTTTGCTCATAATGACATTTACTTCCACAGCCACCTCACAGGCAGCAACGAGCACTGGCCCCATTTTAAAGACACTGACAATGAGGTTCTGAGAGAACGGGCTTTTGTCCCAGGCCATCCAGCTAAGAGGTAACTCCAAACTCTGCAACTGTCCCACGAATATCTCTTGGCCTAATATTTGTCTTTTAGGATTTATGGAAAATTATCTTGCTGTCTCAACTAGAAATAATTACCCCTTTGTATTTCTAGCTTGACTGCCTACTCTTTATGATACTTTCTATTTTCTGACATGTATGAATGCCGTAGCTTTTGATCACATGAGCTCACTGATACAGGGCTACAAAGATCTTGGATGCAGGCCTCCCGAATGGCCTTGTCTGGCACGGTGTATGGCACACAGGAGTTCATGGGAGGATCTCACTTGAAATTTTCCCAAGCGTTCCTGGACAAAACCACCTGTTACATATCTGTACATACATGGGCAGATCTACACATCGGCAGGTTGCATGCTCAATCAAGCAGAGGTTTTGTTTTTGAATCTGTTCTGGCCAAATGAAGTAAGGGTTTGAAGTCATAATGGGATTAAGTTTCCCTCTTACTCCACGCCCCTGAAATACTCTTCTCCCCAAACTCACACATTTACCAGGAAGAAAAGAAAATGTTCCTGTCTAAATTTGGCCAGCCCAATTAAAAATATCCTGGGCAGCCCAGGTGGCTCAGCGGTTTAGTGCCGCCTTCGGCCCAGGGTGTGATCCTGGAGACCCGGGATCTAGTCCCACATCGGGATCCCTACATAGAGCCTGCTTCTCCCTCTGCCTGTGTCTCTGCTTCTCTCTGTGTGTGTGTGTCTCTCATGAATAAATAAATAAAATCTTAAAAATATATATATCCCATCAAATTTCTATCTAGGCCTGATCTGGATGTTTCCAATTTGGTTAAGGAACACTCAGATTTGTCTTTCTCTGACTGATGTATTTCACTTAGCTGTGCACCCTCTAGATCCACCCCCGTGGCTGCTGGAGGGGGGCTGGGTGCGGCAGGGTAAAACAGGTAGAGCGGATGAAGAATACACTTATCTTGATGAGCAGTGAGCAAGGCATTGAATTGCTGAATCATTATATGTATATCTGAAATTAATCTAACACTGTATGTTGATTATACTTCAATTAAAAAAAAAGAGGGAGAAACATAATGATTACTCACAGTTGGAATGCCAGGTTATCTCTCACCCATGGATTCCCATACTGTGGGAATAAATAAATAAACATGACAATACAACATCTAATCTGAAGGTAGACACTCAGGCAGCCTCTTGCCTGAACTTTCAGGAGAGGGGACGTTTCCATTCTATGCCAGTTCCCTGGTCACTTAGTGGCATGTGGCTCCTCCTTTTGCCCCTCCGGGTCTCACGTGGCTCTTCTATAAGGGGACCAGACTACCTTTGAGCTCAGTGTGGCTAATTTCTTCCATGGAATTGACCTATATTTTGGACATCGATAGCAGGTGGTTTGATTCTTTTTGGGTCAAACTACCAAGAGGCTGTAGATATCCCGAGAATGGGCAAGTATCAACAACTGGAGTATCTAGAAGTAACAGAAATCCTGCCCTCTCTTTCTCTCTCTCCATGAAAATGAAAATGTATCTTTATTAAACAAAATGAAAATTACCCTAAAACAGATCGTAGGTCCCTGAGAAAGGTGGAAAGTGAAAAACCTACTGACGATGCAACATTAATTGAGAAAAGCCAGATATAAAATTGTTTATTCAGTGTGATCTCAAATATGTAACATAATATTTGCTGATAGAATGAAGTGCATCAAGATGTTAATAGTTTTCATCCTCTGGGCAATGCAATCATGGATGATTTACATTTTCTTCTTTATGTGGTATTTTCCAAATTTTCTACAATGATAAGGAATTCTCTTTTGTGATTTTAAGTAATATATATTAATACAACATATATTAATATATATTGGTAACATAATATATAAATGCCTACTACATATCATCAGGATTCATTATTAATGTGTAATAGTGATATATATCATATATAAATATACATATGTTTTCATTCTTCTCACGCACACGCACACGTAATAGGATATCACCTCACTGTGCATGTTAGCAAAAATTCACTTGGAAACCCTGCTTTATAAATCAGTCCAGCTTTTCCATGGAAAAACCCAAAGTAAAAGACACAGAGAAGTTAGGAAATCAAGTTACTGATGAGAGTATCGTGTATGTTTTTAGGCCCTGACCACTTCCCTTACCCTCAGCCTCCACTCTCCTCATGCTTGGGTCCTGAGGGCTACTCATGATTCCCACAGCACAGCACTGGGCTTCTCTCTTTCTCTAGGTGGTCTCCTCTACCTCCATACCATTGGCCACAGCCGTGTGTTGGTCTTGGAAGCACAGGGCTTCAATGACAGACACCCCAATCGGTTGCAAGAGCTTCTGAATTGTAGGGAGGCCAGAGGTTCTGTTTCTGAATGGCAGTGACACCGAGCTTCTTTGGGGACATGGATGTTCCAAGGTGGCATGTATGCAGGTTGCAGAGTAGAGCCAGGATAGTAGCCCATGCCTCTCATCAAGTATTGGAACAGATGAGGGAGCATCAAGCCTTGTGAAGAGCCATCCTCTGTTCATTTTCTCTCCTGAGTGCAGTAGCATGAGCTTTGGAAGTTACCACAAGAGACCGATAGCATCCAATTAATTTTCTGCCAGTAGTTCCATTAGGTCACCCCCCGGGAGGTGTGTCCATGCCTGCTTCCTTCTGGTTCCTGAATCTTGCCTCCTGGTCCGCAGGCCTGCAAGAGAAGGCCCTCTACCGCCTGCAACCTTCTCCCTCCTGTAGCCTCCAGAAGCATGTGAGGACTAGTCTGAAGAAGAGACCAGAAACTTCCTGACCCTGCTTACATTTCCAGCTGGGTTGCACAGGGATCCGGGGCTCCAAGACCAGGTTAGCTCCCAGGAACCAGGGAAGGGTCTCTGGCAGTTGTCAGTTTGGACAGAAACACCCGGAAAGCACTGGAGCATGAGCCCCTGCCCCCACTGCCAACACGTCCGCCTGGAGCACTTCTGTGGGAGCCGTAGCAGTGCGTGACTGCACCAGACCTCGCGCGGCCGAGCAGCACTGGAAGCCTCCACAGTATAATCCTGGTTTGAACTTCACTTTCCCTGCCTGGTTCCTATTAACGCTGTGGGTTTCCAGGCCTTAATGGCAGAGCTCTGGCTGCAGAGGGGGGCCGCCAACCAGGCTGCAAAGTAATGAGAGCGTCCAGAGTCACTCTTTCTGGCCTGGACACCAGGTTATTCACAGACTTCTCAAAGGGAAACAAACAAAAGCAAAACCAAAAACCTTGGACGGCTCAAGGCTGGACATATGCTCCTTTATTCAGGGACAGAAGTCAGGCAGATTGAAAGTCGCATGTGTTGGTAAACTTTGGCCTCCTTAGTTTTATGCTGTTAGTGTTGCATTCAGTGGAGTCTTTTAGTCAAAGGCCCTGCTTTTGGTGTCTTGAGCAAATTCCAGGACATGCCCTAAAAGTCATGAGATGCATACCTTGTCAGGGAGGTCATGGTCTCCTCTCGTGGAGCCAGATGTAGACCAGGGAGTATCCTGAAACCCCAGCCTAGGAGAAGCTGGCCAGGCACATTTGTGGTTCTTGGCCAGAAAAGCCTTGGGCCAGCTCAGCTGGAAGAAGATGCCACCTGCCATCCTTCCCTCAAGCTCTCCAGATTCTCCTCCAGGATTTAGCATTCTTTTATAAGGTCACCCTGTCTGAGGGCCCCTCCAGCATCTCCAGGGGACAAACCACAAAGAAAGAAGGAAGGGTAAAATCTGAAGATGAGGAATCAATGCAGTGATATTGCTTTGCCACGTCATCCATCCACCTGAGTTCATGGTTACTCTACTCATCAAGCAGGGAATCTGCAGCATTCATTGGCTCTTTTGTTCAGATCATTCTATGAGGGATCCTTGGTGGGTTATAAGGGTCTGAGTCACACCCTTTTGAGTGATTATACACTAGTTAACTTTCATTATATAATTCATTCACTTATTCACTCATTCATTTATGGGAAAACCATTATACGGTCTCTATTACATTTTAGGAACTGTATCTGTTTGATGCTGTCTCTACAGAGGTGACCAAATCATGGTCCCAAACAAGATATATTTTGCCAACTCACAATAGACATAGCCCTGCTCTCAAAAATTAAATTTTAGTGATACAAACACTATTAAAGAGGCAGGCAATCCTATAAAGTGGAGGATGCCATGGTAGAGAAGTGTAGGGTGTTAGGGACATAAGGAAGAAAGTCCTAAACCTGTGTTGGGTGTTCAGGGATGATTTCCAGAAGTGATATCTGAGATGATTTTGAAGGATGAGTAGGATTTTCTAGGTGAAAAATGACAAGAGGATATTCTCAAAGAAGTAGCAAGTGCAAAGGCCCTGTGGGATAGACAAAATGGCATACATGCAGCATGTGGTTGGAGCCTGATGCATGCCCACGGAGATGAGGTTGTTAAAGAAAGCTGGGGCGTGGTTGTGAACGACCTTCCAAGCTCTGCTAAGGAGTTGACCCTTTATCCTGAAAGAAGGGGAATCCTGGTAAGTCAAACAAGGATGTCACTGGGATCAGATGTGCAGTTTATCATTTCCCCTCAGCAAGACCATTTGGGAGGCTACTGCCAGAGCCCCAGGGCTAAGTGACAGAAGACATTCAGAAGAGATAGAAGAGTGACCGCAAGTGACATGTGGACTCAGGGACTGATTGATTAACCAGTGGAAGAGCGGGAGCCTGGGGTCTCCAAGGCACCTCCCAGACTTGAATGCCTGCCCTGGTGGTGGCACCTTCACCGAGTGGTGGCCGGCCAGGCACCCCGGGCACGTGCTCAGTGAGATGTGGTCTTCCATCGCACGGGGACGCTGCTCTCCCCTCACTCCCCTGCCCCGACTGTGGCTGTCAGTCACAATGCCAGCGGGTCCCAAGAAGTCATTTGCACACTCCTGTGATCTGGATCACATCCATTGCTGCTTTCCCTTCACTTTGAGAATAAATGAAAAAAAAAAAATTGACTCCTCCGGATGCCAGATTTGTGTTCCTGTGTTAGGAGATTGTTTTTTCTTTTTTGCATCTGTGTGTACGTTAAACAGCGAGAAGAAAGTCGTGAAACTCAAGGAGTTTCCCCAAAAGTAAATCAATTTGCGGTTGAATGTGCTGTGGAATTTGTTTGCAAACCTACAAGAGCGAAGCGAGCTTAAAAAAGATGCAGTTGGATGAGCCTGCAAAGTTTTGGAAAGTTCTTTGAACACATGTAAACATGATATGTGTAAGCAAATGTTTAACTTGCCTTTTTTACTTCTACAAATTATATTATGAAATCAGACGTCTGTGACTTCTTAAGAATGTCAAATCAGTGTATTCCTTCAAAACAGATAATTGCCTAGCGCTGCTCAGCTTCCAGGCTTCGGGGCTGGGGAAGGCTGGGTTTCCAGCCTGACAATGAATAGAAGCTTGTTCCAGAAGTTGATTTGCATAATGTAAGCGGAGGGGCCAGTGTGGCCATCAGCAAGATGGGGCCGCTGGACACAGACAAGCTGCCCTCTGGAGAAGGAGGAAGACCCACACTCTCTGCACGTTCTCTTCCCGGGGCCCCCAGAGCCATGTGGTGATTCTGTTCCCTGCCTAGCTCTGGGATGGGGAGACCGGCACCCCAATCTCTCTCGGGGAAGGATGGTGCAAAACGTATTAGATCTGATAGTTGTATCAGCACTGCTTCAATACGCTGCTCTCGGAGAACCAGGATTGGAGTAGCTAGAATTAAACTGCCCTTCTGGTGCCAAACGAGATGGAATTTGCCAGATTAGTATTTATGAGCACTGCTCACGTGTGGCCAAGGTCATCTGATATGGTAACTCTTGCATTGTTCCTAGTAGAGTGCATCGCAGTGGTTCGGAGGCAGAGATGGGGGAGATAATACTGTATATGTCAATACTGCATGCTCGTACATACAATTAGGCTGTTATTACTAGACATTTTCGTTAATATTGCAGCCAGACCTGGAAAGAAATCTTCTAAAACCATTGCAAGACTTTTCAAAGAACACACCGTGCCACTGAAAGCGATGGGATATGATGTTGCCTGGTCTCCCCGCTGCAACTCCAGGGTCACTTCTCAACCCCTCCAAGCCCGCGTCTGACTCTTGCTAATGCTCACAGCAACACATGTGCACTTCCAGGGGAGAAAGGACCACACACTGCTTAATATGCAAGGGGGCATTGATTTGATTCCTTGGGTGCAAAACAATGTCAATGGGACCATTATAATGCATATGCTACCACCCACGAGCCCAATTAAATCAAAGGGTTATTGTTATCTTGCATTATCCGTAGCTGATGTATGTATGATAGATTATTGGGGATGCAATTTGCAGTGTCGTACATTATTTATTCCTAATTTATTAAGCTGTTTCTTGTTGTTGCTTTACAGAGGCTACTTTACATTGAAAGTAAGCTCACATTAAAGAAATGGGTATCTCGTCTTGATTTGGAAATTAAAACAACAACAACACAGAGCTGTCATTTTCCAAACGTCAAAGGTCTAAGGGGGGTTTTTATAGGCTCTTTTGGACTGGAGTAAATAGTGCCATCACCCATAAACTGTCTTTTGGGTGATGATTTTTGTTCCAGACTGTTGATTCAGCCCTTCCCCAAATAGGGACAAAACTAACGCTGAGTAAATGTTGAAGGCACAAACCTAGTAGGCACAGGCTCTGCCCTCAAGGTGCTCACACTCATTATCTATGTCCTTTCTCTCTCCCTCTCCCTCTCTCTCTTCTCTCTCTCTCTCTCTCTCTCTCCCACACACATAGGCGTGCACGCAAACACACACATCAGTGAGGAATTCATGAATTTCCTTGGTTTGTAGATTATGTTCTTCTGATACCTTGGGAAGAGAAGTAACTTGGCCTAGTTCACTCAACTAGTAAACAGAAGAGATGGGGGTTTGGTAACCCCAAGTTTGTCAACCTTATACATTGCTTCCCTAAGAAAGAAAATGTAAATAAATTGATAATATGGCTATCCAGTCTCCACAGCTCCCTAAGAGTGATAAATAGCATAATCAGAGAATGCAGGTCATGGCTAGATATCTTTTGTGTATAGCCTACCACTCTTTAATCAATGGGAGAAGGTAAAAGGGTGATATTTGTATTTTTGTTAACATCAGAGGTCTTGGCCATCTTTCTTGAGGAGATCTACTCCAATCTTGGGATTCCAAGGTGATGTCATCTGTCTTTAATGTTTTTCTTTCCAGCTTAAAAACTAAGTTTATTAAGCATCTCATAGGGGTGAAATGGATTGTCAGAGTAGATAGGCAGGCATGAGCTAATACCTTTTATAAAGGAATTTCTTCACCTCTCCAAAACTCAAATTTTATTTTGTTATATAGGAATAATGATAGCATCCACATTGGCAAGATGAAATGAGAATGGATGTATGAGATCCGTGATGTCATCCACGCACCTGAGAGGTTAATTGATGATGAAGACGATGTTGTTCATGCCAGAGAAGACTACCCCCTGTGCTTTGTCACTGGATTCACACCCAGCTAAGAAGGCGCTCATTCTCAGTTTCAGAGGCCTTAACTGGATTCAAAAGTAACTTGTCTATGCTAGGAGAGAGAATATCTGAAATCCAAGCCAGGTCTTTGGTCTCCAAGCCAGTCTTGGCTCGGGAGAGCTGAGAATAGACAAGACAATGCCTCCCAGTTTCACTTCCTGGGAGGTCATGTTGGCAGCTGGGAACTTGCCATAGCAGGACTATTACCATAGAAAAAGGCTGTTTTCCCCCAGAGAGTCAGAAGTTAAACGTTATAGGCACATCTCTGTCTTTCTGCTCATCTTCATGTGGGATCAAATGAAAACACCATAAACTGTCCCCATTACAGAGTGGGGTTTTTTTTGTTTGTTTTTGTTTTTTGTTTTTTGTTTTTTGTTTTTTAAAGACTCTGCATCCAGCACGGAGCCCAGCACAGGGCTCAAACTCACAATTGTGAGATCAAGACCTGAGCTGAGATCAAGAGTCAGATACTTAACTGACTGAGCCCCCCAGGCACCCCTACAGGGTGGGTGGTACTCTCAACCCTTTTAGGAATTCTGAGCAGGCATTGCCCAGTAAATAGGCTCAAGGAGATTTTGAGGTAAGATGTCTCCCAAGGGCGCTTCAAGACAGTGAGCCTTTTCTACAGGTTCAAACTACGGGCTTCTGGATAGCAATGGTCGTTGGCACAGACCATTCTTAAAATTCTAGGAATCAGAGATCCTTTGGCCTAGCCTGTCCAGAGTCACTGCCAAGAGAAGTCCCTAATGAGAGTCTTCAGAAATGTGTCCCTGGCTGGAATCAGGCTGCATCACCCAAATCACAAAAGAAATAAGGTTATTTTCCTATGACATTTTGCAGACATGTCAGCTCAGAGCAGAAGAGCCTTCTGCCTTGATGTCAAAGAAGGTGGGGGGACGGGAAAAAATTCAGTCAGTGTTAATGGAAGATCCATGAGTTCCTTCTTTTTTAAATCATCAGGAAAAATCAGGAATCATTAACAGCTGCTCTAGAGAATGGGGTCATCTTTTGTTACCCTTATCAGATCTATAGTGTCTAAGTCAAGCAAAGAACATCAGATGTGAACCTGGAACAAAAACATACAGAAAAAATATACTCACATATTTAATGCTCATAAAAGAAGAAACAACAATAAAAACAAACAAACCAAGGATGCCTGGGTTGCTCAGTGGTTGAGCATCTACCACTCATGTCATGATCCTGGGGTCCTGGGATCTAGTCCCACATCTGGCTCCCCACAGGGAGCCTGCTTCTCCTTATGCCTCTGTCTCTGCCTCTCTCTGTGTGTCTCTCATGAATAAATAAATAAAATCTTAAACAAACAAACAAATAAACAAACAAAAAAACAGAAAGTCCTATCTGGATTGGGGGGGTTATGGGACACACCAGAAGATTTGTGAGGCTTGCATTATTCCTTCCCCAAGAATCTCAAACAGGTACCAGAAGATAAATGAGGTTTTGTCTGTCTCCTCCAGTATAAAACATCCTCCACACACACATATTTTCTCCAAATGACAGGTTCACGATTTCTAAACAACAACAAATTCTAGGTACATGGTCTGATGAAAACAAGTCTTGGAATACTTCCATGTCAAGAGGCAACGTAGAGGATGGTTTTTATCCTGTAATTAATGGAATTGCAGAAACTTCTTTTTATTAAGACAATGGGGTGGAAATGCTGACACTCAACTGTTCTGGAAACAAATAACCCAACCAAACAGTTGGATCCCAGGGCTCCTTTACTGATTGTACAGAATTCTAACGATCACATACATCTAATAACTGAATGAAATCAGGCCAAACCATCCTCTTTCCTCCTTTCCTTATCACCATGATCATCCTCAGCACCAGCAATCATGATTTTAGCTTCAGAATCTTGTCAAGAGGTGTTTCTTCAAAGAAGCCTCAGTAGAAGACTTTCTTTCTTGACTTCACTACCCAAAGCTCATGGATCTCCTACCATTCCCTTCTGGAGGGCTAGTAGAAGAAACCAAAACTACCCTTTCTGCCAAAGGCCAAACTTAAAAAGAGGATACATTTCTGGGAAGTCACTAGAATCCTTGAGTGAGGAAGGAGAACCTACTTTGACTCCAAGAAAAATGTGCACGATGTACTTCCCCGCCATGTCCTTCTTCTGCATCATTACATCCAGTCACGCAAATACATATTTACACACGAATTAAAACCCAGCCTATCTGCCCAGTGCACTTTAGTGGAGAATTGACACTGTAGATAGCGCCGAGGCATCCCCAGTGTAGTTAAAAAAAGAATTCTGTGGTTTGGTTCTGCTGAGGCGATATTGCTCAACAGTTAATGTAATCATATTACAAGCGCTTGTATTAAAATCATATGCAAGATGAAAATCGGTCTGAACAGCAGCAACTAGGAAAAGACAAAGAAAGATCTGTGAGTTGTCATAATCCGTAAAGAAACTTAGTAGGAAAAATATACTGACACACACACTCGCACACATATACATGGAGAGAAGAACCAATAAAGCTTCCAAGGGCATTTACAAATGCACAAATGGATTGCTAGAAAATCTCCGCTTCATACGCATATCTTCTGAAGGAGATAGAGATCCCTAGATGTGAACAGCAATGTGCCAAACAGAGATGGTCACCTCAGACCTCACCTAGACCCAGGCAAAGCCAAGTCCAGCTTTATACATTGGGATATTGTGCATTCATTCATTAGCTGGGGTTTTGCCAGGCAGGATCTGGCAGGTAGCCACTTGAAAGCCAACGGCTTTCCTGGTGTGGTCCTGGTTTTTGTTGGCAGTTTAACTCTGCTATTTTATACACTCCTGCGGTAGGGATTAAGTCTATCAAAACTTCAAGATTTCTTATAATATTAGACATGCGGACACAAAGCCTCCTACCATCTCCCCCCTTCTCCCTCCTCAATGCAAAGGAAAATCAGACTTAAAAAAAAATGTTTGTAGTGCCTGGAATCTACTTCAAACACTTTTATGGAACCAGAAGCATCGAATGTAAGGTTTTCTCAGCAGGATTTTACACAAACCTGAAACCCTGCCTGGAGTTTCCATTTCCCCTCAAGGAAAGAGTTTGTAAAAGAGCTAGGAGAGGATCCACAGCACATCATGGTTTGTGAGCAAGTTAAACACACACAGGAAGTGCCCAAAGATAAAGATTACAAGATGTCAAGAAAGTTCAAAGGCCTAAGACTTGTCATAGCTGAGCCAGATTTGTCACAGACCTCAGCTGGGACCTGTGGCAAGTGCAGGTAGCAGGACAGTCATCTGTGGATTATTTATTTTGCTATGGAGTTTGTGGAAGGGTGTCCTTTACACTGCTCATCCTACAAGGTCAGTAAGACGAAATCTGGCCAAAGACCATCTAGCTTGAAAGAGGCAGACCCACTTCACAGCAAAGCTCAGGAATAGCTTTGCGCCTGAAGCTAACGGTCAACCTTGGAAAGGGAAGAATGGCCTGATGTTAAATAAAACCTGAACATGTTTTACCTAGCAAACTTTGGAGAGTGTGCCCTGACCATACTATGAAAAAAAATGCCTTCCTGTTTGACACCAAAGAAGTATTTTCCTTAAAAGACCACAAAGGATTGCTTCAACCACTTTGGAAATTTTTTCTTTTTCTTTTCTTTTTTCTTTTCTTTTTTTTTCTTTTTTCTTTCTTTTTTTTTTTTTTAATTTCCTTCAGTCTAAAATTTTCTTAGCCATTCAAGAGACATATCCACCCATATTTTCTTTTTCCATTTGATATATTATGATGATGGATATTGTGATTATAATTTTGTCTTTGGGATTCTTATAACAGGCCAATTAGTATGATTGATCTTATTGACATCATCATTCTGGTCAATGTAGATTTGGAAATGGCTTTAATTAATGACTTTAGCTACTGCAGATTCAGCAAAAGCAGAGCCTTTTTGATGTGTGCGTGTGTGTGCATGCATGTGCATGCCTGTGTGTGTGTATGTGTGTGTGTGTAGTGGGGAGGTGAACATTACATCTGTGGCAATTGCTTTCTGGATTTTATTATTTTCTCTCCCATTATACACTTCTCAGTATTTGGTCTGGCTTCTCTTTAAAAAATGTAGTTATTTCCTCTTAAATGACGTAATCTTATGAAAAACCAAAGCTTTGCAAACTTGAATTTAGCAAGGGGAATTCCCAGTATTTATATGCCTGTTAACATGAATATAAAAAGAAGGCAGATTAGCCAGGCAACTGCAGCTCACATTTCTGTTTTATTTTTTTTTCCTCCTTGCCTTTCCTCTTGCCCTGTCTCTCTTTCTTGTTTCTAAAAATATTTTGAAGTGCTTTTCATGAGCCAAGTGTTTAGCATAGTGAAAGTAGAAGATGACCAGTTATCGATCTCATAACAGGGTGTGATAAGTCATTCACAGTAGACAATTAAGAAAGGACACGTGTGTACAAGAAGAGGGACAGGCTGGATTCCCCAGGAACTCAAATGAGAACCTCCAATTCATTATTGGTGCGATCTGCAGGTGGAGCAAGGAAAGGCCACAATGCTCTTTCTGGCAGAGCTGACACTGGTACTCTCTTGAAAGATCAGCTGATGATACCCAAGCAGCCTGAGAGGTATGGTGAACTGGGTGCTCTATGGGCTCCAACATAAGCAAAATCTGTAAAAAGAGGAAGTATACTGGGATCCCAAATATGCAAGGGATTAGTAGACTTGCAATGTATGGGGAAGGGGAACAAGAGATGTGAAGGGACCAGAGATGAAGAAGTTGGCAAGCCTTGCTATGGAGTTTGAACTTCATTCTTCAAGCAGTGAGTATATTAGATTTCTAAGGAAAGAGAAAATGGCACGGGACACAGTAAAACACACACATTCTGGAACCTGGTCATCTGAGCTTGTATTACAATTCTATCATTGATGAGGACTATGATCTAATCAAGTTTATGGCATCTCTGTGTGAGTAAACGTTTGCCCAGCTGTATGATGGCGAGGATAGTATGGATCCTAGCTCCAGGTGTTGATGTAGTCAAGCAACCAATACATCCTCAATAAATCTTCTGTGATAACAAGGATAGTATGTGTAATAGTGAGGAGGCCATGAGTAGAGGAAATCAGCCAGACTTTCTTTTGGAACCTGGTTTGGCCATTGATTAGTCAGTCATGGAGCTCCAGACAGGTGACCTTGCCATATGGTTGCCTGCTCTTGGTTACTTACCCACAATATTGAAGTGATGGAAATCCCCACAAGAGGATGAAAGAACCAAATGAGATACATTCAGGCACATTGTCTGGCATCAATACTAGCACAGAGTGGGGCTTTAATTCCTCAGTCTTCTCATTGACACAGAGGATTGGTACCAAGGAAATACCACTTGTCCTTTTGGACTCTTGAGAAGGTTCAGTGCCACAACTGAATATAATACAAGTATACTAAAGTCAGATGTAGAGAATAGAGGCTCCTCATAGAAAAAAAAAAAGTAATAAACTCACTGGATTTACATCTCTCAGTATGAATTCATTGAGCTTCAGAGACCCCTCAACCAGAGTTCTTTGAAAAATAGTCTCACGAGGAAGTTCTGAGATCTAAGGTAGAGCATGGGTGACTATAGTCAACAATATTATATTGCATGATTCAAAGTTGCTAAAAGAGTAGATCCTAAAAATTTGTACCACATACATACACACAAAACAGCAACAACAACTAAAACAATGGTAACTATGTGAGGTACTGGATGTGTTAGCCTTACTGACCTAATCATTTGCGGTAATAGGTATATCAAATCATCATGCTGTACACTCTCAGCTTACCCAATGTTATATGTCAATTATCTCTCAGTAACTGGAAAATAAAGAAAAAGAACTTCCGTGATGATTCGCTTGTGGTAGCCCACTATTAACAGGGATATCTTCTTGATTTTTCCTAAAATATTGGCCTGCTTACCATAACTTCCCAACCCCCACAAGATGACTTACCCCAAGAAATAAATATTCATTCTATCCTGTCCACCAATCCAAAAGACCTTTCTAAAATGTAGTGTGACTATTATGCTCCTACTCTAAGACTTTGAATGGCTCCCTGTGTCCTTCAGAGTAAGATCAGCCTTTAGCATGCACACTAGGTCCTCCATATCCTGTGCCCTTCCCTGGCTCTAGATCTCCTCCTGACCCTTCCTGATTTATATCATGCTCTCCTACTTACAGATACTTAACTAAGCCCTTCTGCTACAATTTTATTTTATTCCCAAGCTGATCTTTGCTCCTAGATAAATTCCTCCATTTACTCACCTGGAAAACTCTTACTCTTTAAAACCCAGCCCACGGGATCCCTGGGTGGCTCAACGGTTTAGCACCTGCCTTCAGCCCAGGGCATGGTCCTGGAGTTCCAGTATCGAGTCCCATGTTGGACTGCTGGCATGGAGCCTGCTTCTCCCTCTGCCTGTGTCTCTGCCTCTCTCTCTCTCTCTCTCTTTTTTTCTGCCTCTCTCTCTATCTCTGTCTCTCATGAATAAATAAATAAAATCTTTAAAAATAAAATAAAATAAAACCCAGCCCAGAAATTATGTCCTTTAGGAAGTGACCTTTAATCCTTATGAAGAATGTTCATTCCCTTTCCTTTGTAACAGTGGTTCACTTTATTCACAATTTAAGAAAGCTTAATCCTCTTCTGTATTAAGAAGTTAATAGTATTTTAAAGAGAAAATCAAGGTGTGACAGTATTGTGAGGGTATTATATAAATATAAATAAAATTATTATTTATAAAATTATAAAATTTAAAGTAAATATTATCAAAAAGAACAGCTAGGAATGCAAAGTGTTATTCTCTGTAATTATCTATGCTCTATAATTATCATTAACTATTTGCTATTACTACTAGTAATTATCGTTTACTATTAAAACTATATTCATCTATTACATTGGTAAAAATTTCAGAAATTAAAAAAGGAAAACTTGTGATTTAATAGCATTGCTAGTTTTCACTTAACACTTATAGGAGGTATCTGAATGGCTTTTTTCTCAATATTTGAGGGAAAAAACATAATATAAAAGGAAATAGCAAAATAATAGTAATAAAAAATCATTGAACGCCTACTAGATTCCAGGAGCAACAGTTCAGAACCACCAAAGGTTATATCCTGCTATCCTCAGAGTAAGTTAAGGAAGCTCTTGATGATTTCACAGCCAGTGAATGGGTAAAGCAGGATCTGAACCCCCGTTTCTTTGGATGAAAGCGTCACACATATTCCCTTACCCCATGCTGCCTTTTGGAATCCAGTGCTGGTTATTTAAACTGCAAGTCACAGGGGCAACCGGGTGGCTCAGTGGTTGAGCGTCTGCCTTGGGCTCAGGGCATGAACCTGGAATCCTGGGATCGAGTCCCACATCACGTTCCCTGCAGGGAGCCTGCTTCTCCCTCTGCCTATGTCTCTGCCTCTCTTTCTGTGTTTCTCATCAAGAAATAAAAAAAATCTTTTTAAAAATATTAAAAATAAACCACAAGTCACAAAGGAGGTAAATGTTTTCCAGACTACAGCACATGGGATGAGCTCCTGTCTCCATCCCTGGATGGCCTCTCTTCACTGTTCCCTTCTGGAAATGTGCTGTCATTGTCAAAGGTGCTGTGGGCTGCCGGCAGTATGGCACTCCAAGGCCATGGCTAAGGCGAGACCCTGCTCTTTTGTGGGGTTGTCAGTTTGTTTGTGGGCGATGCCAAAAACTGGGTGTTTGTATTAGTCAACTCTCATTATTTAACCACTTACCACCAACTGAGAAACTTAAAACAACACAAATGTGTGACCATAGAGTTCCATGGACAGAAGTCTGACATGGGTCTCAGTGAGCTAAAACCAAAGTGTCAGTTGGGCTATGTTGCTTTCTGCAGGCTCTAGGTGAAAATAGGTTTCTTTGACTTTGTGTATATGTTTGTTTAGAGGTCTCCCAGGGTCCTCTACCCACATGCCCCATCCTCTTTGCTCAAAGCCAGCCACACTACATCTCCTGCTCCTTCTGCCCTGTCACCTCTCCCTCTGACAGTGCTCAGCGGGGAAAGTTCAGTGCTTTTAAGGACGCTTGTGATTACATTTAGGAACCAACCAGTTAAAAATAAATAAATAAATAAATAAATAAATAAATAAATAAATAAATAAATAAAGGAACCAACCAGTTAATCCAAGATAATCTCTCCATCTCAAGGTCTTTAATGTAAGTATTCCTGCACAATCCCCTTTCCCATGAAAGGTAACATAGTCACGGACTCTGGAGTCTAAGACAGAGACATTTTAGGGAACCATGATTCTGTCAATCACAGTTTGTCATAAAATAGACTCAGTGGCTCTCCCTAAATGTCTGGTGCTACCTGGGCAGTCCCCCCTGCCCACCTCCTCTTCCCTGTGGAGCAGACAGCAGTATAGTGGGCAGCATCTAGCTCCTTTGTACAAAAGCTGCTTTGTCATGGCTTAGATGCAAGATAAAGACCAGGCCCTGGAAGCCATTGCTCTGCCTACCCCTTGGTTCAAGGATGATATTATTGTTCCCATCCCATTCAAATTTGTGCATTTGGAAGATGTCTCCATTCTCAGATTTATCCTTGTCACGGAGCAGGAGTCCTCAAGTGCAGGAGAAACTCAGCTCTGCCAAGACCATTCGCCCTCTGTGTGCATTGGAGGATAGCCGAGGTGGTGGGGCTAGCATGATGAACTCCAAGGACACTGCTCAGAACAGTCCTGCTGGCTGGGCACAGGTCTATACGAGGGAACCGTGCCAAGAAGCATATGTGTGCTGTTATTCCTAAGTCCTGTAAAAGGCTGGTTGAAGACTCGTGGTTTAAAGGAGGGCAAGCCTGAGCACTGGGTTCGCCATCCTCCATCACCTTGAGTCTGCTCCCTCTCTCATCGATGCAGAAAGCAATAGCTATCAACTGGCTGTTACAAATACCCCCAAAATAACATAAAAACCCAACACAATGCCAGGCCCTGCGAGCAATGAAGAAATAGTGGCTGTTTCACCTGTAATTTTGTTCATTCTCCCATTTTTGCCACCACCGTCACCTAATTTGTGTAAACCATGGAGATGTTAGTGGGTGTCATCACAAAGACATAAAACCTACTATTTTGAGAAGCTCAGGCTTTATGGGTGGTCATGGAGCCAGACATCAGCAGTGCCATTGGAGTGTGACCACGGCTATTGGCAGAGGTGAATCCCAGGAGGCTTTCCATCAAGAGACAGCCTTTGACCTTAGCCTTGGAGGACTCACCGGGGGAGAAAAAAGGAAGAGGCCCTCCTGGTAGTGGGGATGGCGGGGCAGTGAGCATGGGCTGAAAGGAACAGCAGGGCCTGGGGGTGATTAAGATAGAGCTGAGCTTCTTAACAACGAGTAGTTACAGTTACTTCAGGTTCCCAAGTACACCTGAAGTGCCCTCAGGTCGATTCCCACCATCCCCAAATAACCCGGTTGAAAGTAGAATGCTCAGACCTTGCCATTGGGAAGGAAATTTCTCAGCACTTGTTCTGAATGAGGCACAGTCCTTGCTCTTGGGCTTTGGTAAGGTCCTAATACACCTCCGTCATGGGGCACATGTGCCATCTGTCACCTCACCCACACCCTTGAGTAGTACACACCATTCCCCTGGGGTTATGGGACAAGATGAAGCTCCAACACAGGTTAATAAAACTGGTCTGGGGTCACACAGCTAGAGGCATATTTTTCAACAAGGTCAGCCTGATTGTCAATGTTGCATACTTCTCAGCCTTCCGCTCTCCCAGTCTCTCACTGCTGGATCTTTGTCTGCCATCTCTATGACCAGGCCCACTAGGTCCACCTGGTTCCAGCCCCACATGTTCCCTGGTGACTCCATCATGTGAATTTGACCCTACCCCATGCCAATTACAAACCACTGGAGGTTCAATATGTTAGGAGAGGCCAGTTCTTTTTTGGGAGAAGGATTTGGAATACTGATAAAGCTGGTAGAAAGTGTTGACTACACATGGAGCCCCTCTAACATTCATTTTCTCCCTAATCTAGTCTTGCCCCTCCCCTGGGTCATGTTTTCACTGCTCTTTGTTGTTCCCACAAGGCTCTCTTCCCACACGGGTCTTCTCTCTCCTAGACTCATACCATAATCTCCCGCCCCACACCTCCATTCCCCTCAGTCTCTCTTTTTTTTTTTTTTTTGTAATACACATGCCTTCTCCTAATTCCATATTCCAAATTCCCACTGTTCATCGAGGCCTACTTTAAATGGCACCTCCTCCAGGAAGCCTTCCCTGATTTATCCTAATGGGAGAAGGATTTCTCTACCTCAAACACTGACAAACTATGGCTCTTAAGCCAAGCCCACTTCATTGCCTGTTTTTATAAACAAAACAAAACAGTATTTGTAAATAAAACTTATCAGAACGCTGGGAGGCCCTTTCTTCTGTCTATAGCTGCTTTCATGCAGCTATTACAAAGTTAAGTAGTTGTGACAGACCATATGGCCAACAAAGCAGAAACCATTTACCAGTTTCTGGCCCTTTTCAGGAAAAAAAAAAAAAATTTCACTGACTCCTGCTGTAAGCCATGAACCGAAAATCATTTTGTGAGTATTTTGTATGGCAGGAGTTGAATACAGCTTTGATGATAGCAGAGTGTGTGTGTGGGGGGGGGGTGAGGGGGTATCCCACCATAGGCAGGATGCTTCCAGGCTAGACCACTCAACACTTGGGGAGACTCAGCATCATGGGTGAAGCAGCAAGAGCGCTACAGGTCCTGGTGTCATAAAGTCACATTGCCGGTGCAACCTTGGGGGAATTATTTAACCTCTCTGATCCTTATTTCCTCATCTGTACCCACAGGGGTACCTCTCCCATCTCAGAAGACGGCTCTGAGGGGTCAATGAAGTCACCTGCTCACTGTCCTCACACAGGGCTTGGCATGCCCTGCTTCTCTTCTCCTGGCGAGGAAACATGTCCCCAAATGTCCTGCGTCTCATCCACATGGAACTTAGGGCTAGCTTACCCTGGAGTCCCAGTGCCTCCTTGACTCTGACGTGGAAATCCTTGCCATTGAACCTAAAATAGGAAGTAGGGTGGGCGATGGAGCAGCAGCCACCTTGGACTCAGCCCCCCAACTCATCTCCCAGAGCGAGCCTCCCAAAGCTGGAAACTTCCCGTCATTAGGAGCCTGGGCTGGGTTCCAGCTGGTGCCCTGGAGAGGAGAGGCTTCTTATTCCATTACCAGCCTCCTAAGCCAGCCCGTCCCCTCAGGATTAAGATCTTATAAACATCAGCCAGTCCTCAGGGGTGATCTGCGGAGGGCCCCCCATTGGTTCCAGATGGAGAAGAGACCGGTTTGGGGGAAACGAATGTTAACTTTCTCTTTCCAGGAAGGACGAAACAACAACACAATCACCAGAAACGACACAGCCCCAAATGCCGCACACAAACCAAGTGATTTTCTTCCCCAGACTCCCGAGCAGGAGGTTGTTTTGAGGAGGCTGTGGGCCGAGAGCGCAGCGATGTGTGCTTTGTGCCCGTCGGAGGTCCCCAGCAGGGCGGGCAAGGAGGCGAGGGTGGGGCAGGCTCTGGTGGTTTCGGAGGAAAACCTGCCATCGAGGAGAGGGGAGGAGAGGTGCCAACAACCAAGTGGCAATCTTTATGTGGAAGCTGCATCTCGAAGAAAGGTTTTAGTTCACTTAATTTTTCTCCTATGGGTTGTGCCGTCACTCCTGTCTCTAGCCGGGCTTTGTAAAACCCCAGCAGACTCTCATACAGCGCTGTTCTTTTCAGGGAGAGGCAGACAGCCCATCTGCTGAAGCCCTGGGCATCATCTTCTCTCTCCAGTGGAGAATCTTCTAGAACCCACACCCAGGCCACCACTCACCTCAGGAATGCTGAACACAACCCTCCCCCCCCGTCGGGTCATTGCCCACACATGGCCCCTTCCGAGGATTATTCCCATGACATAAAACATTGGTAGGGATTTGTGTTCGTGTCTAAATACATACATAGCCTGACTCACAACTGATGAGTTACCTGGAATTCCTTATCTTAGAGGCACCCTGAAGTATTGGAAAGAGCACAGGTTGTGAATTGAGACAAGTAAGGCATGTGCCTTATTCAGTCTCTTGCTAGCTCCATGGCTCTGGGGAAGTCACACAGTGTCTCGGAGACACAATTCCAATACCAGGGAGGCAGAGGGCTGATACTAACTTTGCATGATAATTTCGAGTGTATGTGGAAGCGTTTAAGAGACCTAGAAAGCTGTGCAGAGGATACGTGGCATTGTCACCATCGCTAATGAAATGGGCCGCCCAACTCTCCTCTTCTTGCATTAGGCACAGGTGAGACGTGCCAGATTCATGGAGAGTTCAAAGAAAAGCTCATTGGATTAGAATGAGAAGTACAAATCTCCAGACATGTAAAACCCTATTTCTATAAGAGGCCACCGGTCATTATAAGGAAAAAAAAAAAAATCAAAACAGGTATGGACCACACTGGCCACAACAGTTCTCTGTGTCTCAGGACTTATCAACACCTTACACTGGCATCAAGAAGAACCCCTACAAGCCAGGGAGTTCCCCAGCCTGCTCTGAGCATCAGACTTGCTGATTGTGCAAGTTCCAAGGAACTAGGAAAAAATCTCAAAGTTAGGTGTAGCGTTCATCGGCAGGAAATAATAGTAACAGAAAGACTAGTATTATTATTATTATTTTTTTTTTTTTAGAGCTTACTGTGTACCAGGCACTGGTTCAAGAGCTTTTCATGAATTAACTCACATAAGTTAAGTAGGGCAGATGCAAGATCACATGGGTGCCAAGTGTGCCAGGATGCCGTCAGGCTATGAGACTCAAGACTTCAGCTGGAACTGCAAATGGCTTAATGTCTCCAAATGTGGCCATTGTGAGGGCAAAAAGCACGTACCCTCCCCTTCTCTGTCTCCTGTCCTGGGCCTGGGGTTGGAAGTACAAAGTGTGGATATCGTTCTAGAAGCTGGAGTGATATTTGCTGCCCTGGAGCTCCGTGTAGGACCTCCTCACACGAAGAACACCAATTGTGTGAACCTCTAACATACCCCATCATCAAATACGGTGCTACCATTCACAACCAAAAGTAGTTTTCTTTCTTTGGTGGGTCCCTCCGTCTTTTTGTGACAGTAAACTCCTGTTTTTTTGTTTTGTTTTGTTTTGTTTTAATGTTTTCTTAATTCTCACTTTTCCTCCTGCCCCTAGTTGAGTGAGTGCTCAGAGTAGACCACAAACTTTTCTGTTTATTAGCTTTACTCAAACCCTCAGAAATCTCATCTGAGGGTAAGCAGGATCATCTCTAAGAAGAAGAACCAATGAAACTTTGAGCTTCTTAGAAGCACGATTTTTGTCTTTCTTTCTCCTCTCTCTCTCAATAAAAGTTTAGCTCATAACTGGATCTTACAGGGGAATAAATTAATGAATAGCTCTCAAATGGTTACTTTTACCCCAAATCTTTTTTTTTTCCTCAAATCCAGTCCCATATTTCCAGCTGCTAATGAGATCATACCCAGAAACACATCCATCCCTCAAACAAAGAGAACTGGCTTCCCCCTTTTCTTCATCCACACAAACTAGTCCTCCTAAGTCCCACTTGGTCCTGATTCAGGCATTGATCTCAGGGCTATCATTAAATCCTTCCTTGCCTTTGGAACTGAAACATAGTACCAAATCCAGTAGGTTCAGTGACCATTATACTCCTCTCAGACTCTTGCCCTCTCTCCTGAAGGCAATTGACACAACCTCTTTATCTTCCTATCCATTTTCACTTATTCATTCATTCATTCATTCATTCATTCATTCAGGAAATGCTGATTGGGTTCACATTTTGTGCCGAGGACTATTATGATATTAAGGCAGATCGGCAGATGGAACCCAGTGAAAGCCCATACTAGTGTCTCTGTGCCTCACCTCTCTCATTGGTCAGATGGGTATAGTCATCCACAGTGATGGTGTCAGAATCAAATGAATCAATAAATATACATTTAGCATGCTGTCTGTGAGGAATTTGCAACACCATGTAGCTTCTCTTATAAAAATGCTTATTATTTCAGAGGTAGAAATTAAGAGACAGGGAGGGCATTCCTGTCCCAGCAGATGGATGCCTTGAGGGACAGCAAGTCAGGAGCTCCCGCTGCAAGGGGCTGTGGAGGTGCCCTTCCCCTTTCTCAGCTAGAGGTGTGGTGTGCAAATGAGAGGCTTCACCACCAGTAGCAGGTCCCTTTGCTGGCTGTACAATTCTCAGAGCAAAGGCGCTGACCAAGGGGTCAGAGATCCAACATTGTCACTGACGCTGGAGTAAGGAGAGGCAGAGAGATGTGGGTGTTAGGATGGACTCAGAGCAAGACGCATCCAGGGTAAAACCGGCAGCTCCCTAGTAGAACCAGTTTGTGAACACTCTGTAATAGGGATGACCTACACCTGGGAGACAGAGTGGGTAAGTGGGAGTATGTGCATGGTTGAGAAGGCACCTGGGCTTGCTTGCATGGCTCTGCATGTCTGTGTCTGCAGAAGTGTGTCTGCACCGGGTGTGTGCACAGAATACAGCTGAGGTACAGTGAGGACAAACCAACCCAGCTCTGCTTGCTCACTCATTCTCCCTTCCTTCATTCTAGAAGTCCACTAAACCTGCTATTCAAAGTGTGATTCATGGGACTTTACATTGGACCAGTAGAGTCCCAAGAGCTTGTTAGAAATGCATAATGTCAATCTCCAGCCCTACCCAAGACCTACCAGTTTGAATCTGCACTTTATTTTTTTTTGTAAAGATTTTATTCATTTGACAGAGAGAGAGCACACAAGTCGAAAGAGCAACAGGCAGAGGAAGAGGTAGAAACAGACTTCCCACTGATCAGGGAGCCCAATGTGGGGCTCAAATCCAGGACCCTGGGGGTCATGACCTTAGCCGAAGGCAGATACCTAACCGACTGAGCCACCCAGGTGCCCTGAATCTGCACTTTTCCAAGTCTCCCCTGGGAGGTTCTTCTGCACATGAAAGCTTAAGAGGTTTTTCTGCTCTAGAATGAGATATTCTCCAAATTCAAATTCAACAACAGCCTGGGAAAAATTACCATCTCAGGAAATAGGTACAACAGTGGCATTTATTAAGCACTCCACACATTTCATCCCACTTGACCCTTAAAGGAAGACTTTATCATCCCATTTCAGAGATGAGGAGGCTAAGGTGCAGTTGAATGATTTGTCAAGCCTGGGGTCCAGCAGGGCTCAGTCGGAAATGTAAAGGCACGGTCTGGTTAACGTCTATTATTTCTTTATTTTCAAGGCATTGTGCTGATTTCCAACTTGGAAGAGTCACCTAAGATGAGGTGGGTTTCCAAAGGATAACTAAAGGCTCCTTATTTTAAGGGTGTTGAACTTGAGTGCACATTGAGGATAAATCCTGTCCAACTCAGAGCTTTGCTTATGATTTTTCTATAACAGCAAGAGGCCATCCTTCTAGGATGTCCCAGGGGCCTATCTGGAAGCCAGGGAAGTTCACCATGACCCTATATATGGTTCTTCATGTGCCCGAGGCATGTTCTTCCGCTCCAACTCCCTTCTCCATCTGCACAGCGGGGGATGAATGATGGGATCTCAGGCTTCAAAGTTCAAATGAGAAAGAGTGGTACATTTTGCAGATGGGTTAACCTATTGGAAGTTGACCTATCAAAAGTACAAAGTTTAGGGCCACTTATAAATACACAGAAGTTGCCAGGATGTTTTAAATGGGAGCTTTTATAACTTCATTATATTGAACCCTCGTGACCATCCTAGAAAATCAGCTTTACCAAATTCATTGTACAGATAAAGAATCTGAGTCTCAAGGAGGCTAAGGGGCTTTTCCCAAGTGCTCACAGGTAGTTAAGGATGGACCTAGTGTCTTTAACCGGCTGGCCACTCACTCCCGACTCCAATCTCTTAGCATAGCCTTGCTAATTTAATTTCAGAAAATCTGGATAAAGTGATAGATGTAGAAATGGGTGTGAGACAAGCTTTAGCAAGTCTGCGTGTCATTTTGGGTGCCCAACACTTTGCCTTGACTGACGTCCTGGCAGTTCAGGCTCCCAGAAGCCAGTGTGAAGGAAGAATCAAAGAATCTGCTACAATTTTTGACTCAACATTTCCTTACCCAGAATAGTCCGAGTCAGCATCATAGAGGGAGGCCCTTGGTGGGCTGAGAAGCAGAATCCCTCCCCTGACCTCCCAGCCTCCCTCCACAAGGGACTGGGTCCATCTGACACCAAAAGCTTCCCTTTAGGAAAATCCTGATGCCAAATTTAGGAGCCTCCAGACTAGGTAAGGTTCCAGACACTCTTACCCTAGGCCCATTACTAGAATATGGCTGAAGCACATTTTCCAAGCTCTCCATGTAAATTCACCTTCTCTCACGCATCGTTCCCCTTCTAGAAGTAGCCGTGTTCATTTTAGATTGTAATGTATACATCGAGTATGTGTTTAATGCTATCCCCTTCCACTCATTCCCTGAAGGCTCAGACAGTCTCTCTAAGTGACTCCTTACCCAAAACTGAGAGATGCATAGAGTGTGGCAGAGGTTGTACCCAATGCTGAGAGGTGCGTGGAGCATGATGGGGCTGTATCCACAATGCTGAGCAGTCCCTGGAGCATGATGGAGCTATATCCACAGTGCTGAGCAGTGCATGAGCATGATGGGGATGTACCCACAATGCTGAGCAGTGCATGAGCATGATGGGGCTGTACCCATAATTCTGGGTGGTGCATAGAGTATGATAAGGCTGTATCCATAATGCTGAGCAGTGCACAGAGCATGATGGGGCTCTACTCACAATATTGAGTGGTGCATGGAGAATGATAGGGCTGTATCCAAATACTGAGCAGTGCATTGAGCATGATAGGGCTGTATCCACAATACTGAGGAGTGCATAGAGCATGGGAGAGGCTGTATCCAATACTGAGTGGTGCATGGAGCATGATGGGGCTGTACTCACAATACTGAGTGGTGCATGGATCATGATAGAGCTGTATCCACAATGCTGAGCAGTGCATAGGCAAGATGGGGCTGTACCCAAATACTGAGCAGTGCACTGAGCATGATAGGGCTGTATCCACAATACTGAGGAGTGCATAGAGCATGGGAGAGGCTGTACCCAATGCTGAGAGGTTCATGTAGCATGATGGGGGCTGTACCCACAATAATGAGTGGTGCATAGAGCATAATAGGGCTGGCTGAGTGCTTGTTGAATGACTGGTTATGGAATGAGGTTAGTCACCTCCTGTGCCTGACCAGAGCCTAATGTTGGGTCTCCAATGACTTCTGTCTCCAACAATGACCCAGAATGTGACCGTAGAGCTCCTGAATATAGACAGCTGGCTGAAATAGGGCATAGTGGTTTATTCTTCCACCCACTGTGGCCACAATGCACCCAGCATGTGCCAGATGCTCATTAGACTAAACACAGGGCCTGTCCCTTCTCTGTGCACTCGGAGGCTTTTCTAAAATACAGGCGCAAACATAGTCACAGGGCTGAGGCTGACTGGGTTGCAGCTGTGTGTGGCCTCTAAGGGGTCTGAGGCTGTGGGAGCTGATTTCTATGTTGAAGAAGATGCCTCAGAGCTGTCACTTTGGACTTGGAGCTTGGAGGACATGGTGGAAGGAGAAACAGCTGAGCAGAAGTTCCAGCTGGACAAGGTAGGACACCTCAGAGGCATTTGGCTTTCGGTGCCTTGCTGTCCTAGTCATGACCAAGATTAAATCTTTCCTTGAAATTTTGACAACACTCCATGCACTGGCACTGCTCCTTCTGCACCATCCAACTGGACTCTGCCCATGACTTATGCCTGAGTGCCCTCTGCTCTGGGTCATGTCACTGTTTGATCCTTTCCTAGACCCCACCGTGCTGGGCTCAGAGACAGGTGGGAAGGACAGTGAATGGAAGGCAGAAAGAGGGACAGAAAAGTCCTCACATGAAGTGATCCAGTGTCTCAGTCTCAGAGTTGGACACTTTAGATAATATCATTCCATTCAGTGCTCATAAAAATTTAATAATTTCAAAAAGTAATGTGTATTACAAAGAAGACAACTCAAGCAAGTTGAAGTGACTTTGTAGGAGACTCAGAGTTAGGAAACAGCAGAGCAAGCTCTGAGAGCTGATGTGGCCCATGTCCAGCACATCCTTGTGCCCGCCCTGGAGCTTCTGTCACTGGTGTCCAGCTCGGGAAGGAGGGTTCGCTTTCTGCTCAATCTCCAGATACAAAGCTGGTTTTTGTTTGTTTGTTTTTTAATAAGCATCTTGAGATTACTAATGTCCCAGTCAGGGACAGTCTCATGTCTGCTCTCACTTTGCTTCTATAGTGACATCGCCTTTCAGAAGCCAGCACACACACTCCTTCCATGAAGCTTTTCAGTCTGCCCCTAAAATGTGGATGCTTGTGCTTGCATTTGGATGCAAGGTAAAATGTTTGTTCTCTGCTCCTGTCCTTCCTCCCATTCATGACCCCAGGTGGCAGGAGTCACAACAGTGTCCTGCCTGGTCAGAGTCCCGAGTCCAGCAGGGGTGTGGGATCACCACAGAGAGGAAGTCTAATGCTATGTGGCCATGAGATGGGAGGCCCTGCCCTGTGAGCCCTGCTGCCCAGAGGAAGGGCCAAAGGGACATAAGTTGGCCCCTAACGTGGGTACTCTGGGGAGAAGAGAGAGATCTCTGAGGGTACCGTGACTGTCCATGGGCCCCAGGTCTCCCAGAACTGGCTCTGAACAGACTGAGAGAGTGGGCTGGGGAGGCCTCTTCTTCCTCTGAACCACAGTCACCTCCTTTGCAAATAATCACAAACATGACCGTGCTCTTGGGATCTGCTGAAGGTGAAGTAAGATGGTCGGTAAGGGTTTGGCTCATTTTAAGAACTCAATAAAATTAATCACTGTTGTTACTATTGGCAAGATAGGCATGTGAGTCAAAACGGGGGGGGGGGGAGGAATATACAACCCTAATGAAGATGTGTCAATTTTGACGGAGGTGCCACAGACTTGGCTCATGGAGCGCTGCATGGAACTCCTCCTTTAAAAGTCTTCGGGAAATGGTGGCTGATTTCTGAGAAAGAACATGTGCCGGGGAGCCCGGGTGGCTCAGTGGTTTAGCGCTGCCTTCAGCCCAGGGTGTGGTCCTGAAGACCTGGGATCGAGAAGCAGGCAGCCTGCTTCTCCCTCTGCCTGTGTCTCTCTCTCTCTCATGAATAAATGAACTAAATCTTAAAAAAAAAAAAAAAAAGAACATGTGCCGAGGCTGCTTTAGATTTGCCATGTCACCAATGTCTTGTACTTGGCCATGTGAAAAGCTGGGGAAAAGGGTTGCTCCTACTCACATTTGAGCCTGACCCGGGGTCATGCAGAGTTAGACAGGACCCAGGGCCAGAACCCATGCCCTCCCTCTCAGGTCCCCGTGGGCTCCTGGTCTGCAGAAGATGAAAGAGCTAGGTACAGGAGGTCACTTGTTCATTGGAAGGCAGAGTCCCTTGGCACATGAGCTTGTTTATCCCTGATCGAGAGAGGCCAGGCTGAGCTCCCTGTGGGCCTTGCCCTGTCCTGGGGCATTTGGCTGCTTCATCCTCATCCCAGCTCTGAGATTAATCATCGCCCTTTGGAAACCCACGTAGAGGTGAGTGGGACAGCCAGCTGGGAATAAGAGTGAGTTCACATAGTTCTTGCTAAATTATGCAAAAGCCCTGAGTCACCTATCTGCAACAAAGGGGAACAAGGCCCCTGGCTTCTTTCCTCCTGTTGCAAAGAGCCACCCCCATCCCCAGCTTTGGCCAAAGGGATAGGCAGGATGTCATGGATACACAGAGGGCTTGGAGAGGGCAGGATGGATGGGATGAACTTCCAAGAAACAGAAATGGAATGTACTAGAAAGATAGAGGGCTCAGGCTCTAGGGTGCCTGTGCAGGTTCTCACGATGCCAGCCAAAACGTTGCCCTCCTCCCTTGTGGATCATCCTGCCAACCCAAACAATCTGGGGAGAACCAGTGTCACACCTCATGAAAGTACCCATTTAGAGACCCTGTGCCTCTCTCCAGGACCAGGGACCTGTCGCTTTGTCCATCTATCCACCTCCTTCTAACTATCCTGCAAGCCTGCTAAAGGAAAGAAAGGGATAATGATATAGTCTGAGCATCTACCGTATGCCGGGCGCTCCAGTACAGCACCTTTGTTCTCAAAACAAGCCTGTGGGCATAGAATCATTCTTCCCCGGTTGCAAGGAGGAACAGGAGCCTACAAGAAGTGAATGTGACCAAGTTCTCACTTCGCATAGAGAAGGAGAGACACTGGCTTCATCTTCAGGTTCTCTCTAGGCCTCCTGTAGCCCATGACCATATATTTGCAATGGTCAGTGGACACTGCAGCCAAGCCACTCACCAGAATGGCATGTAGCTTCAGAGGGTCAGGCGCTGATCCACCCCCCACCACCAAGAGGTGGCCACTTCAGAGCAGTGCTGCCCAGCAGCACCAGGATGAGCTAAAGGTGCTGAGCTAAGACCCAGCTTGGCCCCTTGTGCTGGGCGACACTGGCAAGCTTGTCACTTCTGCCTCTGTACTATGGCCACACCAACAATTCCACCTTGCCTTCCTGGAGGAGTTGATGAGAAAGAGAAGAATGTCCGGGAAGGGATGTGTCAGCATGAGGCCTATGCAAACCATGACACTATGGGCTATTATTCTCCCATTTCTCATTGGCTTGGGCCTCTATCACCCAAGTACTGTGCTGATGTGGAAAAGAGATTAGCAATACACAGAATGATTTCAAAAGATTTCCAAACATCCGAGTTGCTCATTTTCTCCACCGGTTTTGTGGCTGCAGAGACTTGCATTCCCCGGGTCACCTCGAAGGGGCTGGAGCTGCAAATGTGGGTCTCATGTCCAGTCTTGGCTTCGTGAGAAGCCTTCAGAAGAGCAGACTACATCCACGGGACTAGAAGATCTTGGGTGAATTCCCTGAGGACACTGTTCTGAGAGCTTCGGAAAGGAAACCGTTTGGCAACTTTGGGCCCCCTGCTTTGGAATCAGGGATCTTGAGAGATCTTTCCCCTACCTCCTGCAAACAGATGAGGAAAGTCCTGGGCCAGAAAGAGAGTCAGAGCTTGCCTCTGCCTCAAGGCTTGGGAAACACCACTTGTCAAAACTGTACTTTGGTCTTGTTTCAAAAATTCACCAACCTTTCTTTCAGGAGTTTTTCAGGGGGCCCTTCCCTGCCCCTACCCCCACCCCCCAAGAAATTTTCTGTTCCTGAGCTGGTCTCCAAAACATCAGCTTTGGATAAGCACGTCTGGAAGGCATGTTTACTTCAGGGGTCTCATCAGCTACTTCTGGCCACACCCTGAGATGTGCCTACCCCACAGGGACCCCAGGAGCCTCTACTCTCCCATTCAACAACCTACAACCTACAGCACAGGGAAGACTTTGGATTTCTTAAGGGGACAGAGTGAGAGCTCCACCATTTATGGTTCTGTCCACTTCTGAACCAAAAGTGAGCCAGCGAATCCAGCCTGGGAGATGCACACTGGCTAAATAGGGAGCTGGGTTTCCTACAACCCCAGTGCCTTTGAAAAGAAGGCCTGGGATCAGCAAGACAGAGAGCAAACACCTATGGGATTTACAAATTTCCCAAACTCCAGAGTGTCTGCAGTGATACAACTTGGAGACTGCCCAGAGCACTGCTGCCCATCAGAAATTTCAGCAAGGATGAGAATGTTCTATGCAATGCTCTGCACAGCACATGTGATCCACAATATACCAACAGCCAATTCAGTACAGAAAACCCCTAGCCACGTGGGGCTCCTGACCTCTGGACAAGTCACCATTGTGAGAAACTGAATGTATCTATTTATTTTTCATTAATTTAAATTGAAATGGTCACATGTGGCTACTGGTTACTGTACTGAAAGCACAGATCTTTTTTTAACATTCTCTCTTTTTCAACATTCTTTGACTATTACCATTTCTGCACCGGAAGCCCAGAACCATGAACTACTTTGCCTTACCCAAGGTTCTGATGCTAATTATATAGTTTAGTCCAGTACCTTGCAGACTCTAGTCCCAAGTAGAAATACAGACTTGGGTTCCTACGTTCCATGCCTTGGAGAGGCTCACCGTCATGTTCTGGGGACTAACTGAAGCAGGACACAAGGTGGGAAGGTCCAGCAGGCATGGTCTATTAGAAAAGCCTGATGAGGGTCTGAGCAGGCAGTTTCCAAGCAGAGAGGGGCAGGATTGGGTTCCAGCAGAGTACTCCAGGAGTAGATCACCATGACACAACCCTCAAACCCCCCCTCCCATGCACAGGGTAGGCTCCTATGAGGGTAGGAGGGAGAAACTGCCAAGAGAGGTATGGTCATGCGACATCTTGCATGTTACACTGAGGAGCTTGGGCTTTTTCCTTAAAGGAATGCAACCCCCTAGACTATGGTTCTCACCCTTGTGAAGGCCAGGAAGCTATGAACTAGCTGCGGTGCTTTTGCATACTAGTTCCAGAAAGGCTCACAGACCCCATGAAGTTCATTCTTGGAGGATTGAAACCAAAACAGTGGAGCAGTCACAGATTTGATTTAGAAGGCCACTCCTTTGAGCCCACGGAGGATGGCTGGAATGAAGCAAGGCCAGGAGCGCAGGACGTGGCCGCTTTGAGCACCTGAGCAGCCGCATGCAGTACCCTTGCCCTGCAGACAGTGGCGACTCATGTATGTTTCCCATAGCATGAAGGAGCCTGCCTCCTCTCCCTCCTACAGCCACTGAGTCTCCAAGCAGGCTGAGGCTCACCGCCTGTCCGCAGGGTTGTCTTCGTGTCTGCTCTTGCAAATGAAACTGCCCAGCCACCAACTCCTGACAGCAGGGGCATAAACTCGGAGGTCCCTACCAGATATGAAAAATAGGTGACCCTGCCCAAGGTAGCATGAGAAGAGATTCATCCCTTATTGATTTGGGCTTTGGGAGGCCCTCTCTTCCTTATTCATTTCTCATCTCTCCTGCATTCAAAGTTGGTGAACTTAAAGTATTGATCAAAATCATACAAATGGGGCAAAAGTGTTAGCCTGCCCTTGGGCAGCACTAATGACTTCCAGCAGGTCTGGCCCCTCACCCACATGGGGGGAGGGTGCTGGGGGGTGCACTGCTCTCCTCCACCCTGAATTACCAGTCTCACCAGTGGGACCGGCGTTAATTAATCCTCTGTTACTGTTGAAATTGCACTGTCCCAAGGGGAGGCCCAACTAAGCAGGAATATTATTTTAAACATATACTGTAAACAACACTGCTTCTCTGGGGAGTCCTGTGGTGTCAGGCTTTTGACCCTTTCCCTGCCAGACTCAGAAGCCACTTATTCCTAGTTGTCTCCTAAACTAAGCACTTCATATTCCTTTCCCCTTTTCTATTGGGTTGATTTTCTGATGATAAAGGAGAAAGATCAGAAGAAAGGAGTCATCAACAATGGTAAATATCTTACTTAGCTCCCTCATGAGATGATTGCTTGTAATGGATATCAACAGTGAAGTGATAGTAGTAACTGATAATTACAATGTACCTGGCAGTGTGGTAAACTATGCACACACGTGAGCACACACATATGCAAGTAGACGTGTATGCAAGCACAAGCACTTATGTAAGCACACACATGTATGCAAGCACACGCATTCATGCAAGCCAACACATGAGCAACCACACAATACATGCAAGCTCACACACCTGTGCAAGCATACACATATGTAAGCATAGGCATATGCAAGTGCACACACATACACAAGCACACACACACAAGCACACACATATGTAAGTACAGCCAATCATGCAAGCACACACATATGCAAGCACATACATACATTCAAGTACACACACATGATAACCCATATATACAAATACATTCATTCATTTAAACCTTGACAGCTGTATGATGTAGGTATGATTAATCTGATTTTATAGAGACAGCAGGCCCAAGAAGCTTAAGTTATCTACCCTAAGTCACACAGCTAATAAATGACAGGCCCAGGCTTTGCACACAAGCACTGCGGCTTTAAGGTCTATATTCTTAGCTATTACATTAGCTATTTATGACAATTACACTTCATTTGTGACAATAAAACCCAAGCAGGATTCAACTCTCATGTCCTCCAAGCCAGTTTTGAAAGTTATATGCACACAACTTCTTTTTTGGCATTGTCCTCTTTTTCTTTTTTTCTTTTCCATCTACAATTACTTAATTGCATGCATAATTACTTGCATGGGAAATTGGTTCCCTAGCATCAGACCAGCACTAGGAACCAAGTGTATTGCCCCCGAGGCCTCTCCCAAGGTGGGATGGATCATTCAGAATTAGCTGCTTTCTTTGGAATTCTGTAAAAAATGACCTGCTTTCCTTTCAAAGGGCCAGAGAGAGGATTTGGAGAGTGCTTTTCCCCCAGAGGCTCCCCCGGGATCGTTGTGAACTTGGCAAACTTGCTCAGAATTACCCCAAAAGAGCAATTTGTTCCCTAGCAAAACAGGATAATTGTCTGGGGCAGACCTGAGGCTGCTGGCGCAGGGTCACCGGGATGGGAGGGGGCGTGCTCTCCAGTGAGAGTCTGTTTGGGAAACAATTATCTGGCTTCCTTTGAATCAAAGATAGTCCTGAGTGCCTGGTGCAGGCACCAAGATCAAATATAGTGTACGGTCTCCGTAGATTCTCTTCCTTTCAGGAAATTATTCATTGATAAAGCTGCTGGCCCAGACAGCCGGCTTCCTTACAGTAACTGCTCTTTGCTTTCTGAGAATAAGCCAAATAGGCAGGAACCGTTACTGCTCTTAAGGATGCCTCTTCCCTTGGAGAATGGTCTGTCCTCTGGCCGACTTACATCATCCCCAAGACATGGAGAAACAGCTGTTTCTCTCTCCATGGAATGAAGGAGTGTTCAGTGCTCCTTCTTATAGACATGGTGTCACTTTCTAGCTTGCTTCAGACTTATAGGAGCAAGGGCTTTGATTGCTGTGACTATGTCCATCTGTACCCATTCAACACCCACCTGCTCTGAGCAGGGTGTCTTGTGCTGAGGATTCAAAGAAATAGGAGAAGCTACTCCTGCCCTTTAGCATTTCATGGGCTGCACAGAGGAAAGCCTGCAGCTCACCTGCAGTTGATGCTGACAAGATGGACCACAGTTTGGAGAGTCAGAGACTCATTCAGGCGAGCTGGGAAAGAACACCAGTACAGTTAGAGTGGTTCCTCACCAGCCCAGGAAATAATAGAGAATCATTCTCCTTTGTCCTCTTGGGTTCTAGAATAGTCCTGGAGATGATTGATCCCAATCCTCTCATTTTACATGGATGAAAATTAAGATGCAGAGTTGGCAAAGCATTGTCTGCAATTACACAGTGGATGAGGGGAGCCCATGCTGGCAAAGGTTAGCCAGGGCAAGAATGGGCCTAGATGCTGCTGCCAGAGCACACAAGAGACAGAGCAAGGTAGAGCCAAGGAGAAAACCATACATGTATGGGGGCTAAACAATTCCAGAGAAGTGGGGGCACTTCCAGAAAAGACCACCCAGGTGAGGAGAAGAGGACAGGGCTCTCAGAGAGCAGGACCAGGACAGGCCTGTTGACAGCAGAGTCTGCCTTGTTCCCAAGGTACTTTTAATTCCTAGAGTTGGTGGATCTGTTGGTAGTTGTAGATAAAAGTATTCAGCAAACTTAAGATTATTAAGCCTGCTTTGGCAGGGGCAGGGGAGAGGCCCTGCTAGGGTGACTCTGAATTCCTGATACCCTAGGTCCCACAAACTTTTGTGATAAAATTTATCAGCAAGAAAGTAAAGAGGGACCAGTAATTAACCGAGTTTCAACAATTTCCCTATCATGGTCTCCAAACACTCCCCTTATGTGATCATCTCATTAAATCTTTCCACTAATCTTGCATCGAGTTATTATCTCTTTTGTTGAGGAAGAAATGGAGGGTCAGGGAAAAGGAGTTTCTTACAGCCAAGGAGAAAAAAAGACCATCTTATTTAAGAGGGCATGTCTTGGACATATCAACTGTCCTGCCACTGTTACAATCCTCTCCCAACCACATGGCCCTGAAATGTAAAAGTCTTTCTGAACATGCGTTTTCAATTGATGAATATAAATCCCCATTTCATAGGTGATCAAACTGAGCCTTTTAAAAAGTTACCTACTATCACAAAACCGTATAGCTAGTAGGGACAGAGCCATGTTCAGAAGTCTGAGATATCACTGCTTTGGCCCCTAGCTTTTACTTCCTGTATGAGCTTCAAAGACCAGGAACAAAAATGCAGAATGGTATGGGCTAAGCAACCTAGGAATCCAACAGCCAAAGCTCCTTTAAAAGCAATTTTCTAAGGGGGTACCTGTGTGGCTTAGTTGATTGAGCTTCCAACTTTTGATTTTGGCTCAGGTCTTAATCTCAAGGTTGTGAGTTCAGGCCCACATCAGGCTCTCCACTGGGCATGAAGCCTACTTAAAAAATAAATAAATAAATAAAATAAAATAAGAAAAGAAAAGAAAAAAAGAAAAGAAAAGAAAAAAAGCAGCTTTCTCATAATTTCCTTGACCATTGGGCAATTCACTAAATTCTCGATAGACAAGCTACCACAATAGCATCTCTGCCCCCTTCAAGTTTTCTCTTCACACAATAAGATAATTCAACATCACCTCTATCAATTTTGTTTTCTTGTTTGTATCCCCCCCCAAAAAAAATCATGTATACAAAGCGATAAATGTGGTCAGAGGAGCTCATTCGATCTAGAATGCCTTTCTTCCATGAGTAACACATGCACACACAGGAATTAAAAGTAGAGGAGAGAATACCATTTTCAATGCAACAAGGAAATGGCCACAACCCCAAACCACAAACTAGGAAGACTTTCTGCCAAATACAATGAAATTTAAACCCAAATGTGGAAGGATGGAAAGAGCCAACACAGATCTCCTCAGACCTTGGGCAGAATGCAGTTTTCTCTGAAAGCCCTATAAAGGTTGCTCTCAGAGTCCTAAAAGTGCCATTCATTGGTCCTTAGATCTAGAACTGTGGAGTGGATACAGAGGAATACAAGGGAAATGAAATATAGATGCCAGGACAGGAATGCCTCCCCAGACCCATACATGTGCCACGTAACAGCACGGCTGGTAGGGCTGAAAAAGGAGCACAGACCCACCATGTCAGCTTCCTGCAATCCTGTCTCCTGGCCAAGGAATACTGATGGAGATCAGGGAAGGTGTTGAAAGGGAAGGAAGCCACAGTCCACGTATGGCAGCTGAAGCAGCTATGCATTATGGGGTTTTGTGGAATGATTAAGAGCCACCTGAAAGCCAGAATCTGAAATAGGTATTTACCTTAACACAAACAAACAGCTTCAGTCTAATCCATTGTCTCTCTCTTTCCACTAGTCTTTACTCACTCAGAAAGTACTGCTTCTATTTTAAAGTGAGTAGATAGCAGTAAGCAAATATCAGGGTTTTCAAAAGCTGTTGAAACTAGAGAAAAGGGGAGAGACAGGAGGATAAATATGGAAAGAAACATAGATCTAAGAGGAGTGAGTCCTAGAAACACTTGAAGAGTTTGGGAAAATTAAAGACAATCAGTGTTTTTGCAAACAGTTTGAGAATGAGATAAAATAGATGAAAGAACACATGGTAAAGAATAGGAAACACATAGGAAAGAATTGAGTTGCAGAGCTCAGGAAAACAGATACGAAAGAAAAATAAAATAATTATAGAGATAAAAGTTACATTAGAAACTACCATAAAAATAAAGGGAGAACCAAATCAAAACAGAGGCAAAGACACAGAAAACCTTGTAGGAAATATTACAGTCCCTCAAAAGAGAAAACATAAGAGGTGATCACAGAGAAGTTGCTCCTTTTGGGGAAGGGGATCCTGAATGTAAATGATGATCACAGCTGGTCAAGGTGTCAGCATCAGCACCCACAGAAAATCATCCAATGCTATCAGAAAAATTTACTTTTATATAAATATTTTAATTTGGAGATTAAAACACACAGTAGGTCCCAGGGAAGGATTTGACAGAGGTGAACAACATCAAGATACATAGAGCTTACAGAATAGTGTTAGAGAGTGATGACTAAGGCAGTGAGGCAGAGAAAAAATAACATGGCAGTCATTACCTCCAAAGAAGAAAATAATCAAGTTAGCTCTAGTTTCTCCAAAAAAAAAAAAAAAGCCAGTATCAGAAACAGTTTTGCCTAAGTCATGAGGCATGTTCCCAGAATCCTTGCTCACCAACCCTCCCAGATGTAAGAAGTCCTGCTCTTAGTGACAAGGGTGGGGAATCACATCAGATCAGGAACCACCACAACTCCAGTGTGCTGAACAAACTAATAAGATCTCTCTCACCCCTCGGTCTTGGAGCTTCCTTTGCTTAGCAACGATTCCAGCTGTATGTTAGAAGTTCTTAGTTCACAGGCTGATACGATCCAGTTTCATCCTTTGACATCTCAACATTTGTTCCTTCCAAAACGCTTCCCTATGCCATCCTCCAAGATGGAGCTAGCTCAACCAATCATATTATGTGAAATCATTCTTATTCTTTACTTTTTCACCAGGTAAACTGGTGAAAATCTGGCCCTTAATGCAATTGATTCCATTTCCTTACAACTTATTTTTTTGGAAGAAATTTAAATGAGGGTTGAAAGGGCACCTAACCAGGAGCTAGGAATGACGTCTGCAAAATACAGCCTTAGCCAGGTAGGGCTTCCTTTCCACTCAACCGAATTCCAACTATGCTTTGGGCGCACTACACTCATCAGTGGGATCATTAGAACATCAGGCTCTGTAGACCTTTCCTCCTCATTCCTCTGCATCTCTCTATTTCTCTTTGAATTTATTGGCTTAACAAATTCTGTTTCTAATTTCTAAACATATTTCCCTCCATCAGTAAAATAGATTTTCCTCCTTAGCATAATTACTCAATATCCTTCATGTATAAAAGTCATGCATAAACATTTTCAAAAACTGAAGAACTTGAAACATAAGCTCTTCCTGGGGTGGGGGTAGGATAAGAAATCAAAATAAAAACATTTGAAGTAGAAAAAGAATGAATGAGAAGACTCAACACTGAGAACTGAATCCTTTAGAATATTGAGCTAGGAATCAGTAGTCATGGGATTTATGGTTATAGAATAAAACAAGTATGTTATAAACCTTGACAATATAAAACCAATAATATAACTGAAAAATCCCAACAGGTAGTAAGAAAAATAGAAGGAAATGTATTCATGCCAACGTCTCTACCTTTCATGGCAAAGAATCAATAAATACTGCCTAAAAGTTGTATTTTTGGCAATTTTTATGGAGAATCAGATAACGTCAGTGATTCCCAACTTCTGATTGTTGGTCACTCTTTATTTTGTAAAGGACTGATCTGATTTGTAAAAAGACATTTGGGACGCCTGGGTGGCTCAGTGGTTGAGTGTCTGCCTTCAGCTCAGAGTGTGATCCTGGGGTCCCAGGATTGAGTCCCATGTCGGGTTCCCTGCATGGAGCCTGTTTCTCTCTCTGCCTGTGTCTCTGTGTCTCTCATGAATAAATGAATAAAATCTTAAAAAAATAAAAGACATTTAACTGTTGCTCAGCAATTACTATAACACCACATCAGCTTTTGCCTCTTTTATTTGTAAGTAAAATTATTCTTAAAATCCTAAAAAGTAGTGTGTATAATAAATGGGACATTTTTTTCCTAAGCCGCTTCCATCTGTACACCAGTCTAACTCTCTAGACTTTTATCCAGGTGTATGCATGAGAGGGGAGTTTGAAATGATGTTGACCAACTGTTAAATAGTAGTTGACATTTTTTAGATGACAGCATTTTGTAACTTTTTCTGTGCATTTTTTTGTTTGTTTTGCTCAAATTTTCATATTATGTGAATGTGTTTGTTTTATAAAGTGATGACATGATTTCAAACATCCAAGAGTGAGTAATTTTAGCAATTGAATGACTAGTTATTGGGCATTAAGCACCTATGTCAAACCAGACCTGGTTGGCCCTGAGAAAAAGACCTATCTTTTGCAGTAACTTAGGAGAAAGGGAGCATGGGCAAAATGAAGACTAGTGATGTAGCAATTGATGGAGCAGTGGCCCTTGAGTCTAGGCAGGGACATTTCCATGGAGGCTATAGGCCTTGAACCATAAGACTTAAGACTGGACCACAAGAAAATCCTAAAGATGTGTTCTGTGAACATTCGAGGGATAGGTATAGAGAGGCAAACATGGAAAGAAAGGATCAATTTAATACAATACAAGGCAGGATTGGTGGGAACAGTTCAACAGGAACCTTTCTGCTTAAGGGAAATTGTCACAGCATGGATGGAGGTGGCTGGTGGGAGAGAGAGTGCCCAGTAGAGTGGGTTTCCATCTGGCTTGCTTGCCAAAACCCAGCTAGACTACCAGTGTGCACCTACGGCTCTCTCTCAGCAGTACATTTTCCTCTCTGTAAAAACCTTTTGCTTAAAAAAAATAAATAAATACATGGAAAAATCAGCATTCCCTCCTTGTTTTGTGCAAAGTTTAGAACAAATATTGTTTGCAAGACAAACACAAGGAAATAAATCTTCTCACAGAGCCAGTTGGGGAAATTAAACATTGATTGGATCGTACCCAGAAAGGCTTGGGGGAAACCAAATCGTCAGCGTCTCAAACTCATTACAGAGAAGGGGAGGATTAAGGGTTTTTAGGCTTGACAGACCTAAGCCGAACCCTTCCCCAGACATTTTTTTGCCCTGGCATTATCTATCCGGGGGTGGGAGGGGTTGGGGAAGGAAAAAAACCAAAAAACAACAACAAAAAAACCCTCACAACAAAAACAAAGATAAAATACATTCAGTTTTGCAGACTTTTGATGAGTTGCCATCCAAAACCTGCTTTGTACTGAAATCACATGAAGAAAGAATTGAAGTTGTCTAGGATTAGGGACCAGTGTAAGAAAAACCTTGCCACAAACAGAACCACATTCTCTGGATTTAGCAGCAAGTTTCAACTGTAATTAATTTGTAAAAGTCGAAACCAAGGAGGACATTTCAAGAGCTCACAGTCCTAAAAAAAGGGGAGCGTGTAGCCTTTTTGGAAAATGTATTCAGCAAGTGGGAGAGAGGCCGCATCTCTGCCAGTTCCTGGGGCCCAACCGAGTCAACACAGACTCCATCGGCTAATGTAAGTCAAATGGGATCCTGTATCATTAGGCTTCCCCCAAATATCACCCCATTCCAATTTGCACCAGGATTTATGGCCACCCCTTGGCTTTGAAAGTCTTAAAGCACAAGTCACATCTATTTTAACATGTTTTATTAGCCAGTCTTTCACCAGAGAATACTGAGGCTACCTAAGCAGCCACACTGGGTTGCAAGGAGAGAGAAGAGCTCATGTGTGTGTTTGGGGAGCAGCAGGGTAGGGATGGAGTTGGGGACCGGGAGGGGGGCAGCTCCCCAGGGTTCCATGCCACATCTCCAAAGACACTCCGCCAGGAGGCTCAGGGCTCCCCAGATGTCAGCTGGTCTTGTCTGGGGCCCCCCGCATTTTCCTGCTCCCAGTTTTATCCTGGCCCTATCCCTTTCCAGGTGTGGTACTCACACAGTCTTAATTAATCCTTGCAACCACCTCATCTGATTGCCGGGAGGATTAGATGGGATCCCCGAAGGCACATGGGAGGTGTTTAATAAATAGTCACTAAATCAATGCCTGAGTGGGCCTGGCCCAGAATAGGTGCTCAGAGACAGAAGCTGTTATTACTGTTGTCAGACATTAAGGCGTATTTATCTGAGAGTGAGCTTTAATTTGGCCACCCCCAGGAAAGGTTCTGCAGCTGACCTCTAACTCAAAACTGGAAATTCAAAAAAAAAAAAAAAAATCTCTGGAGCTACCCTGTGTGTGGAATTGCACTGCTGAGTTCCCTGCGCATCTTTTATAAAACCATGCACATTTATACCCAGCAGCCAAAACACACATAGTTCGGAAGCTGTGATACATTTTGATGATAAAGGAAAATGCACTTTTATATATATATTTTTTCTCCCCTGCCTCTTCTCCCTTCAGGGGAAAAATGAGAGCTGCGTAAATGATATGGTAAAGACAAGAGGGCAGTTACTGCTTTAAAAGGGTTGAAGTGACTATTAATTTTTTTTTCTGTTAGTTCTAACACTCATCTAAAATTGAATTAGGAAGAACAAAATTGATTCTGCTAAGTTGAAAACCCATTCCAACTGTTGAGGTTTTAATAAGATTCTAATGCCTATCTCTCGTTTGCTCAGAAGCATTTGAGGCCTGGCTTTTCGGGAGACACCTTTTAAACTCAAAATGACTCCCTAGGCAATGGTTCAAAGGCCAGGCCTCTCAGCCAATGGAAGCCATTTGTTATTTACCCTAGCCCCCCTGTTCCCCTCTCTCTCCAACAATACTATTAACTGACAAAGTTCTTTCCCTCTCTCAAGAATGAATTAACGCAAAATCTTTTGACTGCGAGACATAGAAATTTAATTATTGCCTCAAAGAAGTGAGAAATCCAGGGCTAGGCCGACTTCAGGCATAGGATGATCCAGCCACGGAAATGATACTTGTAAAAAACTACCTTTCTCCTGCTTTGGCTGATTTCTCCTCAGCTGGTTTCTATCTTGGTCAGGTTTCCCATCATTATGGCAAAGGTGATGACAGAGAAAGAGAGCCCCTTTCCAGCAAAATCCCAGGGCCACTTCTCATTCGTGTATTTTAGGCCACGTGACTATCCTTAACCATGAACGTCCAGATTTGTGTCATGGGCCCATCCCTGGAGTTGGAATTGGATCAGCTTCGTTAAGAAGCACATGGACTTGGTGTAGAGAAGGGGGGTGGGATGTTGGTGCATGACAGACAAATCAAAGATGGTCATCACAGAGGCCACTCTAGCATTACCTCCTCCACACAATTTTTCATGAATTTTCTGGATGCAAAGAAAAAAATCTTCCTTTATACACATGCCAACAACCCAGTTTGTAGTTGTCACTTGCTACCTTTTAATTTTGGGTGATCACATTATAGAGTGTGCCTTATCACATCTCTGGAGCATGTCTTCTCTTCCTTCCTAGAACAACACAGGAGAGGGACATTAAAAGACTTATACAGATTTGGGTGTAATTTTTTTTTATTTTCTAAACATGAGGAAATAAACTCTTTGATATGCAAAAATATTAACTTGCAAAACAGAAAGGTAATATTGACCATGGAGTGATATTGTGATAACTATTATATATTAGAAATTATAGTATAATTAATTCATAGAGGCACCTTGGTGGTTCAATTGATTAAGCATCTGCCTTCAGTTCAGGTCATAGTTCCAGGGTCCTGGGATCGAGCCCCGCATTGGGGTCCCTGCTCAGTGGGGAATCTGTTTCTCCCTCTATCCCTGCTTGTGCTCTCTCTCTCTCTCTCTCTCTCAAATAAATAAATAAAATCTAAAAAAAATAAATTCTATAACTTTACACACACACAAAACCCCCATTGCCCAGTGCAAAGAATAAAATCTTTAAGGACTGGACTTACTCGATTCACAATTGTATTCCTCAAAGTGTCTAAAACAATGTGTTGTACCTAAATAATTCTTAATGTGTGTTAGATCAATAAAAGCATTACTTAATCAATGCAGAAGGGTGGTGGGAGAAAGAACCTTCTTTTAGAGTATCTGTCTCACCATCTAGGGGAAAAAAATTAAAGGCAATCAATTGAGGATCCTGTTTCAGCTCCTATATACAGCCTTGCTCTTCTTAGAATAAAGAAGGGGGTTGGCAAATGCACCCAAGGCTTGGTAGCACTTAGGTGTCAATTTAGTATGAGGTAATACATTGACTATTAATTTATCCCTAATCTCAGGCTATGAGGTCATCGCATGTTTTGGCAAATTCTATTTTGCTTGATCCAACGGGATGGTAGAAAGCTCTTAGGCTGAGGCTGGGACTGTCTGGCTGCATTCTAACATTGCCTCCACCATCAAAACTATCCACCTGCGCAAAAGTTTCCATGACTGCCTCCTGCTTCAAATGGAAATCTTAATGCTTGCTTCACAGTATTTATTTAGAAGGTAAGGGTACTAAGTTTGTTAGATGAGTGACTTAATATTGACTGACTCTTCTCCATCCTGAGACTCAGTTTCCCCAGTTTGTAAGTGAGGAAATTGGACTAGCTTGAAAATCTGATGACTTGTTTTAGGGCTATATGAGACTCGTGCTAGCAAAAATGTTGTAAAAACACAGGAATCATTTAAGAAATTTTACTGTTTCCCCCTTAAGCTAGTAATAAATGGGAAAGAGATGCAAACAAACACTGGGAAACAGATGATAAACAACTGGAGGGAGCGTCATTTGCATCGAAAAGAAATGGCCCAAACTAAGTGGTAAAATCTAAACATGGCTGAAGTAATGTCCCCCCAGACCATATTTTAAACTTTAAAGTATCTCAAGATGGTCCCCTCCCTGGACCCAGGTGACAGCCAAGAGTAAAGATCATTATGAGGGGGATCATTCCCCCTCAACTGACTTTTCCCATAAGGCAATCTCTTCCCATGGTCTGTAGGACTAACCTTTATCTCATGCTCCCACCAGAAGAGTTTTGGTAGAACATTGGCTCAGAAATCTGTGATGACAATAACCCTAGGTTGGATGACCTTAACCAGTTTTTTTTATTTATTTATTTTTTATTGGTGTTCAATTTACTAACATACAGAATAACCCCCAGTGCCCGTCACCCATTCACTCCCACCCCCCGCCCTTCTCCCCTTCCACCACCCCTAGTCCGTTTCCCAGAGTTAGCAGTCTTTACGTTCTATCTCCCTTTCTGATATTTCCCACACATTTCTTCTCCCTTCCCTTATATTCCCTTTCACTATTATTTATATTCCCCAAATGAATGAGAACATATAATGTTTGTCCTTCACCGACTGACTTACTTCACTCAGCATAATACCCTCCAGTTCCATCCACGTTGAAGCAAATGGTGGGTATTTGTCATTTCTAATAGCTGAGGAATATTCCATTGTATACAAGTTTTTTTTTTTTTAAGATTTTATTTTACTTATTCATGAGAGACACAGAGAGAGGGAGAGACATAGGCAGAGGGAGAAGCAGGCTCCATGCAAGGAGCCTGACGCCGGACTGGATCCCAGGACCCCAGGATCATGCCCCCGGCTGAAGACAGGCACTAAACTGCTGAGCCACCCAGGCGTCCTATTAGCCAATTTTTAAAATCACCTTGAACTTTGGTTTTCTCATCTGCAGAGTGGGGTTGATCGCAAATTCCTTTCCCCAAATCCCTAACCTCTGCCTAATTATGAGAAAACATTAGAACAACCAACGTTGAGAGACTTGTCACAAACTACTCTTTAAAAAGCATCCAAGTCATGAAAGACAAGGAAATGGTCACTGTTTTGAGAAACTGTCACAAATCAGTGGAGCCTAGGGAGACATGACTACCAAAAATAATGCAGTATCTTGGATGGGCTCCTGGAACAGGAAAAGGATATGAGTGGGAAAACTGGTAAAATCTGGATAAAGCTTGCAATTGAGCTAATAGTAACGAATCAATGTCAACTTCTTAATTTTAATAAATATATTGTAGGTATGTGAGACGCTAACATTATGGGATGCTGGGTAAAGGGTATATGGAAACTCTACTATCCTTGCAACTCTTCTGTAAGGCTAAAACGACTCAAAATAAAATTTTAAAATAAAGATAATGGGAGCAATGACAAGATCTTACTCATTAGGCTGGAGTGAAGATCCAATGAGATAACTTATACAAAATGTGTAGCCCCCAAAATACGCAGCATAACTCTCCTCCCTATGGAAGAATATGAGCTATGATTCTACTGGTGCCTTTGCCACCTTCACTCAGAGTGGAGATAATTTGCCTTCACTCTGAAGAGAGCACAAATAATTGCTGAAGTCTGTAATTTAGACAAATGGACTGCATTATGGCAGGGGCAGGGAGCAGAAGGAGTATTATTTCGTCTGTCGAAATCTTTTGAGAAAACCAAGGGGGAAAAAAAAGGAAGAAAGCCATTCAACATTACTTTCTGTCTTTGGTGCCAGCTGCTGACTGAGTTGGCAAGCACAGAACTGGAAGTCTGGTTATGAAGGTAGAAAAATCTCAGCTTCCTTCCCGCCAACCACACAGTGCCACACACACAAAATACATTTTTCTTTCCTCAAGGAGAATTTTTCTCAGCGGCAGAGGGGAGGATTCCAGAGGTCAGTTTGGCAGTAAACTGGGTGCAATTTTGTCAAGTCAGATCATCTGACCTCCTTTGCCTCCAACCTCAGCTCTACATACACTAAACACAAGGGCATCACCAGTCACAACAGGGTGAGGCATTACGCACATGTGCATGGAAAAAGTCTCCAGTTTTTACTGCAACCTTAAATATCTTCATGGTTTCTTAACTAAGAGCATACATAGAAGGGCAATATCTATCAAAGTGAAAAGCTGGCACAAATAGCAAGTTCCAGGTATTACAGGAAGATTCTAATTGTTCTGTAGGATGTCCCCAGTGGACTTGGTCTTGAATCTCTGCCCTTTGTGTTGACTTTTGTATTTTGTTACAGTTCTGTAGCTGGAAACTGGAACCTTCCACTGGTTTGTGTTATTTCTCTGCTCAGTCAGCACTGACACTTTGCTGCTTACAGCACTGATTCCCAACGTGTGGTCCTGGGACCAGCAGCACAGGCAAAACCCAGGAGGGTGCTAGAAATGCAAACTCTTGGGGCATCTGGGTGGCTCAGTCAGTTGAGCATCCAACCCTTGATTTTGGCCCAAATAATAATCTCAGGGTCATGAGATTGAGCCCTGCTTGAGATTCTATCTCTCCGGTCTCCTTCTGCTCCTCCCCCTGCTCTCTCTCTCTCTCTCTCTCTCTCGAAAAACAAACAAACAAATAAATAAATAAAACCTTAGAAATGCAGACTCTTGGGCTCCACTCCAGACCTAATGTATCAGAAACTGTCATGTATGGCATCCAGCTACTGTTTCCATAAACTCTTACAGTCATTTCTATACCCATTAAAGACCAAGAATCATTGACTATGACATTAAACTCAAACTTCCCATAAAATACAAAATACCTTATTAAAAAATTTAAATTCCTGATAAACAGTGAAAAGTTCTGTGTGCATCAGTACTTCTCTAATACTATGTAGGAGATACTTGTATTAAAGAAAATCATCACTTATCTAAAATTCACATTTAGCTGGGAATCTTATGTATTCATTTGATATATCTGACCATTCTGCTTATGGCATGCAACTGGCTTACTCCAGAATAAACTATCTAAGAGACCGAGGAAGACTATCACAGAGCCTTTTATAATCTAGCCTTGAAAGTCAACTGCTGTATTCTACTCACAGTCCCATCCAGCCTTCAATGGCCCATATAAGACTGTGAATACCAGAAGAGATGGTTCACAGGGAGCCACATTGGAGGCTGCCTATCACAATGTCCAACTGAGACTCATCTGGCCACGGACTTCAACATCAAAACAAGAAGGTTGGTGACCTAGGTGGGACACATTTTTATTTGAACATGATTCCTTTGTAAATGAAATAAAATGTTCAGAGAGAGTAGAAAAGAAAAAGAAAGATCAATTCATTGCAATCCTATATATATATATAGGATTATATACCAAAAGTTTTGTTTGTTTGTTTGTTTGTTTGTTTATTTATTTATTTAAATTCTCCACCCAACATGAGTCTTGAACTCAAGGATTGAGGGTTCTATCAACTGAGCCAACCAGGCATCCCACCCCCCTAAGAAAATTTTAATTTTTAGATCTAAAAATGGCAATTTAAGCCTCAAATAATTCATTAAGTCTTGAGGCACAATTCTACTTAAAGTCTGTGTGTGTCTGTGTGTATAGATAGATAGATAGATAGACCTTAGTATATATACTAAGAATATATATATATATATATAAACTAAGAGAGCTCATAATCTATAAGTGAAGAAAGAAAAATAGCACCCAGTCACAAACAGAAAAAAACATTTTTTTAGGAAAAAAATCTACATTATTATCTCCCCAACCCCACATCTACTTTTTAACAGAAGAAAAAGAGGTTAGTTGCATTTAAGTTAAAGGGGGGATGAGTACAATTGAGGGCTTGTCACTTGTCTACCTAATAGATCCCAGGGGTTATGTCAGATGGTTTCCGGGGGTGTGCAGAATATAGAATTAATATATTTTTCAATATTTATAATAGGCTAGGAAATGTGCTGTAACTCTCCTTATCTAAGATGATACAAAATCACTCTTTACCTATCCAAAAAAGGCAGAAGAAAAGATGCACAGAAAATGTCAAGTCCTCAATGTTCTAAGCTATGCTATCTAAATGCAGAGTCCTTGCAAAATGCCCTAGGAAATTACACTGGCCAGAAGGCTATGCAGCCCAGCCGGGACTGTTGGAGGAGAAAAGAGAGCATGTCCTGCCTTGATCTGTGTGTCACAACAGGGACAAGGGGCCTGGAGTCCAGGGGAACGGGGTCTGGAAACCAGCTCTTGTGCTGCTCTGAAGGCATACCCTCCACTTGGCCTTGGTCATCCTCAAACTCATTTCATAGCCCCAGAGGGAAACTACAGCCTCAGGCTTTCCAGCTGAAAATAAATTAGACTATCAATGGAGAAGATATTTACTAAACAGGAAAAAATGCATTTCCTTTCTCCAGTATAAACATTAAGTGACTTTTGCAGGAGTCAGATCACCTCCACTCCCAGGGCCCAAACCATTTTGTTCCTGTGGAACCATGGAGTGGAATAAGACGTTCAAAATGATAATCATATAAATAACTGCTGGGATATGGGACGGGGACCAAGGGGGTATCAGTATGCTGGGGTCTGCAAGTCGTGTGGGCCACGAGAAGGGTGGTTGGGATATATTTGCGTGTTTACTCTTTGCACTGAGGATTGAGTGTTGGGATTTGCGCTAATGAGCGAAGGTTACAGCAAAGTGAATAAACTGGATAATGCAAAAAATATTCTCCTGCCTGGTTCATGATATTAAGTTTCGACTTCAAGGTGTCATAGCCTGGGGTATGACTGACTTTCAAGATTATGCCTGAGGCAGCTGGGAAGGGTTGAAAATATGGCAAGGCTGGGAGAGGTACACAGTATAGGTGGGGTGAGTGTGACCCCCTGTGTGTGTGTGTGTGTGTGCGCATGAGCACGTGTGCATTCTCTGCCTACATATCTTGGAGTTACTCAGTACCTTTTAAAAGATCAGCAGGCCATCACAGAAGATATAAGCCAAGTTTGGTCACACGTTAAAATCAACCAGAAGTTCTTAAAAATCCTGATGCCCGGGCCACGCCAGATACCCATTAAGTCAGAATATCTGAGGGCGGAACCCAGGTAGTATTTTTAAAACTCTCCATATGATTCCAATGTAGAAGAAAAGATGAGAAAACTACTGACTTTCTAGAACATTTCCAACATTAAAGGAACATTAGAATAACCTGAAACTTGTTGCAAAGACCAATTTTAATTCAGAAGTCCTAGGTGGGACCCAAATATATCCTTTTCAACTGGCTCCCCAAACAATTATAATAAGGTTGGAACTGGCCCCCATTTTGAGAAACGGCTTCCATACATAATTTTCAGTTGAAAGGGTGAATAATGCAGAGGCAGAGGCCATGAGAGGCAATGAGAGAGAGCACCTGGTAAGGCAGTGGGGCTCAGGGTGAGGATCTGAGCTCCTTGGCTGGTGCAGGGTAGTGAAGCTCTCCCCAGACTCAATCAGCCAGGGGTTGGGGGCAGGAATCAGATTTCTGCTACGAGTCAGAGCTCAGTCCCATCATAATCATCCTGTTAATCAGATCTGTTAAAACTGCATGCAAAGGAACATCTTAAGCTTTGATTAGGATCTGCTAATTTTTTTTTTTTTTTTTAGTGAGAAGACCACAGGAGTTTTACAGAATGGATCGGCTGAAATTTATTTTTACTTCTCCGTGTAAAATTTTGCCCAGCTTTCTGATCTGTGCACTCTTCTAGAAATTTGAGGCTTTAAAGCAATTGCTAATTTTGAAGACGAAGGTGTGGGTGTATATTTATATTCATAGTGACCCTCTCTCTCTTTGCCTGTCTCTTAGTTTTCTATCCACCTGTTTATGTAAGTACACCATCTCTTCTCTTAACATGTGGGGATGCCTCAGGGAGCTCTCAGAGTGCTCCGCCGGAAAGGTTCTTAGACATCCATGTCACTTGGCACATTCCAAGCTGAATCCATTGCAAGGGGAGGAGCTACAGTGGAGAAAATTCTGGCCAGTTGAAGCTCTTAGGGGAATTCAGATGCGGACTAATTCCCCATGCTGAAATGCAGCCAGGTCAGACAGGTTAGCACTTCATCTTTTGCAAGAAGTAACTTGGGGCAGTGGGTGATGAATCCCAAGATCTGGTCTGAGCTGCCTCTTATCTCTGATCGTGCCTCTGGCACCCCTGGGTTTAGTCCTGACTCATGGGACTGGCCCCACAGCTGAGCAACCCTGCCCACTTCCCACGGCCCAAGAGACGCACCCGCAGGCTTTCAATCCAGTAACTGACTGAGCCGGCCCATGTCCCAGTATCCGATCTGAAAGGCGTGGGCATGAAAGAGAGCAGCCCAAAGAGAGCAGACATCTATCTACACAGTGAATTGATAAGGCCGTGGCCATCCTTCCAAGCCCCTAAAATCCTCCCTAACTACCACAGCCAAGAAAGTGTTCAATCACTGGATCCCAGAGCTCAAGGGGATCATACTTCCAGCCCTCTCAGCTAGAGAAGGCACTACTGCTGTCCAAGCTATGAATTATCTTGCCTCAGGATCATACAGCAACTTTGTGGAAGGGCTTTGTGGAAGGACCCCTAATATTGGGGTCTCCTGGCTCCAGTTCAGTAGTTATGATGTGACACAGATAATGAATTTGTATAGGAGGTCACTGGCTAAGTTTCCAAGTGGGTCTCTAGAACATTCTAGATCCAAGCTGTCCACTCTGGTAGCCTCTAGTATACTTCACTATTAAGCACTTGATCATATGGGTTTGCTGTGAGTCTAAGGACAGATTTTGAAGATTTAGCATGAAAAAAACATGAAATATCTCAATGATGTTTTATGCTGATCTATATGTTCACATGATATTTTGGACATGCTGAGCTAAAGAAATCACATTATTAAGAATAATACCTCTGTTCTGTATTTTCATTTTTTTAATGTGGCTGCTAGAACATTTGCAGTTGTATGTGGCTTGCCTATCGTCATCTATCGGGCAGCATTGTTTTATATATATGGATTTGGGAATGACACCCAAGTTGAGAAACTGTTACCTCTTCTCAAAAAATTAGCAGCATCACTGCATTAGAGTAATTTTCTTTCTTTCTTTCTTTCTTTCTTTCTTTCTTTCTTTCTTTCTTTCTTTCTTTCTTTCTTCTTTCTTTCTTTCTTTCTTTTTTCTTTCTTTCTTTCTTTTTCTTTCTTCCTTTCTCTTTCTTTCTTTCTTTCTTTCTTTCTTTCTTTCTTTTCTTTTTCTTTCTTTCTTTCTCTTTCTTTCTTTCTTTCTTTCTTTCTTTCTTTCTTTCTTTCTTTCTTTCTTTCCTCTCTTTCTTTCTCTTTTTTGATTTTATTTTTAAGCAATCTCTATACCCAACATGGGGCTCAAACTCACAGCCCTGAGATCAAGAGTTGCATGCTCCACCCACTGAGCCAGCCAGGTGCCTCAGCCAAAGAGATTTTCTAATTCATCCTGGAATAACAGACTAACTCCTAGCCACATCCTCTCCTGGACCCTCTGATCACTTCTGTTCATCTCCACCAGAAGACCCTTCTAGAAAGGAAGGCCAGTCATGTCACTCCCCTACTTAAAATTCTGCAAATTCCACATTGCCTCCTTGCCAGTACCCCTGACTCAGGGGCCCCACATACCCTCCTGCCTCTCTGCCTCTGTTGGTTCCTTCCTTGTTCTGTCCTGGCTGCCATAACAAAGTAGCACAAACTGGGTCATTATAAACAGCAGAAACATTTCTCCTCATCCTGCAGGCTGAAAGTCCAGGAGCAGGGTGCCCAGGTGCACACTTCTGGTATTGGCTTTCTCTCTGGCTGCAGACTGCCAGCTTCTCTCATGCCTTATTACTGCAGAGAGATGGCCAGAGAACTTGTCTGGGGTCCCTTTTTAAAGAACACTAATCCCATGCATGTATGAGGGCTCCACCCTCAATATCTAATCACCTCTAGAAGACCCCACTACTTAACACCACTCCCTTGGATATCAGTAATTCACATGAGTTTAGAGAAGACACAAATATTCAGTCCATAACATCGGTGTTAGCAATGCCTTTCCTCTCCCTTGACCTCTTGGGCATGGGCTTATTTGAAAACTCAGCACATGGCTTCTGTTTCAAAGCACCTTCCCTGTCCCTCTCCCTCCTGGGCCACAGTTGCAAGACACTGTCCAGGAGGACCCATGGGTTTCACTTGCCGAGATCACAATTTATACTCTATTCTCGATACCAGCTCCATTATATTGCCTCCTGAATGTAAGACTTTATATCCAGGTATCCAGAAATTCCATTTCAGTCCTTGGGAAGTTGATGTGGAAGATAAGAGAATCCCATAAACCTCTTCAAGTGGCCCGGGGAGTTCAGTTGGTGCCATGGAAACCAAACACTGAAGACATCACAGCAGGAAGCTCAGAAGAAGTTAAGTCAGGGAGCTTTGCTGAGCCCAAGAAGTAATTTTGTCAACTTGCTTCTGCTTGACTGCTCTATTTTCTTCAAACCTCACAATTTGAAAACTTTGCCAACATTTTCAAACATCCGAGCAGCCACCAAAAACTCAGTCCATCCACAAATGCTATAAAAGCTGTCTCTTAAATATATTCCCAGACTTCTGATTTGTTACATCTCCCTATGTTGTCTAGTGAAATGAAAGACAGGCATCCTCTCTTTTCCAAGCAACTCAGATTGCTTCCCGCCTGGTCTACCTGCTTGGACTCATGCTCCCCACCTCTGGTTACCCCGTACGTAGTAGCCAGAGAGATGTTACTGAAACATAAATTATACGACATCAATGTCTTACTCAATACACTTCATCAAATTTCCATCACACACACAATGAAATCCAAACTCCCTGCACTGGTTCCCAGACCCTCTGGCTCCTACTCACATCAGTCCTGATGTTCCCTTCCTGCCCTCTTGCTCAGTGTGCTACACACACACAGTCCTTTCTTTTCAGTAAATATTCCAACTTGTTCCTGCTTTAAAACCTTGGCTAGATATGCCTTAAGCCTGGAATATTCCTCCCATCCAGCTCTGGATAGCACCCCCTGTCATCACATCAATGTGGCTCAAACGTCCCCTCTGCAGAGAGGGCCTACATGAACAGGTAACATGAAGCTACTACTCAGGCACTATCACACCCCCTATGTAAGTATTTGCTTATTGGCTATCACAATTGTGATATTGTTGCTAATTTAATCAGGTCTATTGTCATTCTTATTAGATTTTTGAGAGTAAGGACACTATCTCTTCTACTTCTCACTTCATCCTTATTATCTAGAAGAATGCTCAATTAATAAGTGTTTGTTGATATAATGGATAAATTATAAAACTTTAACCTATCATAAAACTATATTATTATCATATAATCACAAAATTATAAACCATTGGCATTTCATCTTAATACTGCTTACTGAAAAACTAAAAAAATTGTTTTTTAAACAAGGAACTAAGATGCATTTAATATGGACAGCATTAAACTACTTGAGGATATTTTATTTATTTTTTTATTATTTTTGAAAGATTTTATTTATTCATGAGAGATATACTGAGAGAGGCAGAGACATAGGCAGAGGGAGAAGTAGTCTCCCTGTGGGGAGCCTGATGTGGGACTTGATCCCATGACCCCAGGATCACGCCCTGAGCCAAAGGCAGGCACTCAACCACTGAGCCACTCAGGTGCCCCACTTGAAGATATTTTAAATATAACAGTCCATCAATCAATTCACTCTGAGAAACTCAGTTTTATTCCTTATCAACAGAAACTAGAGAACAGTGAGAGTTTCCTTTTGCACTGGTCTCTAGGACATATGTATAATTTCCACTTGAAGCCCAAGGAGGAGCATTAAATCCACCCTGCTGGGTGAATCTCTCACAGCAGGGAGCTGAAGTGGGCTCCTGCTCTCACTGCAGAAGCTTGTGTAGCCTGCCCAAGCTATGAGACATGATTTGCATTCAAAGGCCTTGGCAGGTCCTCCTGCATCTGGGGAAGATGTTTTCTGTTAAGACCCAATAAGAATCCCATAATCCATGGGTCACTTTGGTATAGTGAGAATTCTTGTTTTCAGGTCAGACTTGGTATGGACGCTGCCCTCTCCCTGACAAACCTCAAGTGGAATATGCCATGACCTCCACCTCTGCATTTACAACTCAGGTTAGACGACAGATTTCAGGGAACAGAGAGCCAGCTGACTGTAGTGAGCATTCCACAGAATACTTTGAAATGCAGGCAATCTCAACTGTTATATTAGGTAGGACAGTTTGTCCTACCTTTAAAGTTGCAACTGTACCTATGGATAAATAATAAAGAATTTCCTGCAACATGTCCTAAAAAGACATGATCTGTAGAAGCAGCTCTGTTCCTAGATCATTTTTGAAAGTGATGTGTGTTATAGACAAAAGGGAGTCAGGGTGGACCCAATAAAAGGGAATCAGGATGTGCTCAAAACATAGAAAAGACCCACCAAATATTTGATAACTAACTAAATTTTTTAAATATTGCAGAAAAAAACAGGGTCTGAATTTGCCCAAGATATAGGGAGAATTCTCTTCATGGCATTTTGCTAAGGGGCAAAGGGATTTTTATGAGTGCTTTGGTTTTTGGTTATTTATAATCTGTTTAAGTGTATAGCAAAAATGACATTTTTCATGGTAGAGAATGTGGAGGAATCAGTTAGCTATGGTATAAATACATATATGGAAGAGACCCAACTGATCAATGTGCTGGTGTTAGTGTTCTAGTGCCCTAGGTCGGCAAGCTAAGCAAAACCAACCCAACTAACAATCAGCACAAACCGATGCTGTGGCAAGTCTTAATTCTCTTTGGCTTTCCTCTATATACGTTGCCCTTGATTTAGGGGTGCTAAATGATTGGAAACAGTTCGAAATTTAACTCAACAGTCCAGAAGGATGTGAATCTTTGGAACACAGGTGGTGGTAATTCTTGGGCCAGATCCTGCTGTAAGTCCTAGACAAAAGTTTGCCTTCACGGAATGGAATTGGAATGTTCTACACTGAGCAGGGAGGTTCAAAGATTTGCAGAATCGATTACTTCACCTGAGCTTCGGATTCTTCTCTACAGCAAAGAGCCAGCACCAGGCTACAGACACAGTAAGGAGACCTCTGTTTGGAAACACGCCTAGCTTTTATATCTCTACCTTCTGTCATCTGGCTACAACATAAATAGACAATTGACATCTTATTCTAAGAATGCCCCCCTACCCCCCAACATGCGGCCTCACAGGTGGCGGTGGCTGGACTTGCAGGCTGTCGGCCACCCCAAGCAGACGGAGGGACGAGCCGAATGTCTGGGTGGCTTCGGTGTCCTGCCAGAGCCTGTGCCTGGAGCGTAGAGATCACAGATGTCCCTCCCAGACAGTAATCACGGCACATGCCTCTCCTCTTGGGAGGAGGTGGCTGGGTTCGTGGACAGAACAGGCTGGGGAGCGACCTGACCCCTCACACCATGTGCTCCACACCAGGGTGTAAGTACAGTTTGGCTCCAGGTGGAGGACTGTTTGGAGTATCCTTCCACTCTCTGCCATCTCCATCATCCCAGGCATGCTTGTTGGGTCTTGCTCCGTGGCCTCGCCAGATTCCACTGCACGGATCAGTGGGGACCTCTTCCTGTTTTCACGTTTGCCATCCTGCTTGGGGCAAGTCAATCACATGGCATGCAATCACTTCCATCCATTTAGCCCTGGAGACCAAACCCAGTTCCTCTGATGTTGTATGTGCTAGCCTCGAGCCTACTACGGCTCCTCTGAGTCTGTATGACCTGTGATCATCAGACCAGGAATGCAGCTTGCTCCTATAGTTCGGGGCCCATTGCTTATGGGGCCCCCTCACCGGGGTAGTGCACCTTGGGCCACCAGAATCTTGACAAATATCAGCTGGTTTCACCTGGGAGAAATCCAAGGCCCAGCTGGAATCAAGTTGGTACTAGTGGCCAGCTCCCAAATCCAGCGCTAGGGTGAGGAGGTGAGGAAGCCAGCTCAGCACAAGCGAGGAGGCACTTGCCCTCGGGACCATGCAAGTGCAGGGTTGCCCTCGGGACCATGCAAGTGCAGGGTTGCACGTGAGGGACAGCGCCACCTTCAGTTTTGCATTATGACCAACTCTACTATCTATCCTGCTGTTTCCATAAAATGGGCATAATGACAAATTCATTTATCGTGAACATATAAAGAAAGCCTGTATGTAAATAGCTAGCACTCTTGCTGACAGCTCTTTCCATCCTGTTGGTGAAAACTGTCAGGAATCTTGAATTCTGGATGTATAATGGCAAGAGAAAGCCTTTGTTGAAAAAGTCTAAATCCACAAGGTCTAAATCCCTATATCTAACAATCTAGGCTCAACTAAAAACAAAAACAAAAACAATGAATTTAAGCAGTCTTTATGAGCAAACCACACTAAATAATGGCCTGACGATACCTCGAATTTTTCTTCACTACAGACTCAGAAGCTCTCCACCGTGTCCAGGACAGTTGCTTCTCTCTGGGTTCTGCTTCTGTGCATTCCCTCATTTTCTTCCTCAGCCCACCTTGGCCTCCATCCAGTGCCATTCCCCTCTGGGGTTTCTCCCACTTTGAATCAGGTCCTTGGAGTGACCACAGTCCTCCTTCAGTATCTTTGACAGCATTTCATAGTTAAGACTTTAAATACACACTGCATCCGCCACAGTCAGATTTCTTGCTTCTAATCCTTCTGATGCAAGAGTCTTTTGCATAATGCTGAAACTGAGGACAGTTGGCTTTTCCAGAGAACACTTTGCAAAGGGCCTGCCTGTCTGCCTGTGCCATAGTGTATTGTCATGTTGTCTTATGAGGACACCACGTAACAGTCGAAGATTAAGTGTAACAGGAAAATTCTCTTTCATGCAAAAACTCCGTTGACTCTCTCATAGTCCTGTGTTGCTCTGGTTGCAGAATCCTGGAGTTTTGCCACCGAATGTTTTCATGCTCATCATATATAAGTTATAGATATGCATGATTTACGTGCCGAGTTCTAGATAATTGTCTGTTACTAGGATATCTTTTTCTTTTGAGTTTCTGCCTCTACATTTTTTCAGATTCTCTCAATCATATCTCCTCCCACACATTCTGTCAAACTTCCCCTGGAGTAAAACTCGAACAAGAGCCTTTTTCAGTGGCCACTGTGCTGGAAGCTGGGTTGGGCTGGGCATGTTGCAGGCATTATCCCAGCCGTGTGCCACCCAGCTTATTCTTAAGAGATGGTAATTCTCATTTCACAAACAAGAGGATTGGGACACAAAGAACTCAGTGATCCTTCCAAGGCAGGTTGAGAAATGAAATATGATCCCAAGTTTATATGAAGCTCAAATGTGGCCTTTCTCTGAGGCACAACAAATATTTGTCCTTTTGTGTATTTCTTGCCCCAAGCATTGGTTTGCTTGGGTCTTCCTGGCATGGATGGTCTTTTCTCTGCAGGTTTCCTGACCAATGCAGCCCACAGTGGGTGTTCTCACTGGGTGGCATGGATCACAAGGACCAGTCAGGTATCCTTCTAAGTGATGGTATACCTGTAGGCACTGTTCCTCTTGCTGACAGCTTTCTGGGGATGCCATGTCTATTGGGCTTCGTGCCTTACCCCAAGTAAGTTGAACCCTGTGCATACATTCCAAAGGACGTGAATCTGAAAGATCCGGAATTGTGGAAGGTTCTGGAGCCAAGGAACCTTTGGCCTATTCCTGGATATTTAATGATTTATCTGTGTGGCTTTTGGATCTCATTAGCCTCATAATAAAATATCACAGTGAAATATTTCTCTGAAGTTTTAAAATGTGTCGGTTGTTTAGTTTTACATTGGAGTAATTGCTTTGCTGTGTATAGCTTCCAAAAGCTATAAATTCAAATTTGTATCCACTTTGTAAATTCAAAATCTACCAGGCCAGTATAAATGTTAACACTTGGAGTTTAACTTATGGATACAAAATTAAAATAAACCCACAAAGTGAATTATTTTGAGGAGCAAAGCAATTGTACTTGATTCAGTGCACAACACACCCCCTAACATGTGCTCTGAGCTCTCAGCCCTGAGGGAGTCTCGAGATCAAGGACTATAGGGTCCTGAAACAAGGAATGGCCTATGGGATGGGGAGAAGCTAGGAGGACTTTTGCTTTGATGGGACCAGCAAAAGCAGAAGGCTGGAGGGCAAATGATTATCAGGTCTGTAGGTCCAGGAGAGGTCCCAGATAAGGATGTCTTGAGGGGAGCTGTGTAGGAAGGTATGGATATCATTTATGGATTAGGAAAGGTTTCAGGATGAAACCTGTGGAATCTTCCACAAAACAGTATCACTTGGAAGCCAACACTAAAAAATGCAAAGACACTTGTCGTAGCCTAAAGGGTCCGCTAAGGGCTGATTTGTGTCCCTCCCCAGATTCATACTCTGAAGTCCTAACCTCAAAATGTGACTGTATTTGGAGATGGGGTTTTTAAAGAGGTAATGAAGCTAAAATGAGGTCATTAGGGTCAGACTGGTGTGCTCTTGCGAGAGGTTATTAGGACATGAACCTACACGGAGGGCAGATCATGTGAAGACACAGGGAGAACATGGCAGTCTACAAGCCACAGAGAGATGGCTCAGGGAAAGCCAACCTTGCTGACACCTTGACCTTGGACTTCCAGCCTCAGGAGCTCCAAGGAAATCAATCATGTCTGCTGTCGGAGCCTCTCCCACCCCCCAGTCTGTGGTTCTTTGCTATGACAGCCCCAGCCAATAAACACAAGGTCCGTGTGGGAAAACCTTCCCTGGGTTCATGTTCATTGTGGACTCCAAGTTCTGACAAGTTGAAATGTTGAGTTTTCATAGATTAGCCCTAATTTTAAGTAACTGATTTTTTTTTTTTCATGAATGTTGGATTTCCCCTTCATGAGCGTAAGGATAGTTTTGTCATCGGATTATACTATATTTAGTTCTTATATTTTTATAACTTTAAAAAAATAAATACACTCACAAATGAGAAGGAAAAGATTCCTTGCTGGATCAGGAATCCCCTTGCGTGGTTCTGAAATAGTATGTGTATATAACCATAATGTATTTCATAACTTGTGATGTCTGCAATGTGGCAACCGCTGATTTCAAGCAAGGCTAGAGAGAGAGCAAAAACCTTTTTAATTAATAGAACTAACCAGATCATCTCATGTAAACAGCTCCAGGAAGCTCGTGGGTTTGGTAGCAGGGGGATATGTGCATTGGCAGAGAGTTTGAAAAGTGTTATTTCTAAAGTGGCCAAAACACGTGACTGGGTTAACTTATTCCAGAACATTCATTATCTGGAAGAGCTACTCTTTGTCTTTCTACGTGCAGAGGTCCTTGGACCCCTGGTCCCCAGGAACCCCGGAAATAAATGCCTTAGATGCTGTTTTGGATTGCTCCCCTCACTTTTTTTTTTAATTGAAAGTAGTTTCTTCTTTAAAATTGTCACCAAAGTCAAACAATAGAATGACAGATTGCTTGTTCCAAATAATTGGATCGACAGTGCAGCAAGCGGTGGGTTATGACAAAAATATTCCTCCAAGAGTGTCAAACTTCAGTAATTCAGTGGACAGAGACAGCAAGCTTATAGGGATAAGAGGCTGCTCTAAAATTGGGATATATTCTCCACACTATTCTCTATTAAAAAAAATTTTAAACACAAGCAGAGAAAGAAAACTGGCTGTGGTCTTGAAGGGACATGATGGGTTTGTCTCACATTGGACACAGAGAGGTGGCTGGGCAGGAGAGAGAGCTGGGGCTGGGATGGCTTTGCCCCAGCCAGACCCCATAGGTGGGGAGGTGGTGGTGGCAAATGTGATTAATAGCAGGGATGGGGCAATCCTGTCTATCCCGCAGCTAAGTGGGGGATCTGGCTTGGGATCGCTTGGAGATGTTTATGCATCCCATGGCACATCCATAAGATTCAAAGTCTATGCCCAGGGTTTTGGCCAGAGTCCAGGGTCAGGTAGTGATGGGGGTAATGGTCTCATTTCCTTTGATCAGAGCAGGCTGCAAATCAAGGCTGTGGGGGTGCAGGGAGGGCGGCTGTGAGCTCCAGCAAGGGCTGAGTCTCACCCCACAGGGCGTGACTAACTAGAGGCAGGACTCAGCCCAATTCTCCCTTGATTTGGATGGAAGGGAATTTGAGAGAATCACACCCCCCAAACCAGCACAGTGCTGCTCTGATATTGGCAGGGGGTGAGCTTTATGACCCATGAGGTCTTTTTCATGTCCAATGTCTGCATTAAAAGGCATAGTTTTCAGATTGGTTTAAGCTGACTGTCTCTGAGACTCTCGCATGCAATGTTTAGTTCGGTTTATTTTTTAAGTATATTTATTTCATTAATTTAAAATAAAAGCAGTATCGGGGGGTGGGGTGGGATGGGAAAAAGCATCAGTGCATCGTCTCTATTGTTACTTGGCCATTACATTTCTGAGGCAACTCCAAAACCCACCTACAGCCCCACCAGGCCCATGTTAGTTTGGCAATGTGGTGGCCACACATGGACTACAAAACTGTTTGGGCAACCTAGTGGTAGCTGATGGTCTCAGAGAGTCTGGCAGTTCTCAGAGCATTCCAGAAAACAAACAAACAAAAAACAACAGAAGATAGAAGATCTAGTAGATGGACTTGCAAGGTACCAGAACACTAATGCCAAAAAAATCAACAATGACGGGGGTTAACCTATGGTAACCATCTGGAGGACCAGAGAACAAGTAATTCCCCTTCCCTGCAGGCTGTGACCACACTCCAGGAGGCTCACTCCACTGGGTACTGACCAAAGCGGTCATCTGCAACCAGCCCATGTCACCAGCAGGGTCAGACTGGCCTTGAACCTAGGCTTTGTGTCACATGACAAAACCACCCGTGCTGTCCAGCAGCCAAGGAGAGAGGCCCGGTAAGAAGAGCAGCTCCAGGTCCCTGGGGCCTTGGATTCTGTGGGAAGGTGTGGACGGGCTTTAACCCTAGAGGTGGTGGGGGTGCCAGATGGGTTTTACGTTGCTATGAAATTCCTCCACCAAGCCAAATAAATAAACACATGGATGAATTAATAAAACAAGGTGATGGAAGGTTGACTATGTGTGGACTCTGCATTTGCATAACTAACATGGTTCTTCTCCTCCTCTTTGTAGGCATCTGAAATTTAACCACTCAATCTTTATGGACACATCTAACAAAAAGATAGAGGTAGGGGTGGGTTTAGCAAAAAGTCAGACATTCACAGACAAACTTGTTTAATATCTGCAAGGGTCTGGTGCAGAGGGTGGGCCTGACGCAGCTCTCCTGAGATTGCTCATCTGTAGTCATCTCTCAGTTGTCCATGCCATTCATGGCCTCCACCAATATGCGTTGTTGGTCATCAGCTACCAGGGAAGTGAGCTTCTAACAGACACCATGATCTGGCTGAGAGAGGAAAAAGCTGGTGGTGGCAGAGTTCTCCACTAGGTCATCCTTGCTTGTGGCTAGGCCATTCTGTAATTTCTCTGTGACTTGGCTTCCACCCATACCATAGTAATAATACATTTTTTCCTATTCTCTAGATATGTTTTTGCAGTCTTCACACACAGGTCATGAATCAGACTAGAAAAGCAAAATATCCTAATGTAATCATTAGGAAGATTGAAATCCCATAAAGAAAAAAGGTTTCAAAATCCAAGCACTACCAAATGAGTTCGTAGCCATTTATGGAACATGTAGAGAGAACCAGGTAGATAGAAGGCTATATTTTTAAGCATAATACTTTAAGTTGGAAGATCAGAGTGAAGACACAAGGAATGGAAACTAACGGTATGAAGTAGTACCTAATCAGTTGTCAAGTAAGTGATCAGATTTCCTGAATCCAGGTTGAAATGTATATGGTCCCAGGTCCTTATTCATGAGAAAGTTCTTGCAGGGTTCTAAACATAAGTTTAGTTCTCAAAAGTCTTCATTTAAAAGAGCAAAATGATAAGATTATGGAGCTTCCCCCAAATAAGGAATGCTTTGTTGTGTTAGGTTTGGTTCATTTAAAAAAATATATCTTTGTGGATATCATAATGATGGAAGGCCTTTGGAGCAGTGGCTTTAAAGGAATATAAGTTAATTACTAGACTATCAACAACTTGATACAAGACTCCATGTCATACCTTCCAAAGTGTCAAGAACAGTTCCTAATGCATCCTTAGGTTACATTAATGCTCATTTAACAGAGAGAAACAAGAAGTCATCAGTGAGGACATGAAATCCGGACAGAAGAGCTCTCCTTTCTTTCTGAAATATTTCTCTATGTTCATGGTTTCCGAGGACAAATATTTGAGGGGCACACAATCTTGGGGTGCACATGAGTTAACTTTCTGTTTCCCCCAAGATAATATCCCATCATCCACTCTTGCTTCACATAAGAGTAAGTCCTCATGTAGCAGTTCAATTACCCAGAAGTATCAAGTGGGCCCTTTCTAGCTGTTTACTTTTTCCCAAGCAAAACCAAAGTAGGCAGCAGATACTGAGCTAAGGCAGGAGATAGAAAAATACATTAGTGCACCTTCAGTGGAAAGGATGGTGCATTGATGCAAACTGACTGGATCTGTGGGTGTATGTGAAGGTGCAGAGTGATTCCCTGAGGATTCAGGAAAAGTCCCCAAACCTCCCCAGAAAAGGCAGTCATTAAAGCAATTCTGGGCCAGTCTGTGTGGTCCCCATACCTCTAGCTCAAGGTCCAGGTTGCTATTTTTGCTATGTTTTCTCTCATTCTCCTCTCTTTATTAATCAGCTTCTTTGCCTCTTCCAGCTGAACAAGTGTTCCAACCAGTACACATGACTGTCAGTCCAGATCCCTACAGCCTTTTGGTGATTGGCTCAGAATTCTAGTTCCATAACTCTTGGCCAGAGATCTCCCGATCTTTCCAGCCACACCACAGAGGAGTTGAGGTCCCTGGGAAAGGCACATTCCCCTTGAAGCTAATGGAGCTTAAGATTTAGTCTTCACTTGCATGGGCTCCTTTGAGGTCTTAAAAGGAACCCAAGGGCGCTATGTCTACCTGGTCAGGTGCCAGTGGAATATCCACCCTAAGATTTTTTTTCCACATTGGTTAAGACAGAATTCTTAACCAATCACTTTCACTGTCACTTTCTGCTCTGATGTCCTCTTGCTCACATTGGACCTAGTCCCAGGTAATCTTTGGGTGGCCAGACCATCTGGAGGACCCAGAGAGAAGAGGGGGACATTGAGTTGGAGATACATTTAGTTTGGATTTTTACTTCCAAATACAGCTAAATCCCACCTGTTCTCCTGATATAGCAATGCTTTGACTTCTAGAAACACTCATGCTGCTTGTGGTGTAACTCACCTGCCATTGTGACAGCAAGGTGTATGGCTGGGGGTCGTGTTAGGATATGAATGTGTCCTCAGTGCCCAGTCCTGAAAGTAGATGAGTAAAAGAGGAGAAATAAGCTTTCAAATGTACAGAGACAGAAGCTATTTGTGGAAATTTCTTCCCCTTATTGGGTGTGCCATATTGTAAGAGAGTATTGGTTTCCAGTAATGCTTGGTAAAAATGGAAGTCCTGTCCTGTCAGGAATATACTAGATCATTTGCCATATTCAGGTATAAACACATAGCACTTTTTAAAAAAAATTAATGGAATTGGATTTATAGGGCCAAAGCCTTTAGTAAAACTACAAATAGCAAACGTATCTTTAGCAGCTCATCTATATAAGAAATTTGACAGTGGTTTCTATGCACGGCTGCATCTTAAAAATCTACACAATATAACCCATCATGAGTTGTGAAGTTGAAATAAACTTTTCCAAACTACAAGTAATAAACAAAATAAATCACCCATAAACTATCTTTCTATTCTCTCTAGAAAAAAAATGGATATTTCAAAAATTTAGTTACATGTGCATACAGCCAAAAATAAAAGGGTAAAGAAATTTTGAGGTGTTTCAGAAAGTATACAACAAATTATGTTGTTCTTTTGCATACTTGTCAACTTGTTAAAATTCATAATTTGTCTTATGTAATATACATAACTTCAGATTCTTTTTATGTAAAGAATATCTCTAAATCATACATGCTAAGGCCTCATGAACCCAGATTAGCCTCTGGACTCACGGACAGCTGAACCTGGGCTAGTCTTAACTCAAATGGTCACTGTTGGTTTCATAATCAATGACAGAGTGGTCAGGGGCAGGAAGATGTGGTATAGGACACAACTGCCCCCTGGACTTGGCTGGCCCATTTAGTGGTGAGAATGGTCAAAAATTCAGAGAAGGCAAAATGAGTAACAATTAACCCCAAAACTAAAACATTGAAAGAGATAAATCATGCCTGGTGACCTTTCCTTGAGGACCTCATGATTTATTAAAATTAACATAAGAACAAATTACTATTATTTTCATGTCTGTATATGGTACAATGAAGGACTAAAAATAAAATAATTGATCTTCGTTATTTAATAAATATAGAGTAATGCTAGAAAGTGCTTTCGGTGTTCTACAAATATTAACATATTTAATCTCTAGAACACCCCAATGGGTCACATACTATTATCATTACTACTTACGGAAGAGGAAACTGAGGCATAAAGCACAAAGTAAGCTACCTCAAATCGCCCCACTGGTAAGTGACAAGGCAGGAATTTGAACCCAGGCATTGTGACTGCTCCCGTCCACTCTGCCAGGCAGACAGAAGAAGAGAGAAAGCAGAAGGCTTCAGAGGTGAAGGTGAGCACCTCATGTCTTAGGCTATTATAGATAAGAAGTCAGATACCGGAAGGGACAATCTGTGGTCCCAAGTGACAGATGGCAGCCTGAGATGAAAGGACAGAGAGACTCTGGAGCACAATTAAAGGCATGCCACAAAATCTAAAAGCATAGAAAACCCAGAGTCCTTTTGTGGGGGGTTAAATGGCCCTATTCCCTCTTAGTAGCTCTGATGGGGTCATTCTGACAGTTCCATCATCAAAATTCCAAATAGTGACCTGGAATCATTAAGAAGAATTAACATGAAGCACACTTGCTCTCCTGTCTATGTAACGTACTTCAGAAGGACTTCATGACTAAAAATGTAAAAGTTGCTTGGGATTCTTAAAAAAATAAGCTTTAATCATATGGTACACAAACTAGCTTATTTGGTGAAGCTTCAGTATTTTGACTATGACAACACAGTTATTTGAAGCATCCTTCAAAGGGGACTTCAGGTGGGGAGGGGTCTGATAAAGGATGATGGCTGAGAAGGCTGCTTCCCAGATTTGAGCCCTAAGGGTTGGAGCAGGGAGGGGAGATTCTACTCTTGGAAAGAAGTAGTAAGATGGTTCAGAGCATGACATTTAAGGACAGAATGGTTATTCTGTATGTTGGCAAATTGAACACCAATAAAAAATAAATTTATTATTAAAAAAAAAAAAGACAGAATGGAAGTAACGGAGGCCATGTCACACAGGCTAGGAAAGGATCAACAATAAAACCAAAGAGAAGACTCTGATATCACATGGAGACAAGTCAGTACAGTGGTGCCCTCTTATCCATGGGGGATATGTTCCAAGTCACAGATAGTACCAAATCCTACATTTACTGTTGTTTTTTTTTATACATACACACCTATGATAAAGTTGAATGTATAAATTAGGCACAGTAAGAAATTAACAATAATTAACAAGAAAATAGAACAGTTATAATAATATAGAAAAAGTTATAGAATGTAGTCTCTCCGTTTCTCAAAATATCTTATTTTAATATATATCCGCCCTTCTTGTAATGATGAGATTAAGTGAAGTGAATGACATAGGCATTGTGACGTAGTGTTAGGCTACTATTGACCTTCTGATGATACTTCAGAAGGAGGATCATCTGCTTCCTGGCCTCAGCTGACCACAAGTAACTGAAGCCATGGAAAGCAGACCTGCAGATAATGGGGGAGTACAGTAAGTTAAGTCTTCCTGTGGTATAGTCTTCAATGTTCGAGTGGGTCCAGTAGGTTCACGAAGACAACTGTGTTCTTTTTTTTTAATAATAAATTTATTTTTTATTGGTGTTCAATTTGCCAACATACAGAATAACACCCAGTGCTCATCCCGTCAAGTGCCCCCCTCAGTGCCCGTCACCCATTCACCCCTGTGTTCTTACAAGAAAATATGGTAGGTCCAATGATGAATCATCATTAAATGTTCTTAAGACTACAGTCCTCCTCTTGGCTGGAAAAAAACAGGGCCTTGGATTTGGGGGAGAAAATGGACCAACGGATAATTTGGAAAACCTGATCCCAAAATGCATGGCAGATCATTACCCAGAGTCTCTATGCCTGCTACTCTAGTATCCCTTTAATGCCACATCCTTCTGAGTGCAGCCATTCTGTTTCTGACCATGCATTTTGGGTAATCTTCCGTGCTGAGGAAAGAGGTGTTAATTTTTAGAAACAATTATCATTATGACCTTGATGATTAAGTAGGATAATTAAACGACATTGTGACTAATATGTTTTATATCATAAACATTACTTTCTGATCTACTTACTGGGGGGAAATGCCATTTTTGAAAAGAAAGGAGTATTTTTTAACATGATTAGCAAGCCATCTGTTGACATTTCGGAGCGATCTCTCATGCAAGTCCCTAGCTTGCAGCTTCAGTTTTATCATAGCAAGAACCCAAAATAGTACTGCCTTTTGCAGTTACATCAAAATAAGGTGATTTAGAAAGGGCACTCTTTAGAAAATGCAGCATACATTTCAAGTTTACCTAGGCCATCTCTTTAGAGACCCAAAGAAGCTCTGATCTGACGATTGATAAGTTAAGGAGAAAGTATTTCTTCCCTGTTTGTCTTCCTTCTCCCTTTCTTCCTTCCATGGAGTGGAAAGAACATAGGTAGGCTTTAGATTTCCATGAACTTGGGTCCAAATACCATACTCACCAGAATTCTGATGGTTGTGGGTGATAGAGACCCATTTAGTCATGAACCAAACCACAAAAAGGGACAGGGCTGGAGCTGGCCTCAGCAACAAATGAACACACAGTCTAGAGACCTTGCCTCTTGCTGTGTCTTGTCTCCACTGCGTGTCACCTTCATGTTCTCAGAGCAGCCACTCTGTGCGGCCCAGACACAGCCACAGACAATGTTAGGTTGATAATCAGAAAGTGAGGAGCTTTCTTTCAGCTCTGAATGTGAAGGACCATGATGAGCCAGACTTGGATGGTGTGACCACATTTTGGCCCAGTCACTATGGCCCAAGAGCTGGGGAACTTTCATTTTATTTTATTTTATTTTATTTTATTTTATTTTATTTTATTTTATTTATTTATTTTATTGGAGTTCAATTTGCCAACATATAGCATAACACCCAGTGCTCATCCCATCAAGTGCCCCCTCAGTGCCCGTCACCCAGTCACCCCCACCCCCTGCCCACCTCCCTTTCCACCACCCCTTGTTCATTTCCCAGAGTTAGGAGTAGAACTTTCATTTTAGATGACCCAGGAAGGGGAAATAAGTTTAGGACACTAATTCCATAGTCTATTACAAACAGTCCAGGTTAGTAAATGTTCACGAAATAGATACCAACATTCCCAGGACAGCTCTTGAGCAGTTCATGAGCAGTCAATGAGATGGTGAAAGGTGTGGGCTATTGATCATGAATTGATCTCCTGCTGTGTTCTCTTTTACAAACAATGCCCCTCTGAAGTGGCCATCAGGATCTGCACTTTTACAGATAAGGAAACCTAGCTAACTGTAGTTAAGTGCCTGGAGTGATTCACGTCATTAGAAAGTGGGAATGACAGGAATAATGCACAGGTCTGATGCATGGCAAAATCCTTAGTGGGTGTCTACACCACCCTGAAATTCAAAGATTAAAAGCCCTGAGAAAGAGAAGTGAATACATATTGTTTACATTAAGTAGAAACAAGCCCAGTGAATCTTGGACTTCTGCCTAAGGAGCCCCAGGCTCTCCTCCTGGGAGTCTCAGAGTGGCCCTATCTGGCTGGTCGCTTCATTGAAGCCTGGCTGGGACCAGCTGAGAATCTCGGCTCCTACTGTGGACCACATTTTGTGCACATGATCACATGTGCTGTCATTACTTCTTGCCCTCTCTCCTTGTTCTGCTGATGATCATGAGCTATTTAACTCATCCCCAAAATCACAGTGCATCATGGTCAACCGGTTGCTGTGGATTTCTCCACTGATAGGAGGCAAGGATTTCTCAATGATATGCCTTCCAGTCCTTCCTCTTATTTGTGGATACACCAAGCCTCAGTTTCCTCATATGCGAAATAAGAGGCTTCTGACAGATCTGAGGTCCTTATTAGAACTGACTTTGTGTGACTACTGTCCATGTTCACTTATTTTGATTTTTGAGAGCTTCAACTCTTTGGTATAGGTTTAGAACTCTCAGGGGCTTATAATACAGTCAGCACAGCAGTGAGCAGGGGTGCCCCATCTTGATCCTGCTGATTCTATTGCCTCCATGGCTGGCAGGTTTTGTCACCCCATGCATGTCTCTCCCAATTGCTTTCACAGAAGGGTTCTTAGCTCTGGCCTCCCCACCCACATTTTCTACTCTGCACCTTCCATACTCAATCACTAGACCGACTTAGACTTTGTGAGTGGGGGAATGCTACATTTTCCATCTTGGACCCATTTTGATGTCCTGGGGTATCAATGAAATGAGATTGCTATTTATGAACATTTCAGATAAGATGAACGATGTACAGTTCCTCCTAACTCCTAGACCACCCCCCCGCCCCCGGCCTAAAGAAGGATTTTCATGGTGTTCCCCATCTGGACCAGACCTTCTTTCCCTGGACCTGCATTCTTTTTCCAAACATACAAGCTCACATCTGAAGTGTGATTTTCAACTGAGAAATCAAAATTTCATAGTTTTGATTCTGGAGTTCAATATGACCCGTTTTCTCCCCCAAACAGTGGGTGACTCCTATTTGTCAGGATTTGGATGAAAGTCTTTGCACTACAACAATGGAAATTCAATGAGTATGACCATGGGGATGATAAACACTTTCCATATCAATATCAAATGGCAAATCAGTGCCATACTTGATAGGAATCTCTATACTTTAACTAGCAAATGAAGACATAGAGTCTCTCCATATACTTTAAGAGTGTAACTTGACATATATAAAATCTTTCATGCAAAGAGATGTTCTTAAGAGAGTTATGCATAATATCCAAAAAAGTAAAATTAAAAAAAAATTATCCAGTAAGAGAGTATTTGTTGGTTAAATCATAATCCATCAGCTCAAAAAACATTAGACAATGACTGGAGAGGATATATACTTCTTGGGCCATGTTAAGCAAAAAGAAAAAAAGAGAGAGAAAGAAAAGAAGAGAAAATCAAATCACAAAGTCATAGACACAATACATTAGCTGTGTTATGAAGACAGTTGTGTTTTAGAGAAAGAATGGATAGACATATGAAAAAATGTTTTAACAATTATCTTTTGATGCTACAGTCATGGGCAATATTTTTCTCCTTTCTAACCTACAAGTTCTAATTCTTTCTACAAGATACTGTTTTTTTTTAATTTGATAATAGTATTATTAGCTCTTATTATTAAAAAGAAGCACACAAGCATTCTATCCATGCTTCAAGGTGTACTTTATGTCCCACCCCTCCTTCTAGAAAACCTTCCTTGATGGGTGTCCTCCTGTCACCCCCCCTAAGTGCCTCGCCTTAGAGGGGCTGTATCTCTTCTGTGAATTCCCAACAATTGTATTAGAGTTATTTATTCCTATGTCTTCAACCCTCCTAACTCCTATTTTAATAAGATCAGATCATCTATGTCTTCTTATTAAAAAAAAAAAACTCAGCTAATTACATTTGATTTATTCCTGGTCACTTGTGTAATTGGATGAGCTTGGAGGAAATGGGATTTGGGGGAGGCAGCCCTCAGTGGGGCAGACAGGTTCAAGGGCTAACCAGGTATGTCACTTTGGACCTCTCCTGACCCCCTTATATTCCTTCCCTTTATGAGTCAGGGAGCTGATCCCAAACTATGTCCAGCAGGCTGCAAAGGTCCTGCAGAATTTTTTTTAATGTAAATCTTACATAGATTTCTTTTCAGAATGACTCTAGCGCCTTTGAAACATTCACGTGCGTTGTGAATCACCAACAGGGAGAGACACAGTGTAGAACAGCTCCTGAACACAGATGACAGAAGGGCATTTTTTGAAGAATCATCTGGACCTGCAGTCCACTGACCACATCTTGGGAAACTGTGAGCTCAGATAAGAAGTGTCAGAAAGAAGCAGTTATGTTGAACTCAAAGGCGACACCAGGGGTCTTCCTAGCATGTCTGGTGATCAGAGAAACCACTCTACCTCCCAAGGCAAAGCTGACCTCTCACTTTCCAACAAACTCGGTGCTTAATCCTTTCTTCCAGATGAATTCAACTCTTAGCATGTTCCACATGTCCTGGATGCTTTGGAGCCCAGAGGATTCAAAGTGGATTCCTTTCAGTTCCTTTTAATGTGGTCTTTCGACTGAGGTCAGAAGCAATACACTTCATCTACAAAATATTTTAAATGCTTTCCATATTCATTGTGAGGCAACAATGTCTCCTGATTAAAAAGCCATATCAAAGCTGTAGGGGTGGCTGGTGTAGCTTTCTTTGAAGGATGTTTCAATTATATTTTAGTGGTATCAATAATAATAAAAAAAAAATGAGCTAAGGGAGCTTTCAACAACCCCCTACTTTTACACTTT